>NC_090986.1:9765000-10101666 GCF_041146395.1 Eulemur rufifrons | reverse complement strand
CTCTATCTACTCTGGCCCTTTGCTGTCTGATTCACATTTCAGGGTCTGTTAAGCATTTCCACAGTTTTGTCCCCAGATATCCCTGCGGATAGTGTCCAGGGTGATTCTGAGCTGCCTGCCTGCACTCTGCCCCCTCCCCGTCTGCCATGGCCCCTTCCTCTCCACAGCCCCTGCAGTCCCAGCCCCTAGACAGCCCTGGGTCTCAAACTAAGGAATCCTTGCACCACTGGGGTGAGTTTTGTTAATTTATTGTGGGCTTCTAGAAGTGGTTTCCTCTGGGAAGGCTCCTTCAGACCAGGAGCTAACAGTTAGCTAGACAGCGTCTAGGAGAGCGGCTGGGCTCGCTGGCTCCCGGCCGCGTGGAGGACGGCTCAGGGCTAAAGCCCTTGAACAGCTTTCATTGCAGCTTCCGCAGGGACTGTGCTCTTAGACACGTGCGTGGAATGCTCTTCATTCTTCAAAGAGCCAGGATCTGTGGCTTGATCTCAGTTTCAAGTGGATGATAACGTGTAATTTCAAGCAAAAATTACCTATGATGTAACCTCTTTGCTAAGGAAGCCCAGGAGGGAAAGGCCTCAGAGAGGTGGGGGTTTAGACTCCACGCTGGTAGTATATCTGTGTTTTCATAAGAAAATTTTTATTTTTACTTAAAAAAAAAAAACCTGGCAGTTAAGCCTTTTTAAGTATCACAGAAGCCTATCCTCAGCAAGTTTACTTTTATTAAATGAAAGAATGTGAAAGCACTTGTTACGTGAAAAGTTGTATGAAAATGCCGATCTAATTACTTTAAATTTCCAATCTGTTTGATAGAAGTGCAGTTATTGGTGATCAGTGATCGATTAGAGCTCCATTTCCTTTTTGAGGGAGAGACGTTGGGCAGTGTCTGGTAGAAGAAGGAAAAACCAGAAATTACTGCCCAGTACAGCTCCCTTCCTGCATCCTGTCCACATACAGACCCCCTAGGCCAGCTTGGCTTCCCGTGTGGGACCCAAGGAAATGATCCTGAAGCCATGAAAACGTAGCTGCTGGCTGCCTTACAGAATTGTACTTTAGGGCACAAAATCCACATGGTTTCCAGCTTTGCCCTCAGGAGCCTGAAAAAGGAAATATTGGCATAATCTATACCGTCACTCTGTGCCTTCAAGAAAGTTGAATTACTTCTGATTATTGTGGGGGGAATATTCCCTCTACCAAGTAGTAGATAGAAACCGTGTCTTAATGACTCATTTGTATAAGTGACTTCCATGTTCATCACATCTTTTAAGCTCCGAAACAACCCTGTGAGGCCACTATCAGTTGCTATTCCCAACTTACTCAGGAGGAAACTGAGGCTTGGGGCACAGTAATGTGCCCAAGGCCATAGGAAGCGGGTGAGCTGGTCCTCAGCCACCGTCTGACTCTGCCACCGGGGTGCCTGCCAGAGACGCAGCCTCGCCCCTCCTGATACTCATTCATTTTCTAACGTCAGTAACCCAGAATTTTGGCATAATTTTCTATATTTTACATTCCCATTTTGTAATTATAAATGGAAGAGAAACCTCAACTCTGTGCAAGTTGATTGTAATCCAAGTAGGCCAGAGTCCTGCCTCCAGGTCGTTTTTAGGACAGTCACATGCACATGTTGTGCTGGATCCATTTTCAGGTAAATAATAGCTGAGGCTTCAGGGTGGTATCCAGCTGCTTCATCGTATGTCCTGGCTGCTGGCGAGGCAGCTCGTGCCCAGGGTGTTTCTCTCACGGGGTGTCTCACTGCCACGTGACTGAAGGTACCAGGCGAAGCTGCGCTCTTCTAACTCCAGGCAGGTGACACCAAACCAGCGATTGGCTTACACAGAAGAACGGGAGGCACAGAAACATGATGCCCAAATACTGATGAGGTGTTCTCAGCTCAGGAGTAAAACCACAGAAAGCCTGTGTAGACTAGGCATGAAGACCTTTGCAAGTGAGAGAAATGCAAGTAGTGATTAATTGTCTCATACCATTCAACAAACCTCGCAGTGTCTCTTGAGTGCAGGGAGCAGCTGGGGTCCACGCAGTTTTACCAGTTTCCCGGTAGAAGGAAAAGCCACTTGGCTCTGTGCTGTGGCTGTGATACCGGGAATTTCCAGGATTAAGTACTTCTACTGATTGTATGACAGTGGGCGGTATTAATATTAATAGTACTTGATACTACCTCAATTGTGGTCATGTATCCAGGCAGATATTTAGATTGTTTCAGTTTAACAAAGATGAACAATGTACAAGGAGTCCACCACTGTGGGCTTGCCAGCTCTTACATGTGCAATGAAATGCTGGTTTTGTTTCTTTTGTCCACGTATTACTGACATATCAGTGTCGTCATGAAAGTTTAAATTATTTCATTGGGTTTCACTTTTCTTATTGTATATCATCAGGAATTAGTAACCTTATTTTTGAGGATACTAATGATCAGCACTGGTAACTTACTTTGTAGAACATGGTGAGTACAGAGCGTAATATTGACAACATTAATTACATCTTAGCTGTAGCAGGGCCGGTGGTGCCTGATTAAATAAAGTAACCACTTAGTGGTTTTAAATTCCAAAGCTGCACAGTAACATTCAAGTAGAGCAAGACCAGATACTCGCATAGCCTTCTAGGGTTAATAAAACTTGATTTGCATTGTTTAGAAGGATCATAGAAGATGATAATTTGTTTTATTCTATTTTATCTCACGTATATTATCAAAACTTCCTAATACAGAAACTTGTCAAAACTGCATTAAAGTAAAGAGAGTGTATCGTAAATCTCTGCTGCTTATCACCCCAACCTGTGGCCAGCCTGCCTCCCATGCACCCCATTTTCATTCAAGGATTACTTTGAAGGAAATGCTAGGCAGCATATAATTTTTACCTATAAATATTTCAGGAAATGAAAGATGGCATGTTGAGTAGAAACTTTTTTCATTAATTTGACTTTGTTACTGAGTGATGTATTATAGAAATTTGGGGAAATAATTTGATTAATTAGTGGATAATAAATATGTTGGCCTGGGTGCTGGAAAGTAAGGTTGGTTTCATGGGGTGGGGCCTTAAAGACAATTCCATTTTGGGAATGGTATCTCTTAGAAAGGAATTATGTGAAAATACGGAGAATATCATTCCATGTTAGTCCCAGAAACATGAAAAGTAGACATAAATGATGTGATTACATGGCAACTTTTATATTCCTTTTATATTTCCTTTTAAAAGTTAATGGAAAGAAACCTTTTCGTTATGTCCCATTTAAGAGAAAATATATCTGTCTTAAAAATAAAAAAAAAAAATTGATTGCTTAGGGAAAAGTGAGAGGAGTGACAGCAGTGTCCCAGCACAGGGAGGAATTGGGGGTCCCCTGTCACAGGCGTCTATACTGCCCGTGAAGTGGAGTGTCTTTTGAAAGGTGACTTAGATTAGTTGTAAATGTATATCACAACCTCTAGGGCAACCACTAAGTAACTGTTTTAAAAAGAAGCATAATTGATATTCTGAGAGAGAAGAGAAAATAGTCGTATAAAATGCTCAACTAAAACCAGGGAAGGCAGGAAAAGAGTAGAAGAAACAAAAGGAAGAATAGGAAGAAAGGAATAGAAAACAGTTATATACAGTAAATGTTTTTCCAATTATATCAATAATCACTTTATTATTCTTTTTTGTAGACACGGGATCTCGCTGTGTTGCCCAGGCTGGTCTCAAACTCCTGGCCTCAAGCGATCCTCCTGCCTCAGCCTCCCAAAGTTCTGGGATTATAGGTGTGAGCCACCATGCCCAGCCTCAATAATCACTAAATGTGAATTGTCTAAATGTGTCAATTAAAAGATAGTAACTGTCAGAATAAACAAACAAGACCACCTAACCATATGTTGTCTATAAGAAAGCCATTTTAAATGTAAAAACACAGATTAAAAATAAAGGATAGCAAAAGACAGCATAGTATACCATGCTAATTCTACTCAAAAGACCACAGGATTAGCTATATTAATTTAGGTCAAAGTAGACTTAACAATAAGAAAAGTTATCAGAGATGAAGAGGGTCATTGCACAACAATAAAGGGGTCAGTTCTCCAGGGCAACTTGGCAGTCCTTAATATGTATGTACAGCAGAGAATCAAAACACGTGGGGCAAAAACTGACAGAACTAGAAAGAGAGCTAGAAAAATCCACTGTTACCACTGGAGACCTCATCACCCCTATCCATCAGACAGAAAATCAGTAAGGACTTAAGTTGAACTGAATTGCACCATCAGTTTGTTGGATCTAATTGACATTTATAGAATATCCCATCCAACAACAGCAGATTACATACTCTTTCCAAGCTCACAGGGGACATTTACTATAAGAGACAACATTCTGGGTTATAAAATATCTTAACACTTCAAAGAATAGAAATCATACAAAGTATTCTCTCAGTCTACAATTGAATTAAATTAGAAATAAATCAGTAATAGAAAGGTAACTGGAAAATACCCAAATATTTGGAGATTAAATAGTATACTCGTAATTAATACATAGATCAAAGAAAAAGTCTCAAGAGGTATAAAAATATTTCAAGCTAAACAAAAAATGAAAATACAACTCACCAATTCTTGTGGGATGCAGGGAAAGTAGTGCTTAGAGGGAAATTCATAGTATTAGATGCATCAGTTATAAAAGACGAAAGATACAAAATCAACAAGCTAAACTTACACTTTAGGAAACTGGGGCAGGGGAAGCAATTAAATCCAAAGTAAGCAGAAGGAAAGAAATATTTAAAAAATTATAGCAGAAATCAATGAAACTGGAAACTGATGAGTAGAGAAAACGAATGAAATCAAAAGCTAGTTCTTTGAAAAGATCAAGCAAGTTGATAAACCTCTAGCCAGGCTAAACAAGGGAAAAAGAGAAGTGATACAAATTCCTAATACCGGAAAAGAAAGAGGGATATTACTACTGACAACATGAATAACAAAAAGTTTATGAAGGAATACTATGAACATCTCTATGTCCATAAAATTGATAACTTAGATGAAATTGACCAATTCCTTGAAAGACACCATCTACCAAAACTCAAAAAAGGAGAAAGATAATCTGCGTAGGCCTACATCAATTAAAGAAATTGAATCAATAGCTAATAACCAAATTCAGGGTATGTTGGATAGTGTAGGGCCATACCAGGCTTTGGTTCTTATGTTAAGTTGTAAAGAACTTATGTTTATGATCCTGGCCTTAAAGGAGTTCTTGGGATGAGAGTTTGACAACTCACATCTGGATTCTGCCAATGCCCACACCCTCCTCCCCCTGGGAATTTGAAATACGCACTGTTGAAAATGCAGACCCATGGTGGAGGCCCACAGCACAGGCCATGCAGGGCGCTCCTTCAGTTTTTAGTAGATGATCTTCATTAAAAGGCAAAAGCTTGTCAAATGGAATTTTAAAAACCCTTTCAAACTCAGTGTTCATTGCAGGTTCATGATATCTGTCACATTGTTTTCAACATAGAGTTAAGTGAAAACTTTCCTCCCAAAGCAAAATAAAAACTTTGGAGAATGTGTGGTGGCGGGACACGCCTCTCTCCTTCCCCTCCATTCCCTCAGAGGGCTCGGACTGGCAGGCGTGGCCAGGGACACAGGACACAGGACATGGCTGCAGAGAAGCTACCTCCACCCTGGGTGGAGGCTTCCATGTCAGCGTGTTGTTGTCACCTGGTCATACTGTCTCAAAAAGAGATTATGAAGAAATCAATGATGTACACATGCTAATTTTTTGAGTTAATGTTTATAGGTTTATATTTTATGAAAGACATCTTAATAATAAAACTATTGTTGAATTACTTTGCATTTTATTTTGAATTCTCCAGAATTGGGTAAGGTACATATGCTAGTTTTGGAATAAACACTTTGTTTTAGCAGTTTGTGTTTGTGGTCAACTAATTGATAAAATGTCAACAAACACCCTAAATTATGCATTATGAGTTTGGATGTAAAACTAAACATTTGAACTTTGAACTCTAGTGCTCCTTATTATGGGGTGGAGTAACACCACATAAACTAGAATCTGATCTAAATGACACATTTTTGTTTTTCTTTTATGCAGTACACATTTTGGAACTTCATACCCAAGAATTTGTTTGAACAATTCAGGAGAATAGCCAACTTTTATTTCCTTATCATATTTCTGGTACAGGTAAGGCATCTCATCAAATTCAAATCTAGTAAGTGACATTTTATTCTCAGGTAGTTGCGCTCAGTTTGCTAATAAAAGAGCAAGGATTTTGCCGCCCCTCATCTATTAATACAATTCATTCATTTATTTTCTTAAGGACAACAGATGTCTGTTCTATGAGACCCAGACAAGCTAAAAGATACAGGTGGTCACTTTGCATTTATGTTGGTGAAGGCCAACATTTCTCCACTCTCCTTCCAGTACTGCAGGGGAAATGGGAGCTTTGTAATCTAGAAGTTCAAAGCCAAGCTATGCATTATTACACTGATTTGTACTCTTCCTAAGTGCACGTGGATGTGCTAGAGAAAATCCAAAGAAGTTACACGTTATAAGACAGTTAAAAGAAGAAAGAAAGAAGGGAAGGAAGGAAGAGTAAAAAAAAAACCAGCAAGGGCATGAATTAGGGAGTGATATGTCAGGTGCATTTTAAGAACAGCAATCTTATTTTTCTAAATCATACAAACTACAGTTGAAGGACTTTCAAAATTTCCCCAACATTAAATTATCCAAATGATGTAATTAAAGTAAGACATCGGGGCAGAGGAGTGAATGAACACAATTGTGTGCAGCACCAGACCCTGTCTGCCGCTTGCTAAATGTGGTTTCCTAAGTACCCATCTTAAATTAAAGAAAGCAGCCTTCAGTTTTAAAGTCACTAAAATGGGATGATTTACTTCCTATCTAATTTGTCTGTAGCGGTGGATAAAGTGGGGTGCCTGCAAAGTGTTTTAAATAAGTGAAAGCAAAGGCTAAATGGAGGCTGGGGCAAACCCACCTGTCAGCAGCCACTGGTTTGTGCTCGTGAAACAATTCTGCAATTCTCTTTTCGCCACAGTTGATCATTGACACACCCACGAGTCCTGTCACGAGTGGACTTCCACTGTTCTTCGTCATTACCGTCACGGCTATCAAACAGGTAAGCATTTTACAGACAAAAAAGGAGAAAGTCACCATCTTTGCTATGTGAATCGCCTTTCATTCGAAGCAAGGGAATCTGGCTCATTTTAGCTAGTTCATGTAAAATTTAGTTAAGTTCTAGAGATTCCGTTTTGTGGCCGTTTTAGATTGATACTTGAGTTGAAATAAGAGAGGTCTTAGAATCTAGTTGCTGGTTTGGTGCCCTTTGAATTTGAGAAGAAAACTCTGGTTTTCACATCCTGAATCCACCAGAGACGATTCCTGGTTTTGATGAGTTGCACGGCCTCTCTGTATCCTAGTGGTCTTGACCACGGAATGTGCCCCTCACAGCCCTCCGATCTGGATTCACGGTGCCACCTGCCAGCCCGTCAGACTCACTCAAGTGCCGTTCTGCTTCTCTCTAGTCCGCATAGATGAAGCCAGCGCCTGACATGGAGAAGAGCCCGTCTCAGTTTTTCCCACTATCCGTTTATCCGGTTTAGTGGCTCAACCTCACTGTCTAGTTCCAGAAAATTTTTGTCACTCCAAGAAGTTCCATGCCTTTGAGCAGCACTCCCCACCCCTCCTCCCACAGCCCCTGGCAAGGACAGGTCCACTTTCTGTGCCTGTGGATTTGCCTATTCTAGACATTTCATACTCATATTTCTTTTGTGGTCTTTTGTGGCTGGCTTCTTTCACTTAGCAGAATGTTTTCAAGGATTGTCCACGTGTTAGCATGTGCCAGTATCTCATTCCGTCTCATTAATGAGTAATATTCTATTGTGTGGGTATACTGCATTTTGGTTATCAATTCCTCTGTTGATGGCCATTTGGGGTGCTTCTACTTTTTGGCTATTATGAATAATGCTGCTGTGAACATTTGTGTTAAAGTTTTGTGTGGACATAGGTTTTCTTTTTACCCCCCATTTATTTATTTGTAATTGAAAAATAATAAATAATCTGTATTTATGGGTGGACATAGGTTTTCAGTTCTTGTGGGCACATACCTAGGAGTAGAACTGCTCTAATGTTTTGAGGAACTGGCGAAGTGTTTTCTAAAGTGACTGCACCACTTTACATTCCCACAAGTGGTATTTAAGGTTCCAGGTTCTCTACTTCCTTGCGAATGCTTCTTATTGCCCTTCTTTTTATTACAGCCATCCCGTGTGTGTGAACTAGTATGGCGGTTTGCATCTCCCTGGTTCCCAAGGATGCTGAGCATCCTTTCTTGTGCTTATTGGCCATTTGTACGTCTTCCTTAGAGGAATGTCTGAAAATCATGTGCCCATTTTTAATTTGGGCTAGTTGTCTTTTTATAGATGAGCTTTAAGAGTTCTTCATATGTTCTAGAGACAAGCCCTTTATCTGCCACAAAGTTTGAACCAATGATATTTGCATTTCATTGCGGTAGACACTCTTAGATGCTGTGTTTTCATTCTTTCACGAGAGAGGTGTTGCAGACAGCAGGTGATCCACCACCCTTAAGTTAAAGGGACCTTCACATCTGACAAAACCCAAATGCAAAGGCACCTTAGTCAGTCAAGAAAAATTCTGCATGCTCTATCTTCTGTTCTCTTCTTTCGGTACACTACCCCAAACTTTTTGACCAGAGTGTGTGTTTTTGTCTCTGAGGAAGAATTTGAATGGATGCGTCTGTGCATATTTGAGGCAAAAGGGTCCAGCAGGGCTTTTGGCTTTGAGAACCTAGTCAGGCTGCCTCTCCAGCGCTTTCCCCGATGCCTGAGCTTACGCCAGAGCAGCGCCAACGCTTGCTACTTAATGCAACGCTCACGTGCAGGGAGAACCACATGGCTTCTGTGGGTGTCACAGAGTGGGGCGGTGGCTCACTATGAGTCTGGGCCACCAGACCTAATAAAAGACTTAGTTTTTTAATGGAACAGAAGTATGGCCAGCTTGTGCTTTTCCAAGTAGGATGTTTATGTTCAGCTGGTAGAAATATAATTGGTGCTAAGTTTCTTGAAGACTTTTTGGCATTTTATATTAAAAGCCTAAAAGTCTTGCTTATCTTTTGACTCAGACGTTTCCTTTTTAGGAAGTTATCCTAAGGCTTTAACATGCAGAAAAATATAGTTGTATAGTATTTAGATGTACTTAGATAAATATCTTTATTAAAGAACTTTGCAGTTATAAAACTGCAAAAATTTAAAGTAATCTAAATTGCCATGGAAAAATTCCCATGCTATATCAAGGGTACAAAGTAGACTAGCATGTGTAGTGTGATCCTAATTTTGAAAAAAATACACTTCCTACAGACTTGAATTATGCTTATACATTTAAACATGAGATTTATTTTTCTCTCTTCCTCCTTCCCTGCCTCCCACCCTTTCCTTTTTAGGGTTATGAAGACTGGCTTCGCCATAAAGCAGACAATGCCATGAACCAGTGTCCTGTCCATTTCATTCAGCACGGCAAGCTTGTTCGGAAACAAAGTCGAAAGCTAAGAGTAAGTAATAACTGACACATTCACCTGGTTTAAAACCAATTAACAATTTTAAAAAATCAGTTTTAGCTAGATGTGGTGCATGTGCCTGTAGCCCAGGTGCTCAGGAGGCTGAGGCAGGAGGATTGCTTGAGCCCAGGAGTTGGAGGCTGCAGTGAACTGATTGCACCTGTGAATAACCATTGCACTCCAGCCTGGGCAATATAGAGAGATCTTGGCTCTGGAAAAAAATTTTTTTAATTAAAAAAAAATAAATTTAAAAAGTAATGATGTATTTCATTTTCTATGGCAAAACAAACTGTCTGAAAATTATTTTAGTGAGTATATACCTCCTCCTCAAATACTTCCCTAGTGTGACAGAGAATCCCCTGTGCAGTGTAGACAGAGCACAGTGATGCCCTTATCCCAGGAGTCCCTGCCAAAGGCAGCAAGACTGTCCACGCAGCCAAAGGCACTAACACTTGTGGGGTTGGGAGGTTGTGCACCTTCCAGACACACAGTCTCAGTCATTGAGACACCTTCCTTGGTGATGAAATAAAAAAGATGCAGATATAAAACTAAATGTTTACATTTTATTCAAAAACCTATGGGTGGGGGAGGGGATGGGTATATACATACATAATGAGTGTGATGCGCACTGTCTAGGGGATGGACACGTTTGAAGCTCTGACTCGGCGGGGGGGGGGCGCAAGGGAAATATACATAACCTAAACTCTTGTACCCCCACAATATGCTGAAATAAGAATAAAAAAAAGAAAAAAACCTATATGACAGGCTGGTCTGAAGATAGTGAATTATCTCACTCGATTGTTAACAGTCAGTTGCAGATTGAACTCCTTGTTCTACTATTTCCCCCCCGCCCGCCTCACTACTGCACTTGACTAGTCTTTAAAAGAAATAAAAAACCCATATGACATTCTGTGATTCATTTTTTTACTTTATTTTAGTGTCCCCTTTGCTTTATTTCTAGTCCTGCTCTGGTAACCTGGGCAGTGTCTTGGTTCTGTTGATCAGGAAGCTCTTGGAACTCTAGTGTCTGGGTTATAAAACACCTAGATTTAGATCAAAGCCTTCCTGCAGGAATGCTTCCCACTCAGCCACTCTAACAGAACACTTGAACTCACTCCCCCTGCTTGCTCTGAATCAAACAAAATCTTGTTACGGATATTTGTGTTTTCATTGCACAATATCCAGTCGCAGCATACCTGGGGACTCCTCTGCCCTGCCACTGCTGCATTGAAACCTAGCCTGGTCTCCCCTTGGTTCCAGCAGAATGTCTGGAAAGGACCTTCTAGAATTGCATTGTTACCTGCATGTCTTGCTGTACATAAACACCGTGATGATACCTGGGTACAGACTGAACGCTTTAGGAAGAAACACCCAGACACAACAGGTGCACCGTCTCACCAAGGTGAGACTTTCAGTGCATCCTCTTTCTGTCTGTCGTGCAGGTTGGGGACATCGTCATGGTCAAGGAGAATGAGACCTTTCCCTGCGATCTGATCTTCCTTTCCAGCAGCCGGGGAGACGGGACGTGCCACGTCACGACCGCCAGCTTAGATGGAGAATCGAGTCACAAAGTACGCACCTGTTACGTGAGATTCCAGGGCAGGGATTCATCCTCAGAAGGTTCCTGTGTGGCCACAGAAACAAGCATCCTGTCTGAATGTGCATGTTTCGGCGCCACAGTGAAGATTCAGGGAGTTGTTGTGCTGCCCACATTTTTCTTTTTCCTTTTGAAAATGAATTTCATTGTGTATATTTAAGATCTATGACATGTTATAAGATACATATATATAGTGAAATGGTTATTATAGTGGAACAAATTAACATATCCATTATCCCACAGTTACCTATCTCCCTCGGGCCAAGGCAAGAACAGCTGTAACCTACTCATTTAGCAAAATTCTTGAATGTGATGCACTGTTATTAACTATGTCCTCATTGTGGATTGGAGTCTTCCTGCTCATTCCACGTATTTGCTTCTTTGTATCCTTTGACCGACCTCTCCCCTTTTCCTCCCCACTTTTTTCTTTCCTCTCAATGTTTGTAACAAACAACCATCTCAGGTTCACAGAAAGAACTTCAGTGTTAGCCTGTGTCATTTAGCTCATGTTCCAAATTAAGGATTTAATAAATAGCTTGTTGGAATTTTAAAGGTTTTTGTTTTAAGAGTCAAAATTAGTATCTTTACTAGCCTAGAATTACGTGAACTTACACATAATTGTAGATTTTTTTTTTCCTGTTACTTCAATGACTGTGGTTTTGTGAAAATGTTTTAATAAGGATTTTCGGGAATTGCTGCATAGTTATTTTCTTGCGCTTAGTATAGAATTCTGTATGGGCAGTTGATGCTACAAAAATGTTAATTATAATCCTAAAAAATATATAGCACTATCAATTTTAAGGCTTTTATTAATTTAAAAATCTGGAAGTTTGCAAGGAATTATGAAAGTGAGCGTAGCTTAGTGGATTCAACCATTTCTAGGTCATTAGCTCATAAAATTGCAATTCCAAAATAGTATTAATATTTAAATAATACCTATAGATATAGGCAATATCCACTATGAGATTGGGATTTTCTTTACAAAATCACCAAAGGATGTGGCAATCTTTCATGGATAACTCATGATATTGTATAAGGCCCTGTGGAGTTTTCTTCAGCTATGTTTATTTTCACATTTTCTATGTAGCACATCCCAGGAGAGTTAACACGCACCATAATAGACTATAAGCACAGTGCTCCTGGGCATGGGAATCCCTGCACCAGTCAGGCGTCTGCTGTAAGGGCTGCTGGTCCCTCCACAGGCAGGGTGGACATCATGTGCCAGTCACACCTCTGCTGGCAGCACTGGCCATCTGGACCCTGCCCTGCAGAAGAATCTGTCCAGTCAGGCCCAGATGAGTCCGAGAATCACCAGTGACCAGAGTCTATGGGTCTCCCGTGTGACATGTTTTTGAGATGAAATGTTGCAACAGTTGTGGAAAATATTGGAATAGCTGTTGCACGTTGGCCTTCTGGACTTTTGCACTTTGCATTTTAATTTTGTGTTCTTTAACGTCCTTTTTGTATATTTTGTTTGGCTTGGGGAACTGGAATATGAACCCTTTCCTAAAAGCAGAATGGGGGCATGGGAACGGTCCACCAACCTCTGTTGGATCCTGCAGGGCTCACGTGGCCTGGGCAGGCTTGTTAGCCTCTCTGGACTTTTCACATCTGAAAATCGGGACAAAGCTATCTTGTAAGGATGTAATTAGAACATTCCCTAAAGTGTTGGATATACAACAAGTACCCCTGAATGGGTGCCCTTTGTGATGATGATACACTCACCACACTCCTGTCTATTCTGACTCACTGCTGATTTTATTTGTCCAGCACTTGGTTATTAGAAAGAAACAGAGGGGATTCAGAGATGCCGTTGCCTCCTCCCCGGCCCTTGCAAGTGGTCTCTTTTCTCTCCCACCTGGGGTGGGGCAGGTGCAGCCCCCTCACCCACCTGTTGGTGCTCACAGGTGCTGTCTAGGCCAGTGGGTGTCAGAATGTGCTCCTAGACCAGCAGGACCACAGCACCTGTGGTCATTCTGGAAATGTAATTCTCAGGCCCCTCTGCAGATCTGCTGCACAGAATCTCTGGGCTGGGGCTCAGGAACAGGGGCAGAGCAAGCCCTGAGGGTGACTCTGCTGCATACTCGGGTGTGGGGAGCCCCCACCGAGGCCGTGTGAGCAGTTAGGCAGAAGGCATGTGCCGCCCAGCAGTGATGGGCGAGGCAGCTTCCTGCAGGGCAGTGGGAGCACAGTGGGGCGATGCTCTGGCTGCTCCCTGTGTGCAGTAGGCAATTATGTAAGAGAAAAGGGATACTGTAGCTTCTGAGTATGTTTCCTGTTCGATAGCTACTACGGCAGGTAAATCTAAGTCTCCAATTTTGAAGAATGACCAGCAGCACTGCTATTTGTTCTATTATTAATAATTTCAAGGCGAGGACACTGGGTAAGAATGGAAGAATTAGAAGTTTCTAGCACCTAATAGATATGGGAGTCTCAGTGGTACTGTATCTTTCTGTAACTGTTTTCACAGGTACAAACTCTTTAAAGCGCATCTTCTCTCAGGCAGTAAGCCAGGCTTTGTAACTGGGGTTATTTAGGTGCACAGCAAGTTGAACCCCATGCTGCCCCTGAGTTGGAGCCGCCAGCTGTGAGGCTTGTGTTGGTCATTTTGGTTGTGAGTCACAAGTCTTGTCAATTTGCAGACGCACTACGCAGTCCAGGACACCAAAGGGTTCCACACCGAGGAGGAGATCGACGGGCTGCATGCCACCGTCGAATGCGAGCAGCCCCAGCCCGACCTGTACAAGTAAGCGGGGTCCCCGGGACCCCCACGTGCCACTTTCATTCCCTGAAGTGTTGTTGCTTTCACCTGCAGTAGTGCAGCAATATGCTTGTTTGGAAAGAGAATGTAAGTCACTGCTTAAAAAGTAAGACTGAGTCAAAAATAATTTACTTTTCACAGACTAGCACCATTCAAATCTATAGCTTTTTATGCAAACATTTGAAGTGGCTTCATGGAACAAAATTTATCGAAGAAAAATTAAGTTTTCTTAATTTGGGGGAAGTCATTTGTGGGTTGAGGAAAATCATTTAAGCCACAGCTAATCGGGACAGAAAGTTCACCAGGAAAGGTGGGAATGGAGCCGGTGGTACAGCCGCAAGCAGTGGCTTCTCAGCAAGGACCACAGCTCACCTCATGGCTTCCTCACCGGGACAGGCAGGTGGCCAAGGGTGGGTGGAGCTGTGTGCTTTGGGGACAGGACCATGGGCACCGCTGTCAGTAACTTGGCTTTTCTGTTGCCAGGTTTGTTGGTCGCATAAATGTTTACAGTGATCTGAATGACCCTGTGGTGAGGTGAGTGCTTCTTGCAAACCCTTCAGCCATTTTCATCTTTGTCGTTAGGTTAGAAATTCATTCTTTTATTGACAGGAGTTTTTCATGCTCACTGCTCTGTTAGATCTTGAAAGTATAACTCTGCTTTACAAAAGGAGCAGGTTCCACTGACTTGTCTCATCCATTCCCTTGAACACACATATGTGCATGTTAAATAAATGATACTTGTGAAAAATGTCCTCCTGCAAGACCCCTGCGTGTGGCCGTCTCTTGCTCGGGAAACATCAGGATCCCACATTCTCAGGATTTATGTCTTCAGATAGGCAGTTGAAAGACATCTCATTCCACTTTCTTGGAATGTGTTAATCTGCTCAAAATCACCACTGTGATGCATGTTTGGCTCAAGGCCTATCTCAGGCTCACGTCCACCTGGGAGGAGGGGATCCTGTCTCCAGGGTCAGGTCTGTGATGAGGCAGCTCGCAATTGGGTGAGCTCACCGACTGCATCCCTACGACTCGGGGGTGGCCGGGCAGTGCCCGTTCACAGAAGAGAGTGGCCCTTAGACGCCTGGCCCGGAGGCCTGAGACGGCCACACCTGAGAGCCAGCCTTTGCACAGAGGGCGGTGCCTGCCTCATGGGCCTGGCATATTTTATCTGACAATGTTTCAGGGTCCACCAGTAGTTGCTAATGAGGTATTTGAATGTTACAGTTTAGAAAATTGGCTTTCAGTAGTTTTTGAAGTTGTTCCTTTTCCATAAACTCCACTTGTTAGAGAAATCTTTCTTCCAATGTAAGCAATCTCCAAGTTGTGGATACACTGGTATGCCATTGTGTATTAAAGAAAACATTTTCCCGGTAGTAGAAATAAACTCAATGGGAAATTAGTGCAAAATAAATAGTTCTGAAATGTAAGTCCCAGGGGCTCATCTCCTAGTAAGGTTCCTAATGTTATTTTTTTTAAGGAAATAATTTGTGCACTTCTTAGCATGTTTTTATCGTCATTATCCGTCCACTGGTTAGTATGGGCTTTTCAGAGTTGATGGAGGCATTGCCTTGTTTTTCCTAAATATATCTTATTCTAAAGGTAAATTCCTGGTTACTTTGGAGAAATAAGCTGTATTTCTGTGTATTGTAAGAATTACTTTGTGTTTGGGTGAATAGAATTAGGCTTATTCATGATGCCCATGGGATACATCCAAAATTGTAAACATCTCGGGTTTTTCTGCTTTTTATTCGGGCAAACTTTATTACTGAGAAGCTTGGGAAGATAATTACTAATGTATTTTGTATTTTGATGCTAAGTCTAGTTGTACTTTTTAGTATTTATACTCGTCAGTAGACTTTTATTTGTGTTTTTAAAGATGTTTATGAATTTGTGGTGTGACGGTTATGAATTATACATTCAAATTCTCATCTTATTCAGAGTGATATATTTCTTCTTCCTCCTGTCCAAACTAGAAGCAAAGTACTTTTTCAAGTAAATTGTTTTTAGACTTCCAGAGTCTCTTTTTAAAAGGGCTGTTTGTTTTCATAAACACTTGTGACATGAATTACTGTAAGGGCTTTGCTAACAGAAGCCGACAGTCTTGTGACAACCGGACGGCCGGTCTGCAGCCCAGTGACTCCGACTTCGGTGACCGTCAGGTGGAAGCAACGCTGAGCCCCGACGTGGCCCATCCAGGGCTGCTCTGTCCTCCCTCCCTGCCGTCAGCAGATGCAGTTCTGAGCTGTGTCAACCAAATACACTGAAAGCATTTTAAGTTCATAATACTCAGTAGGTTCTCAATGCTTCACGGCAAAAGGATTCATTATGCAGAGTATTAAGTACTCAAATTAAAAGCAAACTTCAATAAATGCTTTCAACCTTTCCCTCCACCATAAGAGATCCTGAGGATGTTGTCAATAGCAAGATTTGCACATTTGAATTTTGCTGCTCATTTCTCCTTTACTGCTTCAGAAATGAGAAGAGATTCTTTTTCCATCAACCAGGGAACCGCTGGGTATGATGCCCCTCGTGGCAGAGACTCGAGTCTCTGCGTGTTCACTGCTGAGAGTGCCGCCTGCTCTTCAGCGCATGATTTTGAGCTCCTTGGTGTCGCTCGCTGCCCACAGCAGCCAGGCACAACTGTCGGCTTGCGGTCCCTGCGTGAGTGAATCTCTGTGGCTGGGCTGCCCTGTTCTTAGGGCCCTACTAGTATCCTTAGCTTCGTATTTAGAATGTGACTATGTGAGAGGAGACCCCTGAGTCTCAGGGGGAACGTGACAAAAGCACATGAAATTTGCGTGAATCACATGGCCCTGGTCTGCAGCTCTTCCAGAACCTTCTGAGACCCTCCAGTTTAGGTGTCCTCAGACTTGACGCATGTTGGGCATGTGCTGCTGGGCCCCAGCCCAGGGTTTCTGACTCTGGTCCTCATGGGCTCCCGTGGGAGTGCTGGGGCGTTGCTGGGCACCTGGGCTCCGGCCCAGCAGTGGAGGGCCTAGGACCCTGAGACCCCGCATCCCACAGCCCACAAGGTGAGCGGGGAAGGGTCCCAATGAGCAGCTTGCTGCCCCACAGACGGAGACTGCATTTGCACAGGGCCTGGGCCACCGCGGCACCCTGCTAGGAGCATATCCACGTGCAAACCATTCCCTCTGGAGATGGGATCGGGGAAGCGGACGTATGGCTTTGCCATCTCTGTCTCACTGTCCTCTGTCTGCTCTGGTCCTGTGTGATCGTCCTTCTCTTTACAGGCCACTGGGATCAGAGAACTTGCTTCTTAGAGGAGCCACACTCAAGAACACCGAGAAAATCTTTGGTAAATATTTAATTAGTAAATTATTAATAATGGCTTCTAAAATTAAGTATACTTTACGGAAAGCTAAAATCCGCAGTGGTGCCTGATGGCGTTTCCCTGCCCGGAGGTGCTGCAGACTTGTGGCAGCGATAATTCGGCCTCACTAAGACTTAGGTCAGTGTTGAGGGATAACCGAAAGCCACAAAGCAGTGGCCTCAGATAACACAGCTCTCGTATTAGGCGCCTTTAGTTTTTGATTCAAAAACGTACAGTTGTATCCAAGAAGAATTCACAAAACATAGTTCTGTAGGAAATTTCTGTTAACCTGTGCCTTTCTGTGCTAGTGTCTCTCACTGTGGTGGGTTATTTCCTATGTTTGAATTAAATGAGAAAACTTTTCAAAATACACAAGTGTGCCCCCCTTACAGAAAACCCACTACACGTGTCCCTCGGTATCCAGGGGGGAGGACAGTGTTGGTTCCAGGCCTCCTCGCCGACACCAAAATCCAGGAATGTTCAAGCCCCTTGTATGAAATGGTGTAGTGTTTGCACATAACCTTCCTGCATCCTCCCGTGTACTTTAAATCATCTCTGTTACTTACAATCCCAGTGCAGTGTGAATGCTATGGAAATAATTGTTATGCTGTGTTGTTTTAATTTGTATGTTTTTATTGTTGTTATTTTAGTGGATTGTTACTTTGTTTAATGAAATATTTTCCATCCCTAGTTGGTAGAACCCCCGGTTGTGGAGGGCCCACGGTATATTAAAATATGAACTTTAGAAAAAATAAAGTACAGATTGCTGTGTGTACATGAAAAGTCTTTGTTCTAAAGAATGCCATTGTTTGACTAGGAATAGCTGGCTTGCCTAGTGAAATTAAAAATATGATCCGTTTTACCAGAGAACCCACTTTCACCGTAGCTGCGCGTAACGTACCGTGAAGGCACTTGCATCGTTGTCATCACACTCTTCCTCTCTGCAGGTGTTGCTATCTACACGGGCATGGAAACCAAAATGGCATTAAATTATCAGTCGAAATCCCAGAAGCGATCTGCTGTAGAAAAGTAAGGCTCTACTCTCGTTTCATGTGGGTGACATCTGTGGTTTAAAGCGGTCATCAACCACTGTAGGCATGAAAGCATGTTCTTCGTGGTCTCCTTAGCGGTCCCTGTGTCTGGCTACACCATGTATTGGCCGCTGCAGAGCTGGTTGTCAGGCTGACTGTCTCGTTTCCTGGTGAGGTGACGGCCACACACCTTCCTGCCTGAGCTTCCCATGCTCAGTGCTGGGCCAGCAGCGCTGCCTCTTGAGGGCGCTCCATCTGGCAGGTGCCGCAGTCTGTCGGATGCCCAACAGCTCCTCCTGCATTTCATGAGAAAGTCAAGAAGTCATGGGCTCCCTTTCTACTCTGGGGTTTGCTGGAAACCACATATTTTCTGATATGGTTTTACTAAGAAAAGCATTCACAGAGAGAACTGAGTCTTCATTAGACAGTCAAGTCCTTATGATGATATATATCAAGACAATGGTTGAATTTGTAAGAAAATGGGTTCTGGAATTTTGTCTTCCTTGCCCCTGGTTAAAGCATTTTCTTGCTTGGTGTGGAGAACTGAGGGGTCACCAAACCATTTAGTAAAGAGCCGTGTGCTGTTTATTGACTTTCTAGGAGACTGGGGGTGCATCCTGCCTGCTCTGTGCAAGTCGACCTGGAAACGGGGTCAGGGTCTCTGGGCGCCTGTGGCTGTGCCCGTTGGAAAAAGGGAGATTTGTTCCAGACGTCCACACGTGAAAAATAGGTTTCAGAAATAGAGACTGGCAAATAAAACCTTCACAAGATGTGCTGAGACCTTGGTTAAGGAGCTGCCATTTTCCTCTACTGAGGACGTTTCCTTTCAGAGCAGTCACTTTCCCTCCCTCCTTCCTTCACAGTGGTAATCAGTAAATTCTGAACTCCTTTTTTGATGCTTAATGGTAGGAAAAATTGATTTTGGGTGTTCTTTTAAATTATTGAACTCTAGACTGCACAGAAATCCTTGTGAGCAATATGGCCTGTGCAGTTTTCCTCGTGTTTACAAACTGTCCCTTTTCTTGGTTGTTTGCCTGGAGGCCTCTGGCGTTACCTGCCAGCGACCCTGGAGTGAACGCAGACAGGCGTGACCGAGCGTCGGCCGAGGGCACTTGCTGCAGCGCACGCGGTCGTGCTTTCCCCGCTGTTTCTCTCGGCGTTGTCTCCGCGTTTGTGGGAAAGGAGGCGCAGAGCTTGTTCCTTCAGAGGACGATACCTCAGCAACCGCTGTGTCCTTTTGTTCCAGATCCATGAATGTGTTCCTCATCGTGTATCTCTGCATCCTCATCAGTAAAGCTCTGATCAACACTGTGCTGAAGTACGTGTGGCAGAGTGAACCATTTCGAGATGAGCCGTGGTATAACCAGAAAACCGAGTCAGAAAGACAGAGGAATCTGGTATGGAAAACGACTTCCTTTGTGTGACTAAGGATGTCCCCGTGTTCTTTGTTTAGGGGGTGCCTGGTAAATACTTAATAATAATTATGAGTTACCTGGTTACCTGGTACATGTTTGTGGTGAGTACATGGAAGAAAGGCACTGAGTCCAGAGCAGGGGTGTGTGCAAACCCAGACCTGTGTCCACTGAGTCTGGGGCAGGGCCATGTGCAAACCCAGGCCCCTGTGCACTGTGCTCTCAGCAGAGCCGTGTGCAAACCCAGGACTGTCTCCACGGAGCTCTGAGCAGGCCCATGTGCACTGAGTCTGGGGCAGGGCCGTGTGCCAACCCAGGCCCGTGTACACTGCGCCCCCAAAGCAGGGCCATCTGTGTGTCAGCCCATCCCGTCCCTCCCACAAAACCATCATGGCTTCAAAGATCAGAATAAACGTATGCACAAAAGTCATTCTTACCAGGCTTATTTTATTGACATTTCTAGGCTATTACCTAGTACATTTGGTTATGTTAGGGTTGGAAAGGAATCACATGAAAGCTCAAAAGTAAACTTCCCTGTTGGCTCTCGGTCAGCGTGGTCTCCCGTCACTGGCACACGACTGTCTTAACACATGGTTTAATCTCGTCCCCTGGTGGGGCGGCACGGGCAGGGATGGCACCGGCTGTTCCCAGCCCAGAAATTGGTTGGCAGCGAATGAGCAACAGCCACGCCACCCCCGAGTAATGCTCGTCTGTGGACTCTGAAATCTTGTGTTTGATAGCAGCCCTCGTGCAGCACCTGCCTGTGCTTAGGTCTTAGATGAGCCGCTGTGACCTGGCTGCTCCCTGGTGGAGGACTGACAGCCACGGTGCTTTCTCAGTTCCTCAGGGCGTTCACCGACTTCCTGGCCTTCATGGTCCTGTTCAACTACATCATCCCCGTGTCCATGTACGTCACCGTCGAGATGCAGAAGTTCCTGGGCTCCTACTTCATCACCTGGGATGAGGACATGTTTGACGAGGACACCGGCGAGGGACCGCTGGTGAACACGTCCGACCTGAACGAGGAGCTGGGGCAGGTCAGTGTCTGCGGGTTGTCTCCTGTGATGTGCTGGCCCGAGCCCCCGTCCCATCCCCCTCCCCAACCCCCGCCCCCCCGTCTGCAGGTTCTGAACGGCCAGTAATGATTGAGCATGTCACTGGGCCATCCTCTGCATGGTCGAGGGACACTTCTCCATTTTAATCCACGCACAGATATGTGACTGATAAGCGGTGAAAGATGATAGCAAAGTTGTTGTTTGGACTTTATTTGCATAACAATTGACAGTGTTTTTATATGTGTAACTTATGCAAAATTAATTACATTAACTGATTGACACACTCGCCTGTGGGCAGCACCCGGCACTCCTCTGCCTTGATGGCGTGAACTGGGGCTGATGGGCGAAAGGTGAGCGCCAGGTGGCTGAGCGCCCTCCCAGGCGCCTGTCTTATGGGTGAGTTCTCAGGGCAGCTGTCATCTCTGCTCTAAAGATGAGCCAGCCAGACCTGGATCACTTCCGGTGCTTGGGGTCTTGCAGAATTCCCAGGCAACATTCAAATCCTGCCCTGAGTGACAGCTGTGTGGGTTCGGGCAGGCGGCTTCCGTGCTCCACACCGTGAGTTCCTCAGTCAGTAAGAGGAGGGTGATGACAGATACCTGCCTGGCCAGACCACTGTGGCCAGAGACACAGAGCGCCCAGGGCAGCATCTGGTGTGACTACCCAGGTGTATGTGGCTGTGGCCCTGCAGCGCCCCCTGCTGCACCAGGGCCCTGCACGGGTCTGGATTTGCAGGGGCAGGTCTGCTGCCCTGGGCCTGGGCCCAGGAGAGATGGTCTCAGTTTTCCCCACCCCAAAGGAGTGGCCTCCTCACCTTTCCCAGCCTGAATGTGGTAGGAAAGGCAGTTTGGGAAATGGTTATTCTTTGGTCTTGTCTTGTCTCGTCTCGTCTTTTCTTTTTTCCAAAAAAAAAAAAAAAAAGGAAAAGCTTTTGAGGAGCATTTTTGCAAATAGGGCTGTTTCAGACTAGTAGCCAAAATCTCCATCATCGCCCCCATACAACAGTCTGTCAACAGAATCAAACTCTAGATACAAACTGCCTTTATCCGCCTCCTGTGAGGAGCATTCCTTGCTGATAGATAGCCTTTTTCAGTGTGTTCGTCTAGGACATTCTATACCCATATGACAGCTTATTGTTCCAGTCAGCAGTGCACAAATCATAATTTAGTTGCTCAGTAGTAGGATATTTTTATGTTAGAGTATTTCTTATCCTTTGCAACAATGGATGGTATATTTTGTGTATTCCTGAGAACTTCATCGGGAAAGAATTTTTTCAGTAACAGAAATATCCAGCAGTATTCAGTAGGGCAAATTCCTTCTCTCCCTGACCTGGTCCATCTCCCTGGAGTCCATCAAAGCAGCATTTGATGTCTGTCTTCGAAGCCTGGCTCCAGCCAGGAGGCTGACCTGGCCTCTGGACATAAACTGAGGTTAGGACTAACGGGCCAGCCCAGAAAATAAAGGTTTCAGCTGACTACCAGGTCAATGTGGGTGAAATTCGCACACCCACTGTCATTTATATAGTAGAATAAGACGACTGCTCTTGTGTGTGAAGGGGAAACTCACCCGCCACTCCAGTGTCTGTGCCCACAACTAAAGCACTGTCTCCCGTCAAGACACTGTGCTACGTGCTCTGCACACCTTCTTGTGTGATCCTGTCTATGTCTTGTGTGGTCAGTGGCATCACGTTTCTCAGATGAGACACGGAGGCTGAGTGATTATCCCAACAGCCTCAGTGACTCGGGGTCGGGCCTGCTCCATCCGTGAGCGTAAGTCCCTTGGAAAGTGTCTCTCGTGAGATCAGGTTAAGCAAACCGACCGTGTTGCAGTGAGAGCCGCCTTTGTTCTGATTTTCTTTAAAATCAAGAACAAGACAAGGATGCCCCTCTCACCACTTAATCAACATAGTACTCAAAGCCCTAGCCAAAGCAGATAGGCAAGAAAAAGGAGTAAAAGTCATCCATACAGGAAAGGAAAAAGTTAAATTGTTTGCTGATGACATGATCGTGTATCTTGAAAAGCCTAAAGATTCCACCAAAAAGTTGTTAGAACTAATAAATAAATTCAGTAAATTTTTGGGATACAAAGTCAACATACAAAAACCGTAGCGTTTCTATACACCAACAACAAACTACCTGAAAAAGAAATCAAAGACTTTTGCAAACTTGTTTACTGTAACAAAGAAACAGTTTCCCACAGTCTGTGGGCAGTGAATCCCCAGAAGTCCACTCCTGCTGAAACCGTGACTAGTGCTGGGGAAGAAACCTGGCTGCCGCGTGTGTGAGCTGGAGAGCCCAGCGCCTCTCCCCTGTGTCCTAACTCGCGCGGTGCCCACAGGTGGAGTACGTCTTCACAGACAAGACGGGCACCCTCACGGAGAACAACATGGAGTTCAAGGAGTGCTGCATTGAAGGCCATGTCTACGTGCCTCACGTCGTCTGCAACGGGCAGGTCCTCCCGGACTCCTCGGGCATCGACATGATCGATTCCTCCCCTGGTGTCAGCAGCAGGGTAGGTGCCGTGCTCCCCTTTCTTCTGGCGTCCAGAAAGCCCGACTCCTCTGTGGGCTCCTGTGAGAAGGACAGTCACCTGTCACAGTGTGTGCCGGCTGCCCGTAGGGTACACCTGGTCAGCCATGCCCCTGCTAGAATCACCTGTTAGAACCTGGACAAGCAGGGCAGATGGCATGCTGAAAGTAACGTGAGCACACACAGCACTTGTGCGCGCAAACACACATGTGCACACACACACACACACACACCCAAGCACTGTGGCTCCAGATCCCAGCACCCTGGGCAGGGCTGGGGTCCTCATTGTTGGCCTGGAGATGGTTCCCAGATGGGTGGCGACTGCAGAGCCCCATGGGGTGTGCTGAGGAGCGAGTGGGCTCGTGTCAGGGGTGTGCAGTGGTACCCTCTTGCTGTGAGGGCACCATGTCCCCCTCTCATGTGCCCAGGTGGATTGTGGTACGGCAACCACCATCTTACCACAGAGGCTCGTGGCTGTAGGGATGTGTCAGGGTGGAGCCCGTCCTCCTGGCCCTCCCCACCACACACGTGCGGTGTCAGCACAGCCCTCCTGACCTTGACCACACACGAAAGTCCCAGGAAACTTCAAGCTCCCGGGAATGCAGCATGCAGCCGGGGCAGAGGGGGCCTCAGCCTGCTGTGACCTCAAATGTATCACTTCACCTTCCTAAACTTTAATTTCTGCAGCTACAAAATCAGGAGAATAGCTTCCTCTTCCTACGTTATTTTAGGTTGAAGTTTACTGTGCAAGTGCACACAGTGCTCCGTGAGTCACGTCTGGTATCAAGCGCATAGCTGTCAGGAGAGTGTTGCTGTCACGCGGGTGTCAGGGCACAGGGTGTTGGTGGACACCTGTGTTGGCCGCCCTCCTGTGACACGAAGGTGCCCTTTGCTGCTGCTTGCGTGGATACTTCACGAATGTTGTCCTTTCTGAGCATGTTGAAGCCTGTACACTGTCTGACAGTGTCACTGCCGGGTACAGCACCTCCCACTTGTCTGCGTTGATGCTAATCCCCGTGGAAGTATCCCAGAGTGAGGAAGAGCCCCAGTCAGACTCCACTTCATAACAGCGAAGGCAGAGCCGATAAGCCCTCCGCTGGCAGCCCCACGCCTGCCACTGCTCCCTCAACCCCTCGCCCGCTGTCTTTTGTACTTCCCGTCTGTCTTAAGCAGAGATGTATTTTTGCACTTTAATTTCCATAGGAACGTGAGGAGCTGTTTTTCCGGGCTCTCTGCCTCTGCCACACCGTCCAGGTGAAAGACGACGATAACGTGGATGGCCCCAGGATGTCACCCGACTCTGGGAAGTCCTGCGTGTACATCTCGTCCTCGCCGGATGAGGTGGCGCTGGTCGAGGGCGTGCAGAGGTGGGTCAGAGTGAGCACGTGTCTGTGGTCAGGCTGCACCTATTTCCAACCCCAGTCATGGCCTCATCTTGGGGATGGCCTCGATGCCACCCCGATGCCGCATGTCTCCCAAGCCTTTGTGCTCGGGGTGTCCGCCCCCTTGTGGTGAGCGCGGCCTGTGCCCTGGCACACGAGCCTCTACCACTGTTTTGTACGGTGTCTTTCCCTCCTGACATCCCCAATGAGTCTGCAACAACCACAGGCTTTTAAAGGGGGGAAAAAACCTTACACTTCCTTTAACACGAATCTCCTTCCTACATCTTAGAAAACTGAAGCCCACAAGTAAAGCAGTGCTCCCAGGGTCACGGCTTGGAGAGAGGGCAGGGCCAGGGTGTGGGTCTCCTACTGTTCGCTGCATTTTCCTTGGGTCACATCACATTAGCATTAGCATTGTGCACCCTCCTTGAAGATCCTTTTACTGGGAGTTCTTGCTTTCTCGTGAGATACGGCATTTTAAGCAAACGCTTGGGAAGGTACGTTAAACATTCCAGATGTGTGGCATAATTTCAAGTCAGGGAAATCTTTTTCAAATTCTCAGGGCTCACGATTCTTATGTACTAGTAAAGGCGCTAAATCTCGCCTCCGCCTACCAGTAATATATGGGTGTCACCTTTAAGGACTGAATGATTGGGAGGAATAGCATGTTAGTGCCTCTTACCTAATCAGAGCAGTGTTTTGTTGGGTTTTCCTCACGCAATTGGATTAGTGGCCCAGATATGCAAATGATATCACCAGGGACCTTTATTGTATAAACCCACACGTGTCTGGGCGAGGCTTCCCAGAACTAGACGTGTCCCTTCCTGGAAAGCCAGTGCCCAGGAATTGAGCTGCACGCAGTCACAGGTGTCCGAGGTCGGGGCAGGCTGTCCCAGCCTGGCCTTTAGATGCACCAGTGCCGAGCTTCCTTTGGGCCTCCCCACATTCGCACAGAGCTACCGCCTCACGGCTGTGCATAGTGTTGGGAAGCACGTCCATCCCCGTCCTCTGCCAGCCTCTCCTGCCCGAAGCTGCACCTTTGTCTCTTTGCCCGGTGGCCAGGTGCCCACAGCCCTGAGGGGCACTGGGCTCAGGTGTGCGGGACGGGGTGCTGCACGGACGGGGGCTCCGAACGTGCAGGTGGACTGCCTGCTGGGCCTGGTGCCCCATCAGTGACAGGACAGTCTCCGAGGGTCCTTCATTCTGAACTTGAATTCTCTGCTAAACAAGGTAAAAAGCCCGCTGGTCAGAAAGTAAAAAGGTGGATAGAAACAGGGCTCGGGAGCCACAGAGCTGCTGCTGCCTTTCTGGAAAGGGTGGGTGAAACGAGAACTCACCTCGCTGTGCTGCTACAGGGGTCGGGTGAGGTGGAAATTCTATTGCTCTTGGAGAATGTTTTGACTTGGTGAATACATTCAGTATTATAATTTCCTGACTTTATAATGCAGTTTAGAACTTCCATTTTATGGAAAGTGTTTGTTTTTCCAAAAGAAAGCTTTTCCAAAATGTAAAACAAATATTCTATGAAAGAGATACCAGAATTTTGAGTTAACCCTGGATTTGCCTTCTCATTGCAGACTGGGCTTTACATACCTGAGGCTCAAAGACAGTTACATGGAGATACTCAACAGGGACAGTGACATCGAGAGGTATGTACCCCACACGTTAAAATACGCTCACGATGAAGAGTGGTCTTTACAAGGTTTTCCACGGTCTCTGTGTTCCTGGCACAACTCGCTCCCTCCTCTTCCTGTAACGTCCCCAGGAATGATGTGGGAACTTTCTGGAGACCTGCCTGGCAGTCAGAGGAGAGGATCGATGGTACCGAGGGCCGCCTGGTGTGGACGGTTCTCCTTGGAGATGTAAATTGGTGTTCAGTGAAAAAGCGTTTTGCTATCAAATACGTGTGGGGTTAAGCCACCTAAGTCAGGTTTTACCGCAGCTCCCCAGGGTGTCTGTCAAGTTCTGACTCCACGAGGGAGCAGTGGAGCAGCTGCCCTGAGGCGGAGCACAGCCCGCGTGTCTGGGAGCACGGCGTGCCACTGAGGACAGTTGGAGCACCGATGCCTTGAGTGGCCAGTTTCACAGCTGATTGTTTTACTTTTCCTGTCTTTAAAGATCTTTTGATTCTTGGGGACTGTGTTGGTCTCCATTTGCCTGTCCCTGAGACACATGACCCACCTTGTTCTGAGGCAGGAGGTTGGGTGGCACATGTCATGTCTCCTTTGTCACAGCAGGAACCTGCGGTGATGAGACGAGCAGAGACAGGTGGCCAAGGACATAGGATTTGGTGGTGCTGTCCTCAAAAGAACTGGATTTTACGAGTTTCATTGTTAAGGAAAACAAACTGCCAGGTCAAAGAGTGGAAACCCGTTGACCGAGTGGCTCCTGGGCCCCCAGACCCCAGCTGGGCACCTTGCCACAGGGGCACCCCAGGCAGTGACCTCTGGTTGGGAATTCTTGTTTCTAACGGAGAAGGCGGTGAGGTCGCTGCTGGGACTAGAGCGCACGTCTGGGCCCCATGGAGGGACGCCCAGCTCCAGGCTGGCACCAACGCCGGAAGACCCTGCTCAGCTTCCTGCCGGGGTCTTCAGCCCCAAGGAGTTTTCCGAGGTAGCCGTAGGGGTTGCTGAGCTGTTTTTGATGTTCCAGATGATACACAGATATTACAAGTTTTCTGGTAGTAATACTGCACAGGCTCACTAGAATATCAGTGTTCTTAGCTTTTTTTATGGTTTTTGTCAACTTTTTGTTATTGGGGATCCCAAAACTCGATACTGCTTTATAGTCTGTGTCCCAGAGCTTTAGCGAAGTGTGTCAGTGCGTGAGAAAGGCAGCTGCTCGATAAACTCAGGGCTGTTACTGGCGTGTCCTGGGGCATGGTGAGGTCAGGGCCTCCCTTCAGGCTCCTCTGGGCACAGAGGCCTCTCGGAGGAACCCGGGCACGGTGGGCTGCTAGCCGTCCTTCAGGGCGTTGGCGGTTACACGGATTCAATACCGTGCAGACCAAGGTGGATTCCGCAACTGTCCACATTTCTTTTGCAGGTTTGAATTGCTGGAAATTTTGAGCTTTGATTCAGTAAGAAGAAGAATGAGTGTAATTGTAAAGTCTGCTACAGGTAGAAATTTCTTTTTCTCTTGATTTCTTACATTATACATGGTGATTGTTTTTTATTCTGATGGCTGAATTCTATAGGAACTTTAAAGATTTAGGGTTTAAGAACCATTCTTGTTTTTTTTTTTTTCTAATATAGATAAACCGTTTCATAATACTGATTTTTTTATTTAAAAAAATAAAGTTGTTTTTTTTTTGCAATGAGTTTACTGCCAGAACACAGGTGTCGTGAAAAGCACCCCTAAAAGCCAATATGGGAAAGGAAAAGACTCACGTGAACATCGTCATTGGTTGGACATGCAGACTTGGGCACGTCCAC
Organism: Eulemur rufifrons; assembly: GCF_041146395.1. Classification (NCBI taxonomy): domain Eukaryota; kingdom Metazoa; phylum Chordata; class Mammalia; order Primates; family Lemuridae; genus Eulemur; species Eulemur rufifrons. Next base: position 10,073,571 of record NC_090986.1, on the reverse strand, counting down.
CACCTCTGGCCGTCTGAGCTACAGAAGTGGAGTCGACAGAACCATCGAGAAATCGGAGGAAGAGGCTGCGGCGATGGGAAGTGCTCCTTCCAGGGTGCCCAGGTCTTGGATGAGCTGAAAGCTGAGTGTGACGTAATGTCACCACTGATCTCTCCCATGGAAATGTGAGACCAGCAAATACTACATGACTGTCCTTGATGCCCCAGGACACAGGGACTTTCTGAAGAACTTGGTTAGAGACACATCTCGGGCTGGGCGTGCTGTCCTGGGTGGTGTTGCTGCTGGTGTTGGCAAATGTGAAGCTGGAATCTCCAGGAACTGGCAGACCGTGAGCACCCTCTTCTGGCCCCCACGCTGGGTGTGAAACAACTAACTGTTGGTGTTAGCAAAATGGATACCATGGAGCCGCCCCACAGCCAGAGGAGGTTTGAGGAAATTGTTAAAGACATCAGACTCACATGAAGAAAATCAGCCACAACCCCAACATAGTAGCATTTGTGCCAATTTCTGGTTAAAATGGTGAGAACACGCTGGAGCCTAGTGCTAACATGCTGATTCAAGGGCTGGAAAGTCCCCTGTAAAGACGGCACTGCCCCTGGAGCTGCTTGGAGCTCTGCATCACGTCCTGCCACCAGCTCGTCCAACTGACAAGCCCTTGTCCCTGCCACTCAGGACGTCCACAGCATTGGTGGCATTGGTGCTGGCCCGTGGGCTGAGTGGAGACTGGGGTTCTCACTCCTGGCTCAGTGGTCGCCTTTGCTCCTGTCACGTTACTACTGATGTAGAGTCTGTGGAAATGCACCAGGAAGCTTTGAGCAAAGCTCTTCTAGGGGAAAATGTGGGCTTCAACATAAAGAATGTGTCTGTCAAAGGTGTTCATCGTGGCAACATTGCTGGAGACAGCAAAAATGACCGCCACCTTGAGGAAGCACCTGGTTCACTGCTCAGGTGATTGTCCGGAACCACCCAGGCCAACTCAGCCCTGGACTGGACTGTCACACAGCTCGTGGTGCCTGCAGGTCTGCTGCGCTGAAGGAAAAGGTTGATCGCCTCTCTGGGAAGAAGCTGGAGGGTGGCCCGAAATTCTTGAAATCTGGTGACACTGCCATCGTCGATATGGTTCCTGGCAAGCCCTTGTGTGTCGAGAGCTTCTAGACTGTCCTCTGCTGTTCATGACATGAGACAGACGGTTGCTGTGGGTGTTGTCAAAGCAGGGGACAAGAAGCCTGTGGTGCTGATAGGGCCACCACGGCTGCCCAGGAATGTCAGGAGGCTGCATGATGATCCCAAACCCTGCCACCCCCATCTCAATCAGTGGTACAAGATGTCCCAGTACCCTGTGTCTCAATCAGCCATTTAACTTTAATGGATTAGTTAATTATAATGACGCATTGTAAAACCTGCAGAGGGAAAGGAGAATGCTTTGTGGACTATTTTTATTTCTTTTTGTGTGGCAGTTTTAAGTTCTTAGTTTTTAAAATCAGTATTTTTTAATGGAAACAACTTGACCAAAACTGTGACACAGAATTTTGAGACTCATTAAAACAAACTTTAATGGGAAAAAAAATAATAAAGTAAAACTGTTTTAAATGTTTAGGAACGAGTGCTGTGCTAAGCACCCACAGCCTTGCTTTGTGCGTCTTCTTTAGTATTGAGTTGGCATCATTTCACTACTGAAAATTGGAGGTTTGACCCCATTTACGAGCACCGTAGCTTTCTTTCACACATATCTAAATAATAACATGTTTTTAAATCATTTTTTACAAAAAAGTAATATAGGCCTGTAAATATATCTGTAATAGTGTTCAAAGTACTACATGAAGTGAGCTCTGTTGGTTGTCCGGTTGCCGTAACAATGCGTCTTTATTCGAGGAGAACAGACTTTGTCTGTGCCTTGGAGGCGGGAATGGTAAACAGTGTGGGCCGTGCAGTCAACCCCCACACCCCCTGCAGGGACTTTTCAGCAGCCTCTGTGCGTGAGCCCTCTCAGGCGGGTGGTCTTAAGTCCACTGGGCTCTGGGCTGTCCCTGAAGCCACACAGCCAGCTCCTCAGGGTCCTTGTGGCTCCCTCTTGCCTGTGGCCGCCTCTTCTGGCCAGGCTGTCTCCACCGAGGCCCTCCCAGGAGTTCCCACCTACCGTGATGTCCCATGTGCTCAGGCAGACAGCCAGCCTCTTCCCCGTCCTCACCCTGTCACGCCTACCACACGATGGGCCACAGGCCCCATAGTACTGCAGCCCCGCACCTCTGTTCTCTAGCACTCAAGGCTCAGCCACCCTGGCTCTTGGTCCTTGGCTGGATGCACAGCCCCAGCTTCCTGGGGGCTCCCCCGTGGCTCTTCGTGGGCTTCTCAGGACCCTGCTGTTCTCACTGTGTCAGGCTTGTGGTCATGGCAGTAGGCACCACTCCCCCAGCATCCTCCCAGAGTCCCCACTTGCTTTCCTCCCCAGGACGCTACCAGCATCTGCAGAGGTGACTGTCTATTGCCCAAGGCAGTCCAGGCTTTCCTCCTGCCTGGCGTGGACTGTCCACGTGGAAGGCCTTTGCAAGGCCAGCCCTGAGCATCCCAGTGCAGAACCCACACTTGGCTACACGGTACTCTCCCCGCAGCACTACCCGCCACTGAGTATGCAGTAAATGCCGGTAAATTCAGTTTGCTCAGGGCAACTTAAAAATGGCATTTCACCAAGAGATGCAGGATCTTGCTCTTCACTGTTTCCCAAAACGAGACGATGCCAGGCTGTATTTATCTCTCTGGAAAGCTGCCTGGTAAGCAACCGAGTGCAGCCGCCACCCTGGAGCTAAGCAGACTTGAGTCGAGAGCCTCGTGTCAGCGGTTTCCTGACACTCGCACTGAGAGGATCCCATTGCAGCGTGAAGGACACAACGTGGAGCCTCTTCAACAGCCACCCCGACCTTCTTCCAACCAGGACCTTTGTTTCTCTTCTGAGGCCGGCGAGGGTGGTGCAGGGCGCCGCAGCACAGTTCTTCACAGCATCATGCAAGTGGCTTTTCCCAGAGCTCGCCACTATGTCACACTGCACGGTTGTGCATGCAGCCCCCGTGGCATCCCCAGCATCACCGCCGAGTCAGTAAATGATATGGACAAGAGCAGGTGCCAAAGAGACTTCTGCTGACAGTCACAGGACATACAACAGTCTGTGTACCATGGTGCCCATAACTCCTGCAGTACGTGAAAATCTGTGTACCAGTGGTGCCCATAACTCCTGGAGAGAGATGTCTTGCCAGCCAGACAAAGGGTCCTGCAGTACGGTGTCTGGGGACAATTCCAAGTGTGCTGAGGTGCAGGAGGCCACTCCATCCTGCAGTGAGAGTTTGAGCCATTCGGAATTGCCAGGATAAAGGCATCGAATGGTGAGATTACCTTATCAATCTTCTTGCCACATGGCTTTCCCTATAAACATGTGGAGCCGAGTTGTTGAGCTGTGCAGGAGATGTTGCTAAAGGCCATGATGAGGGCCATGGTGCTCAGGAAGGGACACACCTGCCACCCTCAGAGCTGCCTCCCGTCACACTCACAGACGGTCTCCAGAACAGACGTCTGAACTACCAAGACTTCGGTGTTGATATCATGGCCTACACCATGGAATCTTCATAAATAACTTCCATTTCCATCAAAAAGCTTTGAAGAGGAGTTCGATCACGTTAAAAATTTGGGTCTGAGGTAGTCTCACCATTAGAATGTTCTCTTCCACCAGGAGACATCTGTAAATTTCCCAGGGCATCTCTGAGGAACTGCATGCCCTGCCCTCTGAAACCAGCCATTGTCTCAATTAATTTTAAGGAAGTTTTGAATATTTAATTAAAGAAGTTCTCCCCAGAGATGTGCACTAATTGCACGGGTTCCACCTCCTGATGGGCGGGTGGGGGTGGTGCAGCCCCGGCAGCCGCCACACCTTCAGGGAGACCCACTTCCGAAGTCTGTGTCCCATGGTACGTGCTTTCACGTGATTTACTGCAGCTGATTTTGAGGAAGGACTTGGGAAGTCCAAGCTGCTGGGCTGCTCCTGCTTGCAGAGAGACATGAAACCTGGCTTTCTGGGGACGTTCTCTGCCGGTACTCTCTCCACCTGAGGTGAAATGTTAAGCAATCCGTGTAGCACCTAACTTGGGAAGAAAAAAATGAAAAGCACTAACTTTGCACTGTCTTGGAGTTGCTTGCTGGGCATCCTGTTTCCACAAGGCAGCCATTTCTGAGACCTTTGCTGTCATGTGTGGTTTTCCATGTTCTTGAGCTGCTGTGTGTGGGACTCAGCAAGAGCCAAGCCCTCAGGGAGCTTGGACTGTGGTTTTGCATCACTGACCCTTCTCCAGATGGCTCCAAAGAGCCCCCTCGATGCTGGAGTGGACGGTCCACAGTCACCCACCAGGCACGCATGGCCACACAACGGACCTGATCCCTGTGTGCTGGTCTTGTCACACGAGTGTGAGCTGCCATGGATCAGGGACCAGCTCATTCAAAGGCTCCACCTGAACAAGTCTTCGGGCCGAAGGTGTCCTGTGTCCTCAGTGGGTATAAAGGATCTGACAAGTCGAGATGGTGGGGAAGTTAAACCATTCACGACCCACTCGCATGCACCCTGCGACATGACATATGATTTTTCTGGGGAAAAATGTCATTGTTCAAGAATGCATCGGTGCGTTATCTAGACTATAATTCTTGTTCTAAAACATATCTGATGACGCACGAGCGTTGGTGGAATTGTGTGTGGCGGTCGGGGATGGTTCTGCAATCAGGGTGGTGGTATGACCAGTCCCAGCACCTGCTTTCCCAAGGCGAGCGACCAGGAATCTCAGCCATAAACCCGCAGGGCCTCGTGGGCGCGTCTACGAGGGACTCCCTGTGCCAGCAGGTTCCTGCTCAGCCTGTTCTTGCAGCCCCGTGTACTCGCAGCGCAGCATTCCTGGCGCCGTCCTTTCTTGCCCCAGGTTGGCAGTGACCCTGGTTGTGGACTTCTGTGAGCATGAGTCACGTCCACGTCCCATCTGTCCTCCCCATTTGTGGATCCCAGAATTGAGTGCTTCCTGGATCTAGGAAGAAGGAAAGGTGGAGCCCTGACACTACGCCTGCACCCATGGGCCTGGTCCCAGCTCCGATCATCAGCCGATGTGCCCCTTCCCCGCGTCCCTGTCAACCCACCTGCCAGCTTCTGGTGCTCTCTGGATTTGGTCCCTGAGATACTTCCTGTGGGCCATCAGTGTCCAGCAAGGCTTAGGGCTCTGTCCTGGTCAGAGAGCCGGGCATTCGAGCTTCCTGAGAACATAGCTCAGGCTACAGCTGGGCCCCCAAACAGCGCTGTGGGTGCTGTGATGGAATATAATGGAGTTTCCATGAGCCACGGCACAAACAGGCCACCTGGCAGAGCACTGCATCGTTCCCAGGCTGGCAGAGTCTTTATTTGAGGACCGGGTCCCTCTGGCTGTTACATCAGAGCTGGCGACTGCGTCTCTACCACATGCCAGAGTGTTGTCCTCGACTCAGCTGGAGGAGAAACTCCCTGTCTTGAGGAGTGAGAAGCATTTGGAGCACAAACGTGGTCAAAGTAGTCCCGACACTACTGGGAGTGTGAGGAAAAATAATACAAAGGATGTGTCCTGTGACCCTTTTAAAGCCAAGGGTGACCTGGACGTGTCATTCTGTGTCAGTATGATGGCTTTCTGAGGGGATTTGGTGTTCACCTTCTAGTATTTCGGCAAACCACGGCCCCCTTCTGAGTCAGCCACACCGGGCCCCGTCTCAGGGCGTCTCATTGCTCCTTTGCATTGGCACCAGAGAGAAGACAGAAGGGTTAGGAGGCCAAACGTCTGGGAGCCAGTTTCTCTTCCTTGTTCCTAACTTTCCCGTGCAATTTCTAGGGTTGTAGGAATAAAATGAGCCTTTGGGATAATCTGTAGGTTTAATTTTTTCCCTGACTGTAGCATGTTAACTGGTCCATGAACATCTTCTTTCCAATGGTCTCAGCACTGGTATCTCTGGTTTTTGTTTTTAATAATGGCATACCTTGAAAAATAATTTAGTCTTCTCCATATTGTGATTAAACATCTTTTTTCCCCCTCATTTTGTAGGAGAAATTTATCTGTTTTGCAAAGGAGCAGACTCGTCAATATTCCCCAGGGTGATCGAAGGCAAAGTCGATCAGATCCGATCCAGGGTGGAGCGAAACGCAGTGGTAAGCTGGGACTGGGGCGGCCGCCTTGTTCTCCTGCGTCAGGGAGGGATTTCCATGCACGAAAGCTCCTGGCTGAGAAGATCGTATCGTGTCCCCTAAGAGAACATTTCGAAGGCAGAATGGGCCACATGTGAACAAGACAGGAAGCCCCTGCTGACCTCTGCTCCGGGGCACACAGGCCACCTCCTCTGTGGACCCCGTGCGTGTCTTCACTTTGAGGTGGGGGCTGAGTGGGTTGGTGTTTTGGGGGGGGGGTCAGATCAATAAGCACATTTGTGGCTATTGTATTGGTGCAGGTACATCTGTGTCCTGAAGGATTTCTAGTGATTCGCCTCAGACATGAATGAGCACTTTCTTCACCTACTTGGTTTTCTTTCTGCATCAGGTTCTTAAGCCTGTGGCTTGGTCAGTTTCATAACGTGAATACCACTGTTCAGCTGGTTGTCAGCGCTGAGCTTCCTACCATCATTCCGGCTTTCTCTCTCTGGGGATTGCTGTGGGTGTAGGGCTGGCCTGGGTCTCTCACCTGGGGGCCGCCCCATCCCCAGCAGAGCCCTAAAGCCAGGTGATCCTTGGTTCTCGGAGGCCTCCCTCTCCTGCTCTCATGGCTACCTTGTCCTGCGGCATCTACGCCCTTCTTTCTGCTGTCCCCCAATGGTGGTCACTGAGTATGTCCTCTGGGGGTCTTCTCTCCAACTCTGGCCAGGTCCTCTTACACCTGCCTTCGCTCTCTGTGCAGGTAATGACAGGCTCCTCCCAGAGGTCCCAGAGGATGTGCACCAACGTGCCTGCAAACCACACAATTTGAGTTCAAAGAGTTGCTCAGGACCGAGGAGGGTTAGCCAAGATAATCTTGGAACAGAGGCCATGAATATTCAACGTTGCTTTTGCTTGCAGAATTTCCATTTATCATCAATTCTGTCCTCACTGTCAGCCTCAGTATTTAATTCCTTTACTGTAGATGTAGCATTAAGAATTTCTTGGGTGGACAGGAACCCTGTTAGCCCTGAGACCGTGCCTACAGCAGCCAGTGCAGGTTGAACCTCTGTTAAATGCTGCTGTTGGCTTTAAGTCCCTATTAAAACCACTCGTAGCACCTACTGATCACACAAAGTAGCTGCCATTGAACGAACAGGAATCCATAAACCTGCTGCAGGTCTGGGATTGTCGACCTTTTCTGCAGGATCCTTAAATGACAGCATCCCTAGGTTCCCCCAGCTGCAGAGGTGCGGCAGCTCTGTGTGTGGATGATGCGTGAGTGCTCACAGGCACCACAAGGGCACTCGTGCACACACGGAGAGCCCAGCGACACACAGCGGAATTTAGTGCAATGGTGGTGAGGAAGTGGCTCCATCTGCCCTTCACTTTCAAGGCTGCGGGGAGGTCGTGTTCCATCATGACCAGGTCAAGGTGTGACGCTGGGTACACCGATAGCCCCGTGTCCAATGTCATGGGTCTCAATGGAGGGTCTTCATGCATGACCTGAGCCCCAAATGCTTCCTCACCTGCCAGATCCTCACTGCTGCTGTTGCGGAGAGAGTGGAGCAAGCACTGTGTTGTCTGTGGTGCTTTTAAAGTCTATCCGATTCTTGTTTTAAAAAGCTTTATTGAGATATAATGTACATACACTAATCTATACATGTGAACATAGGTAAGTTTTGGCATATGTACACACATGGTCAGGTTAGGGAATGCACCCACAACCCCAAAATTGTCCTCCTGCCTCAGTACCCTCCCTGCCAACCCCCAACCACCGCAAACCACTGCCCTGCTGGCATGACTGCAGATGAGTGCACACCTTGTAGATGTTCATACCAATGGAATCACAAAGTATGTGCCACTTTATCTGGCTTCTTTCACCGTGCATAACTATGTTGAGATTCATCCATGTTGGCGCATGTGCAAACAGCTCACTTCTTTTTAGTGCCAAGTAATAGTCTGTTGTGTGGACGGACCACTGTTTGTTCACACAGTCACCCACTGATGGACGTTGGGTTGTTTCCAGTTTGGGCTGTTGCGGAAAAAAGCTGATGTGAGCTTTCTGATGGGCATGTCTGGGATGAACAAGTGTTTCCTTTCTCCTGAGAAACTTGACATCATGGTTGTCTTGGAGCCTCTGTGTGCAACAGTCTCCCTGTTCCTGGCTGCCTTTTGGAATTTTGGTTATGATCTGCCCCGGTGAAGTGATTCTAATTTTCTTCTGCTCAGGGAACTTGAGTGCGTTGGATCTGTGGGTTTTTTCCAAGTCTGGAAAATTGTCAGTGATTGTTCTACAGATACTTTTTCTGTCACCTCTCCTTTTAGCAGTTGTGATGACCTGTGTACTCGATTGCAGATATTATTCCACAGTTTACTGAAGCTTTTTCTTTGTAAAAAACGTTTCCATGTGTTTCATTTTAGACAGTTTCATCTTTCCCAGGTGGTGTTGAATCTGTCGAGGGTCCATCCAGGTGTTCTTCCCCAGACTGGGGAGCTTCTGTGTCTGGAAATTCCACAGGGTCGTCTCATACTCTCGCGCCCCACTTAAGTTTGGACGTGCGTGTGCGGTTGTGGTGACTTTTATTCTTTCCCTGCCGACTCCGCTGTTGGCGTCGGCTCTGGGTCTGCCGCAGCTGAGGGATTGATCTCATTTGGGGCATGGACTTGGCCTCTGCGTGCGGTGTCCTCTGGCGGAATGCCTGCCTGGGAACTCGTCTGTTCCTGCAATCTCAGATTTTGTTCCGAGATGCAGCTGAGTTCCTCAGAAACAGTTAGTTCCTTCCGGGCAGTGCCTTTATGGTGTGTCCAGTGGGTCCAGAGCAGAGCTGGCCCCAGCACTCTGTCTGCTGAGTGCTCTGTGAACTCCTGGTAGTGAGCTGCCCCCCGTCCCCCTAACAGCTTGTTCTGGCCTCTGGCCATTTCCTCACACATGCATGCTCCTCTGTCCTCTGCTGGTCACTCGAGGGGCCATCTGCTGCCTCTGGCTCCTCTTGCTGTCCAGCAGCCTGTCCTGGGAGTTCTGGTACTTATTCTTCCAACTCTCAGCTCCACCTAAGTTCTCCTTCCTGTGCCTCAGCCTGGAAGCTCTCCAGGTAGTGAGTGAGGTGCTTGCAGGGCCCCCTTAGCATTTTTATTTTGAAATAATTGCAGATTTACAGGAAGTCAAAACAGTTGTAAAGAGAGTACAGAGAAAGCTGGGCACAGTGGCTCACACCTGTAATCCCAGCACTTCAGGAGGCTGAGGTGAGAGGATCATTTGAGGCCAGGAATTCAAGACCAACCTGAGCAATATAGCCAGACCCCATCTATACAAAAAATAAACTAAAAATTAGCCAGGTATAGTGGCACCTGCCTATAGTCCCAGCTACTCAGGAGGCTAAGGCAGGAGGATCACTTGAGCCTGGGAGTTTGAGGCTACAGTGAGCTGTGATCATACCATCGCATTACAGCCTGGGCGATAGAGTGAGACCCTGTCTCTAAAGGAAAAAAAAAAGCACAGAGGGGTTCTTTTTATCCCTCAAGTCTATTTACTTTTCTTTTTGTTGTCTATGCTTTTGGTGTCATATCTGAGAAACCATTATCAAATCCGAGATTATAAAGATGTGCCCCTATGTTTTTCCCTAAGAGTTTTATAGTTTTATCTCTTAAATTTAGGATTTTGGTCCATTTTGAGCTAATTTTTGTATGTTTTATAATGTAAGGGCCCAACTTTAATGTTTTTCCTATGAATGTCCAGTTTCCCCGGCACCATTTCTTGGAGAGACTGTTCTTTCCCAGTGAGTGTTCTTGGCACTCTTGTTGGTAATCAGTTGGCCTTGTGTGCAAGAATTTATTTTAGAGCTTTCAGTTCTATACCATTCTTCTCTATGTCTGTCCTTAACGCCAGTTCCACACTGTTTTGATTACTGTCACTGTAAGTTTTGAGACCAGGAAGTGTGAGTCCTCCAACTTTGCTCTTTTTTCGCAAGATTGTTTGGCTGTTTGGAGATTCCATATGAATTTTAGGATGAGTTTTTCCATTCCTGCAAAAAGTGCCGTTGGGATTTTTAGATGGGGATTGCATTTGACTCTGTAGATAGATCTCTTTGGGAAGTGTTCTTATCTTGGCAATATTAAGTCTTCCAATGCATGAACATAGGATGTCTTTCCATTATTTAGGTCTTCTATAATTGGTTACAGCAAGATTTTGTAGTTTTCAATCTGTAAATCTTTCACCTCCTTGATTAAACTTATTCCTAAGTATTTTACTCTTTTTGATGCTATTGTAAATGGATTTTTTTTAAAAAATTTCTTTGCAGGTTGTTCAGTGGTGATATACAGAAGTGCCACTGATTTCCGTGTGTTGATTTCATACGCTGCATCTTAGCTGAATTCCATTAGCTCTAATGGTTTGTGGGGGAAGTTACGCACTCTTCAAGGCTTTCCAGATACAGGATCGTGTCATCTGCAAATAGAGAGGCCTCAGAAAGCCCTCCTTTCTAATTTGGGTCTTTTTTTTTTCCCCCTCTTTTTATTGCCTTATTGCTCTGGCTTGAACTTCTTATACTATGTTGAATGAGAGCGGCAAAGGCAGGCATCCTGGTCTTGCTCCGGACCCTGGGGGAAAAGCTTGCAGTCTTTTGCCATTGTGTGTGGTGTTAGCTGTGGGCTTTTCATATGTGGTTTTTATCATGTTGAGGAGGTTCCTTCTCCTCCTAGTTTATTAAGTGGTTTTATTATAAAAAGGTGTTGGATTTTTGTCAGATGCTTTTTCTACCCCAGTTGAGATGATCATATGGGTTTTTCCCTTCATTCAATTAACATTATATATTAATATTACATTGCTTTTCATATGTGGGCTCAGCCTTGCATTTCTGGGGCAGATGCTACTTGGCCATGGTATATTATCCTTCCAATCTGCTATTGGAGTTATTTTGCTAGTATTTTAGAAGTTGAGAGTTTTTGCATTATATTCATAAGGCATATTGTTCTATAGTTTTCTTGAGCTGCATTTGTCTGGGTTTGTTGTATATGTGTCAATCCTATTTGATATGCAGTGCCCTAGGTTTTAGTGGGAGTCGGCAGGAGGAATAGGGAAAGTACTTCTACTCCGTGTTTCCACAAGAGGGAGTCCTCTGTCTACTCCTCCTCAAACTACAACACATTTATTCCTGAAACTTCTGCTTCTGCTTCACACCAACCCAAAGTTCCAGGACAGCTCGGGGTTATTCTCATAAAATCGTTTTTTTGTCATGCAGTTTTTGTGGCTTGACATTGAAGCCATGTATCTTCTCTGTGTTATTACCTCTTAGAGAACGTCGGAGAATTAATTCTGCGGTTCACATTCATATCTCTGCTTGATCAACGGGTACACAAGGGATCTCATTTCAACCATGTTAGATATTCAGCAAAAGTTGTTGGGTTTTGCCATGTGCTAGGGATTCGGTAATGAAGTAAGGCAGGGCTGGCAGCCAGAAACCCACAGCCAGGAGGAGACCAGCAGCCCCTGCAAGCCCCAGGTACACTGAGTCAGACAGGAGCAGGGGAGGTGGGTAGAGCTGCATCTGCTCCAGCTGCAGGGGCTCAGTCTTGGGGAGAACAGTGTTTTCTCTGAGGCAGGTCCATCTGATCAGGAGACAATGTCTGGGGGGTGGGGAGCCAGGATTTCCAGAACATTCCTGGAGAGTAGCATTTGAGACATGCAGAGCGTCTCTTGTGGCCCTACTCCATCATCAACTCCCTGTTCTCACTCTGGCTTTCGGGAGCCCCAGAGGCCGTGGAGCTTTGAACTCAGCAGCAATGGCGTCCTTCAGACAAACCTGGAGGTCTGAGAAGTGTGAAGTGTTCCTGAGAGTTACGGGGAGTTGCAATGCATATAATGGAAAATCTTTTTTAAAATATTAAAAACCAGTATTCTCCCAGGTTTTGAGACAGTTATTTAGGAGAATTGTGGTTTTTTTACTATTATCATTGGAGCTGGGGCTGAGGGAACAGGGAAAGCAGAAGGGGACACCCAAGGTCACAGCTGAACCCTGTGATGCTCTGGTTCATCCGGGTAAGAATGACATTTCGTGACGGAGAGAAGAGGTCTGTGTCCGCAAAGTGCTCCTCATATCGACCCTACAGTCTCTGGGAGAGACTCACCTGCATCTGCTCTGGTGGCAACATCAGAATTATGATTGCAGTAAAGAATTTGTGATTCTTAAATTGTTATTTTACTTTCCTGTTCGCCCAGTGATTTTGGTAAAGAACCTACCCATCTTCCTTCATGGAGTAAGATCAAACTCCCTTAGAAACTCCCCACGCAAAACATATTTACTTTAGAAATATCACTTGACATTGTCCATAAAACTGCAAATTAGTATCTTAAAAAAGGTTTAAATGTAACTTTGCATGGTCAAAATAAAGGAACAAAGTCTGCCTTTTGTTGCCATGGCTCTGATTTGTATTATTTATCTCCAGGCTTGCCAGTCTGCCAATGTTACCATCCGTAATGATTATCCATATTTAATGTGCACATGAATAATACAGGTCACCTGGGTTATAATTCTGTGGTTAGTCATTCTAATTAGAAAAAGGGGATATGGAGAAAGTTATTGAAAATAATGTCTGAGTGACACTTTGCATTCATATTAAATGCTACATTGTATTCCGTAGGAGGGGCTCCGAACTTTGTGTGTTGCCTATAAAAGGCTCTTCCCAGAAGAATATGAAGGCATTTGCAAACTGCTGCAGGCTACCAAAGTGGCTCTCCAAGATCGAGAAAAAAAATTAGCAGAAGCCTATGAGCAAATAGAGAAAGATCTCATTCTGCTCGGTGCTACGGCTGTTGAGGACAGGTAAAGTAAACGCATACACCTTGTCTTCAGAGAGGAATAATGGTGCCACGTGCCAGTGGGGACTGTGGAGGGGGCTGAGGAAAAGTGGTCAGCCCTTCTGCCTCAGTCATCTGTGTTACTAGAAAGGAATACCTGAGGCTGGGTAAGTTATAAAGAAAGGAGGTTTGTTTGACTCACGGTTCTGCAGGCTGTACAGGAAGCACAGTGCCAGAATCTCGTGGCGGAAGGTGGAGGGAACCCGCACGTAGAGGTCGCATGGTGAGGCAGGAAGCAAGAGAGGAGCGAGGTGCCAGGCTCTTCAACAGCCAGCTATCTTGGGAGCTAAGAGTGAGGACTCATCACTCCCGGGAGGAGGGCACCAGGCCCACCTCCAACACTGGGGATCCAATGTCAACATGAGACCTGGCCAAGCCAAACAAACCATCTCCAAACCATAGAACATCTGATGTGGATGTTAGTCCCTTAGGAAGAGGCTAGCCTGTCCCCTGCATGTGTAGAGTCATGTCATGGCACCATCCATGAATAAGATGTCTGAAATAACATTTTCATATTACGTTATAAATAGTCAAGATATAGGGGTTTTTAAAATTATTCTTTACAATGGAATCAGTAACTCAGATTCTGTTCCTCAATTTGTTCCTAAGTGTTACTTTGTAGATCTTAACATACTCAATGTATTTGTCATCACTTACTGAAGAAATGTAAAATAATAAAGTAGTACTTTGTAAAAACTAATAATCATAACTGGTAAAATTACCAATTTCAGTTTTGCATACACCTCCAGAGAAAGAGCGTCTAATCAGTTCTACAATGAGGACTGAGAGTTGAGGCTTAGTCCACTGAGAAATGGTTCCCTGGTCTGCTGTGTTGTCCCAAGAGCAGAGTAGAGGCTTGGATCACAATTTGTTTTAAAGGAATGGAGAAGAGGAAAAAATACCCTAATTTATAAACAGAAACTTCAGGAAATTTACTGAGAGTTTATCTGTTGGAAGTGGTTAAAAGCATAAAGTTTGAATGTCCTTAAGATCCATTTTGGTCCCAAACTTAAATTCTCATCTGTAACCCTCCATTTTCCCAATATCTTTAATAAATATTTCCTGAGTTCCCAATCTGAATGGAGTATTAGGCAATACAGGAAGTTGTGGTTTGGTGGTTTTGTGCTTTGTTCTGTTTTGTTGTTTTGTTTTGTTTTGTTTTATTTCAACTTATTATTGGGGTACAAAAGTTTAGGTTATATATATTGTCCATGCCCCCCCATCCCCCCGAGTCAGAGCTTCAAGCGTGTCCATCACCCAGATGGTGCGCAATGCACTCATCATGTAGGTATACACCTATCCCCTCCCACCACCCCCCACCTCTGTCCGATACCCAATTGGTGTTATTCCCAAATGTGCACTTAGGTGATGATCAGGGAAACCAATTTGCTGGTGAGTACATGTGGTGCTTATTTTTCCATTCTTGGGATACTTCACTTAATAGAATGGGTTCCACCTCTCTCCAGGAGAACAAAAGGGATTCTATATCACCATTATTTCTTACACCTGAGTAATACTCCATGGTATACATATACATTTTACTAATCCACTCATGAATTGATGGGTATTTGGATTGTTTCCAATGTTTATAGCAGTACAATTCACAATTGCAAAGATGTGGAAACAACCCAAATGTCCATCAATTCATGAGTGGATTAGTAAAATGTTCTGTTTTTAAGTTACATTCCCTCCAAGTAAGAACATAAAGCACCTGCGTGAGACGCCACCTTGTGCATAGGGGTGGTCTTCAAAAAGCGAAGACTCATGTAGCATGGGCATGGTTGTTGGTGGGTGCTGGGAGCCCAGGCATTGTCCTACTGCTGACAGCTCTCTGTCTCATTCTTAGGGAGAAGAGAGATCTCCCATGGGACAGTCTTTGCTAGGGGACAGCTGGTCCTTGAAGGCAGGGGTCAGGGAGGGTGGAGGCTGCCGCAGGTGGGGAAGCTCTCTGCAGAGCAGACATGCCTGGGGTGGTGGGGCTGACGGACTAGGCTGGACTGGGGACCTGGTGAATTGGAGACCTAGTGCCTGGAGGGGGGCATTACAAAGGGATCATACTTGGTAACAAATTTACTTCTTTAAAATCTCTAGCCAGCATATTTACAAACCTCTGTGGGCCTCAGTTTCCTTTTGAATGAAAATTATAAAATTAGAGTGCTTTTTTTCATCTCTAGAATACTTTCAGCTAGGATGGTCTTCCCAGAATCTAGCCAGATCATTCCAGTTAGATTTAAATCCATTCCTTTCATCTGGTACCTTATAGAAACGTGACACTTTGCTTCACATGCCTATTGAAAGTAAAGACTCTAAAATCTAAGAAAAAAATGGCAGACCCCCAACATGAGGCACACATGGTTTTGATACAAGGCCTTCCAGGGAGAGTGACACAACCTGGCCAGTGTCAGGACAGCCCTTTATCCTCAGACACGTTTTGCAACCTCTGCAAGCTTTGGGTTTTCCACACATACAACAGGGATGATAACAAAGTCCTAACCCCACAGTTGTAAGCAGGAAAGATCGCCTGTAGGATGCTTCGAGTAGGCTCTGCCATGTGGTAAGCACATGATACCTATTAGTTAGTCACAGAATCACTAGTATTATTATCAGTATTTTATATTATTTAGAGGAACCTGGACTCCAGCTTGATCAGTGGCCAACTCAGAACAGCTTATGCCAAAACAAAAGACAATGAATATTACTGGCCACCTAGGTCCCAGACCCAATTTTTGGATTGTTGACACCTTTTTATTGTCAGTTATGATGTTTCTTAAAATTTCTGAAAATCCTCTCTAAGTAGCGGGTCTCAGCTAGACAGAAAAATGCCATGCTTGTCAAATGTAGATCATACAGAACAATCATTTTACTTCTTAGATATTTTATCCATACTTATCTATCGGATATTAGCAAATGTTTCTTAAAAAAGGTTAATTCATCACTTTAAAAGCAGGTTCAGGTACTTTACGGTAAGATCATGAACAAGCAGCATTGTGTTTTTTAATTTTGAGGGGCTAAAATATTTTAACAGCTTCAGAAGTTTCTGCGATCCTTTATTTTCATTGGCCTTTGTTGGTATTGATTTTCATTTGTGTTTTGTTTTGTTCTTTCTTCCTCAGGCTCCAGGAGAAAGCCGCTGACACCATCGAAGCGTTACAGAAAGCCGGGATCAAGGTTTGGGTTCTCACGGGAGACAAAATGGAGACGGCCGCGGCCACCTGCTACGCCTGCAAGCTCTTCCGGAGGAACACGCAGCTGCTCGAGCTGACCACCAAGAAGATCGAGGAGCAGAGTTTGCACGACGTGCTGTTCGAGCTGAGCAAGACCGTCCTCCGCTGCAGCGGGAGCCTGACCAGAGACAACTTCTCAGGGTAGGTGGTGCCCCCCTGCCCACCACAGAAGGGGGTTCAGACAGAAGGACCCTCATTGCAAATCAGAGAACCCCATTGTCCTTCGTGGGAATTCTTTTCTCTCCTTGGGCATCAATACCAGCACCATGATGAGTCAAGTAAACACCAGAACAAGACAGGAGCTGTTTCTTTTGAGCAATCGTGACTTGTCTTTTTGCACATATACATACGCGTGTGTGCGTTCAGTCCCAAACTACTGGGTAAGAGATGCAAAAAGACATGATTGATCAATTGATTGATAACATATATTGAATGGGATAATTCTCATCTGTTTCTAAGACTTAGGATCTTTGTAGTCAGTGCTGCAGAGTGTCTGCCAGAGGAGGTTAGGAAATGATGATGCACAGTGGTTTATATAAGACAGAACGATGTTTGCCTAAGAGTTGCTGTTTTCTGAGAATATTCACCAATTTATTCAGATATGTTTTATCCGTGCTGTCCTTGATGGTATTAGACTCATTATTTGTGATTAGATTTCATTTGAATCATTTAAGATTTTCGCTAATGTGAGCAAAGCAAAGGCATCTCTCTAATCATATGCAAATTTTAATGTATTCAAAAAAATATTTTTCCCTTCACCCGATTACTGAATTCCTTTTAGGGATTAGAGATGTTCCTTGTAATTTTGAAACCCAGCAAAGAGGAAATTATGACCATGTGCTTCCTGAGATCATCTGGGCGAAAACCAATGAAATGATAGCTGTGCAGATAAGACTGAGGTTAGCCAAGGAGCCCAGGAAGTTTGGGATAATGACAGACCTCTCTAGACCACAAGATACTCTCCTGTGTGGTTCTAGAAATTCTGGAAATTACACATGAACTCTCAAGGAGAAGTGGGCATTTGCTTTACCTGAGTGAAATAAGCATATTTCATTAAGACACATGTTAAAATGTAGTCAAAGGTATCGCACCCAATAATGTAAAGATCTTATCAATAAGCAGGAATATTAGTTTCTTAATCCCATAGACTTGTATTATCTGTAGATATCCAAAATATACAGCTTTCTCAAATCTACAGATTCAGTTATTGAGCAATCTTTCTGATTTGTGTACTCTAACAGACTTTCAGCAGACATGCAGGACTACGGTTTAATTATTGATGGAGCTGCACTGTCTCTCATAATGAAGCCCCGAGAAGACGGGAGTTCCAGCAACTACCGAGAGCTCTTCCTCGAAATCTGCCGGAACTGCAGCGCGGTGCTGTGCTGCCGCATGGCGCCCCTGCAGAAGGCCCAGGTCCTGTCCCTGCTGTCCTTTAGCTGGTGGTCGGGCGTATTAGATACTGAGAATGTTTCATTAGGTCGCACAACCCCTGATTTCTTAAAAATCTAGCAGGGTACCACCTTTTAAAAATAGAGACATGACCGAAATAGAGGCCAAAACACTTTTTAAAAATAGAGGCCAAAACGATAGAGATTTGAAACATGGATCTTATTTTTCTGGTCAGATCAGCCTCAGTGACTAGTGAGTGTTGCCTGAGTCGGATGTGTGAGCCTTCCAGACGCAAGGCCAGCAGAGCTGCCCTGGCTGACGTCTGCAAAAGAAAACCGTGTCTCAATCATTTGTAGTCTACTCTAGAGATGGAAGGGATGGGAACCAACATGTACGGAGCACCTACTGTGTACCACCTGCAGAATGACCTGTTAGAGGGATGAGGGATCCTAGTTTTACAAACTGAAATGACTTGTCCAACAGGGCGTGGCTGGAAAATGGCAGTAGAATTTGACTGCTTGTCTGTCAGACTCCAGACTTCTCAGTCTGCCCTGTTCTTGTGGGAAACACACACTTGAAGAATTTTTTAAAATACTTTTAAAAGCATTGTGGTATATATACATGGGTATCTTTCTGATGTCAGTAAACCTAGAATAGTTCCAAATTTGGTATGCAACATTTCAGGTAAAATAGGCCAGTTTATCTTGAATTGTTCAGGAGAGCAATCCTAACTTCTCAGATTAACCCAGTGGTTAAGGTAAAACACATTTTGCACAAACTTCAAACCCCAGGTATAAGGAGTTACTGTTAGCATTTGTGCATGTGTGTGGCACCCATCTGCCAATGCCACCAACAACATGGAACCAGCTGTCCCCCGGCTAATTTGGGAGCAAATACTGACAAGCTGATGTCTGAGAATTCACAAACCTTCCATTTGGGATAAAAATGCTCTTATTTCCTATTGTCCCACCACATTTGACTCTACATTCTGGAAAGGCCACTAAGGATTTACTGTCTGCCTTCCATGTATTCCATGAGTTTTTTTAAAATAATTAACTAACTTTTGAAAAGTTTTATACTAATTAATTTGTGTTTCAGTCTCTCATTTAAAACAAGAAGGCAATGCACACATTTTCCGTATCTTTTCAGTCTTATATCTTGAACCATTATTACACATAGACATAGAAATGAAAAAAAAAGTATAAAGAAAACTTGGAAATAATTCATTGCATTAAATTGTCAGATTTTATTTTGCACACAAGACAAATTTGAAAATTAAAATAGCATTAGGAATATCTTATTTTAAAAAATAGATGCTTTATACCAAATAGCTTGGACTACCTTGGAAGAGTGATCTCTAACCAAATTCAGTGTTCACACTTGTCCCTATATATTTAAATATATCTCCCCAGTATATGTAAATATAGGAACAGAGCAGTAACCAAAAGCTACGTCATGTATTTCATGTGTCTACTGTCAAAGCTTTTTCAGCTCATGTTATTTTAATCATACTTGTTACTTTTGCTTTATTTTGTTTTGCTTTAAATATGAAAAAGATTTTACCCTGTGTAGACAAAATAGTTTGGATGGAGTAAATTATCTCTAAGTGAAGTTTTTCATTCCCTAGACTAACTATATCTTTGTTATTTCTACCTAGTTAATGAATAACCTGAGCAGAAATGAAACAGAGAAGACAAATTTTGCATGTCTTTCTTTCACAGATTGTGAAATTAATCAAACTTTCAAAAGAGCATCCTATTACTTTAGCGATCGGCGATGGTGCGAACGATGTCAGCATGATCCTGGAGGCCCACGTGGGCATAGGTAAGCTACCACTCGTCACGGTGGGCACACCTGGCAACCCAGTCACCCCCTCAGCTAGACACAGGCGATGTCAGAGCATGCAGGTGGCCCATGTAGGACACCCTCCATGGGCCAGTCGTTCACTCCTGGGGACTCTCACAACAGTGGCTTCAACATTCCTGTTTTGCTGTCCCCTCCTAGGTGTCATTGGGAAGGAAGGCCGGCAGGCCGCCAGGAACAGTGACTATGCAATACCGAAGTTTAAGCACTTAAAGAAGATGCTGCTTGTTCACGGGCATTTTTACTACATCAGGATATCTGAGCTTGTGCAATACTTCTTTTATAAGGTAGGTATGGTCTCCTTGCCCTCCCACTCTCTCAGTGGCATATCCCATGCATGAAGGCGTGACGTGTGTCACAATGACCCCATGCTCCAAGGGGTCATTCATCTAAACACAGAAGTAACTGTCAGAGAGGTTGGGGTTAATCTGATTACAGTAGTCCCGACTTAGTCACCCAAGGTCTAAAAATGCTAAATGGAAAATTCCAGAAATAAACAATTTATAAGTTTTAAATTGTGCACAGTTCTGAAGAGTGTGATGAAATCCGTCCCTCTCTGTCCCAACGGGACATGACTCCTCCTTTTGCCGTGCGTCTCCACGCTGTCTGCACTCCCTGCCTGTGAGCCACCGAGGAGCCATCTTTGTGGTCCGGTCAACAGATTGTGGGAAGAAGGGTGAAGACATTCTGAGAGCAAGAGAGATACTAGTCACATAACTTTAATTATAAAGCATTGTCATAATGGTTCTATTTTATGTTGTTGCTAATCTCTGACTAGGCCTAATTTGTAAATTAAACTTTATCCCAGGTATGTATGTATAGGAACAGACAGCATGTGTAGGGTTTGGTACCATGTGCAGTGTCAGGCATCCACCAGGGTCTTGGAACTTGCCCCCCACTGATGAGGTGGGCTGCTGAGCCCTGAGAGGAGCCCCTGGAACTTTCTCACCGTCACAGAGTGGAGTGTGGAACCAATAAGAACAAATCAGTTGTCAACTATCTGAGGACGGGCATTCTTTTATAATGCCTTTGAATGATTCCTTATTCACTGTGCAGTTTAACCCTTTCCTGTTTATTCTGACACCTCCTGCCCTTCCAGGTTCTCTTCAAGCTAATGAATTTCCCATTTGCATTGTGTCCTCAGAGTGGCCAGAACATAGTGGCTTCCACATTGTCGTTGATGCTGAAATGAGCGGAATGTCCAAAGCCCATTTCGTGCTCTTTCGAGGCACACAGGGCCCGTGGGGGTGGGTTGGCTGTGTCTTCCACGTGAGCGGTGGCTGCACTTGAACTGACAGGCTGTGTCTTCTCTTTCAGAATGTCTGCTTCATTTTCCCTCAGTTTTTATACCAGTTCTTCTGTGGGTTTTCACAACAGGTCAGTCCTAATGTCTCATGTTAGAATCTGTCTCACCTCACTGGGCCTCATCCCCCTTCCTAGGTGGGTGGCCATGGCAGGGAGAGGAGACTTGGGGAATCTGCAGTGAAGACTCCATGGGGAGGTGCTGAGGAAGCCGGGGTGTCGCATCAGCAGGTGGGACAGAGGGCCAGGTGTGGAGCAGGCGCTGAGGGGCCACCCGGGTCTGCAGGCTCCGTGTTCTCTGGTGCTTATGCATCTCGTATATGCAGGCCAGGGAGCCATGTGGCCGAGACCTGCGTTGCTCCAGGCCCAGGCGAGGCTGTGCTGGGTTTTCTGACCCTAACTACAAGGACCAACCTAAACTTGGGGTCCTCCAGGGTGTCTGGGCCATCCCGGCATCTGGCTGGTGGGGTACGCCACACGTGCGAGGTGCAGGCAGTTCTGCCTTGGGAGGGGCGGGGGCTCCCAGCACCTCCTCCTGTCACTCCTATGCACTGACGGATGGCAGCCACTTCTTTTCATCGGAAGTGACCAGGACTGGAGTAATCAAAGTTTGAAGATGGTGAGCAGAGCTGCAAACTTGTTACGCAGCTTTTGTCCTTGTTTGGCAAGTTTGCAGTGGCACAGGGGGCAGGCCAAGGTGAGGCCTCTGCCACTGTGGGTTTAATCCTAGTTCACAACATCAAGCTTTGGAAGTTGTCCTGGTCCTTCGACATCTGGAAAGATGGCTCTTTATGCATTTTAGATGTGCTTTGTGCATGTTTGTGGTTCTTTACCTATTGAAATATATATATTTAATCAAAACATCAAAAAAGTTCATAAAACTACAGTGGGGTGTTGTTTCAGTTTGATTTTTTCCTTTCTCCAGACTTTGTATGACACTGCGTACCTGACGCTGTACAATATCAGCTTCACCTCCCTCCCGATCCTCCTGTACAGCCTGATGGAGCAGCACGTTAGCATAGACACACTCAAGAGAGACCCGTCCCTGTACAGGTACCGTCCTCGGAACAGCAGTCCTCTAGAGCATGGAGAGCAACCAGGGAGCAGTGTAGAGTTTCCTTAAAATAAACGCCCGACAGGCATCAGCTGATACACTTGCTTCTAGGAGATTCTTTAAACAGGAAGCAATGTGATTTAAGTGAATACACTCCAAGTGTCGATAGGTGATTTACGCTGCACGCAAGATGAACATGAACCCGGTTTGCACTTGCCTGTGCTTTGTGGTGGTTGTGAAGGAACCGGGGTAAAAGTGTCCATCCCAGTGGGATCCCAGTGAGTTTATGGCGCAAACCATCCTTTATAAACTATTATGTTCCATCCATTGAAGAAAAAAAAAAAGTTAACAGTCTGATTTCAGTGTGCTCTTTTCTTCTGAGAAGTTTTTTTTTTTTTTATACTGAGGTAAAGATGTTTTTGTGCTGTTTGAGAACTGCCCTCTGGGATCTCTAGCAGATTAGATGTGTTACTGTTTTTGTGGTCTTTGTAATTAAACACTTATTTTTCAGATAATTTTAGATCCACATGTAGTTGCAAGAAACAATACAGCTGGATTCTGTGTGCCTGTATTGGTCCAGTGTCCCCCAGTCAGCAACTGTGATCTGGTGTCACATTCACCAGTCTCGTTCAGATTGCCTGGCCTTGCTCGTGCTCATGTCTGTGCATGTGTGCTTGTGCTTGCACGTGTGTGTGCTTGTATGTACATGTATATATTTGTTTGACTTTGTGCATGTGTGTACTTGTGTGTGTGCTTCTGCATGCATGAGTGTACATGTGCTTGTGTGCTAATGTGGATGTGTGCATGCATGTATGCCTGTGTGTGGGTGCTCTTGTGTGTGTGTGCGTGTATGCTCATGTGTGTGCTCATATGCACATGTGTGCACGCACATGCTGTGCAGGTTTAGTTCTGTGCAGTCTTCCTGTACCCAGACCGGCAGTCGCAGGCTGTTTGCTTTACCTGCCGGGGTCTGCAGGAGCCACAGCATGGGCTTTGCTCTCCTCTTCAGAACATTTAGCCATTGTAGGGGATCTTGAAGTCTTGGAGCCCAAAACAATCATTGCAGGTGACTAAGGATAACAATAAAAAGGCCAACTTCTGAATTTTTCGTGTATATTTGATAATCAAAAATAAATCTAAGAAGATAGGAAAGTGCTCTGTTTTAGACATGCTTCCAGAGGGAACTCTGCAAATTCTCTCACTGAACTAGCAGGCATAAGACATCACACCAGGAATTGGGGAGCGAACTGGAAGCCTTCAGTCTACATTAATTGGAGAATGCTGGATGTGTGCATTTACTCTATGGTAGTTACTTCCAGAAGTACAAGTTTGCATCTGTCTATAAGGATATTACAGTTAAGAATGAGAGAGGAAATACTCAAATAAACATCAGCCCAAAGACATTGCATGTAGTGAAACTACATCCGAAGAACAGTTTGCATTTGCTGCCACAGAACACAAGCGTGCTGTCTGTTGGTCAAGCATGGTTTGCCATGTGGAGACACAGAGGGACAGCCACTCCAAACTATGGCAGACACGGCGGCCGTGCAGGGAGTGAGGCCATGTGCTGACATCACCTGAGCACAGTTTTTCCCCAATCTTCCTTGTACAGAGACATTGCCAAGAACGCACTACTCCGCTGGCGAGTGTTCATCTACTGGACGTTCTTAGGACTGTTTGATGCTCTGGTATTCTTCTTTGGTGCTTATTTCATGTTTGAAAATACAACAGTGACCAACAATGGACAGGTCAGTACGGGACTCAATTTTGTTGACTTAGCTACTTGGGAATTAGCCCTTCAAAACCCACCATCCTTGTGTTAGAGCAGGAATTCAGTACAGCCTGATGGGTTAGATAAATGCATCTGTGTGTCTGTCTATCGAACTGCTTTGAAGGACACGTGGTATTAGTGCCCTGTGTTGGCAAATGCTGCGCTCTGCGGAGCCTTCCACCAACCGTAACGAAATACTCTTCTGGGGTTTTTTAGGCTTTGTGTAACTTACAGTTCACCATTAGCTAACTATCTAGGGGGTCAATTATATCCTGCAGGCATTATATGGGAATTAATTTCATATTTAGCACGCTGTAGTGTTTTTCCCCAAGCACTGTACTTAAGTATCTGTTTCCTTTGCAATGAGTAGATGTATAGTTTTCTAATGGTCGTTCAGCTCTCTGGTTGTTGCATAATTTCTGGGGGTTTGTTTTATTTGTATCTTGCTTTTTTTCTTTTTGCTACTTGCTTCCCTTCCCACTCTCAGATAATGACTACCAGCACACACATGGTAAGACGATTGTGGGTTTGTCCTTTCTCTGTGTTTTTGGAGTGCATTACAAATGAAATATTTCTCGAAAATATTTTCAAATGTGACTTCTTCTGTGTGCTTTGTCGGTAGAAATACTGTTAGCTGCTATGCCCTCTACTCACCTTAGAGCTCAAGTTGCACCAGAGAGGTGTGTGCACATTTTGATCACTTGTACTTGGTGTATTCTCTCTGGCTCTTTGTGTCAGGGTTGCCAGTTGAGTCAGGGATGTTTCTTGAACTGACTCGATCTGTTTGAATTTCCCCCGACTTTCAGTAAATGGCAGCATATGCAGGTATGTGAGGCCGTTGCAGATGTGGATTTGAACACACACACCTGTGCTACCTGAGAGAGCCGCGAGAGGGGTGGGGAGACTTCAGAGTCCTGCCCTACTTCCATGTCACAGTGTTTAACTGGCTGTTCAGACAGACACCCCACTGACATCAGAGAAAACTACTCTTTAGCAACCCCTGTAGTGTAACCTACAAGCAGAAATGTATTTCATTTTTTGTTTAACCTAACGCCTCTCTTTTCCTCTTGTTGTTTATTCCTCATACCGTTGGGTTGAAACACAATAGTCCTGCCACCCGTCCTGTGCGATTCGTTTACCCATTTATTCACTTCTTTCCGTTTCCTCCTTGCTAGAGGATGCTGTCATATGTCATTATAACTTAAATCAATTTTTACTAAATTAACCTTGAGAATTTATTAAAATCTTATTTCACTGTTCTAAAATCTTTACATCTTCTCCTATCTGTTCTTTGTCTTACTTTATTTTAATTGAATAACTCCTGAATTCCACCAGGCCACTAAATGTAAACAGGGCTATTTTCCAATTCTTATGTATATTTTATAAGATTTCCCTATGGATCAGGCTCTAAGTAAGTGTCTTCCTGTGTCCTAAGGAGAACTAAGGTGCTGTGTGCTGAGAGGTGGGATCCAGGACCCCGTGGCCTGCCTATAGCCCTGGTGCCCGCTGCTTGTCCAGCACGGACATCGGCCTTTCTTGCTGTCAGGCCTAATGCCACATGAAGGTTGGGGAAATTGAAGTTCATACAGATTAAGTGACTTACACAAGGTCAGGTAACGAACTTTCATGGGATGTTTGGTTCAGGATTCTGTAGGGTTAGGGTTTGGTCCTCCCCTGCTGCTTCTCGATCATTTAATCCTTTCCGTCTCAGAGTGAGAGTGACAGGGACTTCCAAGGAATGCCTCAAGGGGACCGATTTCAGGGGGGGAACACAGGCGAGCCCTGCTCTAGAGAGCATGCTCCGGCCTTCCCTCAGGTGCCTCCACAGTGCCGTCCCCGTCCCGGGTCCCTGGGTCCCTGGAGCCCTGGCATGTGGTTGGCCCAAGGGTTCCCAACAACTCCTGTTTCCCAGGCCCTGGATCTTCCCTCCCCAACTGCCCTGCAGGTGCCTGGAGGCCCCATAAATCCTGCCTTAAGCCCAGGGTGATGCTTTTCTGTGGTGCTCTGTCCTCACCCTTGTTCGCAATCCTGTGGTCAGCCACGAGGGGGCAGAACTGCTCATTAGAATCTGAGGCAATGAGAGGCAGAGAGGCCAGGACAGGAAATGCAGTGGCCAGGGACTCCTCAGAGCCAGCTCAGCGGAGCTAGACAGCCGTCACTCAGAGCTCGAACCCCAGGGGGCCTGACACAGCTGCCACACAACCTTTTGTGGCCCCTGGTGGTGACAGGAGCCAGTGTGCAGGATCATAGGTGCCAGTTGGCGGGAAGTGTTGGTCCCTGGTTACGCACTTGAGAGGACACACGTGTTCTGATGCACCAAAGCCCCAGACGGGTTCCCACCCCAAGACTTAGAGCTGTGCACCCAGGACGAACCATAGTCATGGCACCTCATCATAGTGACAACTCGCAGGCTCAACACTTGTGCACATCACGCATGAGGAAGGAGTTCACAGGGCGGGATGACTGAGGTGCTCCATGGTGAGCACGAGGCCAAGGGGGCGGCCGGTTTCCCACTGTGCCTCGGTGTCTCCGGGGCAGCGGGTCTTCCTGGGTTCCTGATGTTTTGGTTTCTGTTTCGGGAGGGTGTCAGCTCCCACCTCTAACCCAGAAACAGTGTCAGAGGCTGGTTCTGTAGGAGGGCGGCCGTAGGCGGCTGACGGCCCTCTTGGTCCTCAGGTAGCGGTTGGGTGGTTGTGGCGCCCACCTCTTTCCAATAGCTCCCTTGGCACCAGCACACACCTCCTGCGGCTGGGGTCTGGGTGCTCCTTTCTACTGACTGTCAGTAGGCGAAGACTCCTTTCTTTAGGGTCTAAGTCATTCTATAGGAATCTGATAGATCCTATGAACTCCTGGAGGAATAAGAGAATTATTGACAGCTTTTTTAAAAGACAAATTCATTCCTAGAGCATTTTCTGCACAGATGTAATAAGCCATAATTATTTCTCAATTTCATGCCACAAATGAGAATCTTAACACAATAGTTATCTTATTATTGTTGGACATCAGAGTATTCCTAGATGAGCACTTAAGAGTTTGGAACATGCTATCAAAGAAGTCAGGAAATGACAAGAGAATAGCTGCAACATGGGCTGTCGACAGCGTGGGCAGAACAAACAAACCAGCGGCCTCGACGAGAATTTGGGATCCTAGCAGAAAGGGATTGTAGGACATGCCCTGACCATGACCTTGACAAAACTCGAATTGTGTTTGTCGTGGAATATTTTTACACATAAAAATTGGCTTGAGTTTGAGGGCGTTTTTGAGCCAGACACTTCCTACAAGAATACTCATTCTCCCGGTGGGATTGGACTCACAACCAGTGGAGGGTGACTCTGGCCTGAGGACGGTTCTACTGGACTCTCATTAGGATGGGAACAAGGCCGTCAAGTCAGTCACGTCCTCAGCTGAGATGTGTTGTCATGCAGGAGATCAGGTCCCAAGGAAATCAGAAGCAGGAGCATCACTGGAGTGGGGCTGATGTCACTTGGAAAGAAACTGTCTCTCTGGACCCCGCTTTGAGAAAGGGGATGGGTGTCCAGGGGCTCATCCCACCTCCCCAGGTCCTGCTAACTAACATCCAGCAATTGCCATGATCAATTGGCTATTGGCAACTAACCTGGGGGCTCCCACTTGAAGTAAATAAAGAAATTAAGAAGACGTTACAGAGATAGTTGCAGGGTGACTGTCCCCAGTGAGTGAGCTTGCAGAGGACAGGGCAATGGTGGAGGAGATGGGTCCACATCTCCCAGGGCTTCTGACAGAATCCCCGATTCTGGGCCCAAGAGAGTTTCGCTTTGTTGTTATTTTCCTGTAAAAGCCACAACTGTGGCCCAGGTGTCCTGCTGGCCCGGGCACCCGGAGGCCTCCCTGGTCTTTCCAGGCTGGCTAAAGTCCACCCAGTGCAGGGCGCTGCAGAGGCAGGTCTGCACCTCACAGGCAGAGCGGGGGGGAGACGAAGCCAGTCGACTGGCTCAGCTGCCCTGAACTTGGATGCTGCCAGTGGCACCATGTTCCTTGTTATGCAACCTCGACGTCCACATTTTGCTATTATCTCAAATTTTTTGAGTTCTGTGTTGGGATAGCCAGTGAGGGGACTGAGGGGAGGAAGCAGGGAGCTGGACTGGGGCCCGACCCACCCATCTGGGTACACAGCCACCCTCACCTGACTATAGGTTCTCCCTTTGGCAAAAACATCAGCTTCCAATCAGACAAGGCAGCCACGTGCTCCCGACACCTATTGTCGGAACATTTCTGTAGGAGGCTGCCAAGCCACCACCAGTCTTAGAGTTATAAGTTTTCCTGCCCCGAAAGTTAAGCATTGATGATGGACACGTTTCGGTGAGCACACCACAGGGTTTCTCACCCTCAGCTCTGTTCACGTTTGGAGCCGGATGATTCTTCCATGGGCCACTGTCCCATGTGTTCAGCAGCACCCGTGCCTCTCCACTGGCTGCCAGTGGCACCTCCCCCAGCTGTGACAGCAGAAATGTCTCCAGACATGGCGAGTGTCTCCTGGGGGCAGAGTGGCTGTGCCGGCCTGATGTTTCCAAGCAAAAAGAAAGGGCCTAGTTTTGCTGCTGACAAGGAAATGAAGAATGAGGTAGGAAGGAGGTGTTGATGGGGGACCGGGGTCAGTGTTCGCTGCAAAACGTCCTGCACTTTCTCTGTAGAATTCTGCACATGAGATCTTACCCCACTAAGTGCATCCGAGGACTCAGACCTCCACCTTCACCTGGGTTGAATTGTGGGGTATAGTTATGGCCATACTTCTTTGGTTGAAAGCTAGCAATAAAGAAAAGCCATTTGTATTCGCTTTTTAGTTCTTTATAAACTAAAACTCATTGTATTTTAAAGACATACTAGGAACATTCTCTGAGGGGCACAGTTCACAGAATCTGACAAACTAGAAACCGGTCGATTCTTGTGTAGTATAAAAATGTCCTCAAAGAAAACAATTGTTGTAGAATCAAATTTCTAATTGACTGGTTTTTCTCTAAGAGAAGGAAGTGTGAAGGAGCAGCCCCTTTACTTTGCTTGTGTCTTTGTCTGTGCTTGAGAAGTGTGTTGTTTCCATGGGTTTGACTCCCGTTCCCACAAACCGCCAGTTCTCACTGCGTCTGGCCAGGCGGGCGCGGGCGTCTGGCTGTGTCCTCCCTCTGCCCGCGGCCTCTCTGCAGGCGGCTGGCGAGCCGTGGCTATGGCTGGGCTGGCTGCAGGAGGGCGGCCTCTGTCCTGTCCGTCTGTACGTCTTCCCTTCCCGAGGTTTCCCAAGCAGAGTCCCATCCCCGTGTTTCCCCTGTCCGTGCCCTGGTGTCTTCTCTAGCTGTCTACTCACAGAACGTTCTAGCACTTGTTCCCCTTCAACAACAGTAGGCAGGTGTTTGAGTTGAGTTCAAAGGGAAATTGACACAAACTCTACCGAGTTTAAGGCTGAAACACGTAGGATAGTGAGGTAATCAGATAAATGCCTCTTCCACATAAAAACAGAAAAGAAAGAGGTTTGAACGTACTGAGTTTGCATCGAGCGTATTTAAAGGTGGGTGTTTTTCATGCTCTCAGTTTGAGACTGACATTTGTAGGGGTTGAGAGAATTGAGTAGGGCCGGGAGCAGGGTGGCAGAGAGCTCAGAGCAGGTGGCCTGTGAGCCGGTCACCCAGGCTCAGAATTTGCGGTGGGAGATGCTGCCAGGAAGCCGGGCCTTGCTGTGCTCCCGGCGTTACATTCTGCTTAGTAAGAAGGAAACGCAGTTCCTATATCTTGGGGTGTGAAGCGTTGGCCGCAAGAATAATGAGGTGCATTTTCTAAAACTTGTTTTGACTGTGAAAGAGGGAAAATACATAATAACAAGAGATTACGTGGACTGTTTTTCCCAGATATTTGGAAACTGGACCTTTGGGATGCTCGTGTTCACAGTGATGGTGTTCACAGTCACGCTGAAGGTAAATGACTTTGAGTACACATTTCTCTGCTACATGTGGGTCCCACCCCTCTGCACCCCTTGAATCTGAAATCCACACTGATGCCAGAGACTCTCTGCCTCTGCCAGGCCAGCCTTGGCTGTCCGGCTGTCCTCGGTGTCACCTCCTGTATTAAAACAGCCAGTGGTGGCTCAGCTCACCTGGGGAGCCAAATGCAAACTTTGAGAATCACACTGAAGCTGGATTGAGGAATGGGTCCCGTTATAAAAGAATTCAGGTTAGAATTCTCTTAAATGGCCACTGGTCCTACCCCTAGTATAATCAAAATGCATTTTCATTGAAACAGATTAATGTATTTTGGAAGATTGAGCTCTTTTTAAAGTCGAGTCATATTCTATTTAGAATACCATTACAAAAGTCTCCAAATGTATCAGACTGAGTCTTAAAAAGTGATACGGAAAAATTCCTACAGGAACCCTCTTGGGCAGTAATGTGGACCCATGCCTTAATCTACAGCCCTGCGGCCTCCCCAGGGTCCAGGTGAGGGTTCTGGGAAAGCTGTTACTACAAGGCCACCGCGTCTCAGCATTCCTCTCCTCGCTGACAGTAGAAGGTTCTGTTCGTTTTCCTAAGCAGTTTCCCATAGGCATTCAGTCGTGGTCATGGGTTTGTGTTTGTTTTGTTGTTTGTTCCTCTGGCTCTTCCTGTGTCCCGGCTCTCGCTGGCTGCTCAGGGAGTTCCCCTGCTCACCACCTCCTTCTTCTCTCGTAGCTTGCGTTAGACACACACTACTGGACCTGGATAAACCACTTTGTCATCTGGGGGTCCCTGCTATTCTACATCGTCTTTTCCCTGCTCTGGGGAGGAATTATCTGGTAAGAATTTGCTAAGCATTGCATGATTGTTTGTACCTTCCCAGTCCTGCGCCGTTTCACTGGGGATCAAGCATGTGTCCTGTACAACCTCGATTGCTGTGACCACATTTGGTGAAGGTCTCCAGTGTGCTGGGCATCGCGCCTGTCCCTGGGGAGCCGTGGGGGCCAGACCCGAGGCTGCTCCTGTAACTGACATGCTCGGGTGAGACACGTAACTAACGGCACCACATATGAGCGAGCAGTTGGAGACAGATGGCACACCGTGCCAAGGGGCCTATTTCATATTGACAGGCTCAGAAAAGGTGTCATTTAAACTGAAACCAGAAGAAAATCACTGTTATCACAATACCTGACACTTACTAAAAGCCTCCCAGAATGAGGTGCTGTGCTGAGTGCCTGCCGGGCCATATCTCCATGAGACCAGCCTCGGTGCCAGTGGGCTGGACAGGGCCACTGCAGCCTGGCTCCAGGATGGGGTCTCTGGCTCCGGGGTGGGGTCTCTGGCTCCAGGGTGGGGTCTCTGGCTCTGGAGGTGGGGTCTCTGGCTCCAGGGTGGGGTCTCTGGCTCTGGAGGTAGGGTCTCTGGCTCTGGAGGTGGGGTCTCTGGCTCTGGAGGTGGGGTCTCTGGCTCTGGAGGTGGGGTCTCTGGCTCCAGGGTGGGATCTCTGGCTCCAGGGTGGGGTCTCTGGCTCTGGGGGTGGGGTCTCTGGCTCCAGGGTGGGGTCTCTGGCTCTGGGGGTGGGGTCTCTGGCTCCAGAGTGGGGTCTCTGGCTCCAGGGTGGGATCTCTGGCTCCAGGGTGGGGTCTCTGGCTCTGGGGGTGGGGTCTCTGGCCCAGCAGTAGGTTCAGGGCGAGGCTGGGGGCCTCAGGAGTGAAGAGCAACAGTCGGCAGGAGGCTCCTGGCTCTGTTCTGATGTGGCGGTTAGCTGACCAGTCACATGAGGATGCCATGGGCACGGCAGCGTCAGGTCGCACTTTTATGAAGACCAGGGTGGCTGCGCGTGAAGATGAGCTGGCGATCGCCACGCAGCCAGGGCGGTCAGTTCTGAGATGGTCGTGCTAAACCGGTCAGGAAGTGAGGCTGGTGTAATCAGTCTGGGACAAAGCCAGCATCTCTCTCAGTGCCAGCACAGCTGCCTCTGCCCAGCCTGTGAGCTCCTACACTTCCTGCGGGACCCCGGGGCTCATACTTCCGTGGCAGCTCTGTCTGTGTCCCCATGACGCCCTGTGCATGGAGGCTTTCCGAACCGGATCCCCTGAGCAGGGCTGGAGCTGGGGCCTCAACGCGGGCAGGTGTCCCCTCCCACTGGGCAGGCTGGCCTCATCCTGGTCCTGCCTGGCCACGGGCCAGTGCAGTGTCCCCTCCACTCCGTGTCTGCAGCAAAGAGCATGGCACCCGGGAGAGGGGGCCACCTCTGGACATGGCGTGAAAACGCCCCCATTCCACAGGGCCCTGACCGGGGCTGCGCGGCTCTCCCTTCCCCTGGTCGGCTGGTGACCCCCAGTGGCCAGGGGACGCATCAGGCAGGTTCCTCCAGCCAACATACCAAGAAAGTCAGTGTAGGTGGGTCCCAGCCAGCCGGCCCATCCTCTGGGTGCCTGTGCCTTACTCGTCACTCACCGTGCTGTGCCCTAATGTCCTCTTTCCTTGTCCACCCCAGTCTAGCCATGTGTTCTTGGAGGGAGGGGCTTTGTCTCTGCGCCTCCAGAGCCGTGTAGAGGGCTGTGCAGAAGTGTCGGGTGACAACATGTAAGGACGGGGCTGTGTGGCTCGGGTCTGCACTGAGCCCACAGTTCATCATCCTGCCGGCTCCTTCACAGAGCCCCACATGGGAGTTTCTTGGAGTCATCCGTGTTCCTGGTGGGAACATCGTCCTGAGCTCTGAACTCTGTGTTTGATGGCAGGAGCTCCAGGTCGTCACCCGCTCTGTGAGTCAGGGCACGGCACGTCTTTTCCGTGTTAATAAGCATCGATCAGATCGAGACTCCGAGATAAAAGAATGCCACTGTTTAATCATTTTTCTTTTGCTGCTCAGAAACCAAACGTCGGGACCTTATTTTGGCCTTGGACATAACTTGGGAGGCTCTGTTCCCCCCGTTCCATCTGTAGTCCTCCAGCCTCACAGGGGAGGGGCCACATCCCACTTCTCCTGTGGTCAATTTGGAGCAGGTGGCTAAACCGCTTCGCAGTGAGTGTCAGTGACAAATTCAGTGACTCCCAGAACAAAAGGCCGCCTCAAGCGAGCAGGGAACAGGTGTCAGGGGTGAGTCTCTGCTGCTGACCTGACGTCTCTGTTCCGTCTCCTTCCACCGCACAGGCCATTCCTCAACTACCAAAGGATGTACTACGTGTTCATACAGATGCTGTCCAGCGGGCCCGCCTGGCTGGCCGTCGTGCTGCTGGTCACGGTCAGCCTCCTCCCCGACGTCCTCAAGAAAGTCCTGTGCAGGCAGCTGTGGCCAACGGCGACAGAGAGAGTCCAGGTACGGAGGCGCTTCCCCCTGCTGGGGCCGTGCGTGCTCTAGTTTCCCAGTTTGAAGGTTGGGAAATGATAATTATAAAAGATAGTAGAAAAGGGTTAGATTGCATAAAAATGTGGTCAGTCCAAATATGACTAATGAATTTCATAATGATACATGATTTTAAACATTAAACTAGGTAAAATTCAAGATGACCAATGTGTAATTTTAAGTTAGACCTAAACAGTCACCTGAAATGATAAAAAGAATGAGAAGAAAGATTAATATGGAAAACAATCTAAATCTAAATTTTTTAAATTAATCATTACTTTATAAAGGTTAAATTATATAATTTTTAAGGATGGTAAATTTGGCTGCAAACGTTAGCATCTGTATTAGGAAGCACTGCATGTGGATGGGGCTGCTTGTTTCCACACTCCCAAATTTGGCCACAAACTAATTGTGGCACAGGAAGGAAGTGACCCGTGCAAAGTGCCCCAAGTGCAGGGCCCAGGGGAGGCAACGACTCAGCCTTGTGGTCCCTCCCTGTCTGCGGAGCAGCCCCAGCTCTGGCCTCGAGCTCTGTGGGGGCAGAGAGTGGGCGGGAGGGGAACCCACCCCCAAAGTCAGTGGCTGGGACCCATTCACTGCCCTTTGTGCTGACTGTGCACTGAGGACACGATGGAAAAGTTCTCACCTGGTGGTCCAGGGCACACCTGTGTCACAGTCCCTCTGGAGTTTATTAAAAATGCAGATTTTCAAGTTCCATCCCCGGAGATCTCCAATCATTCTGCCAGATGGGGCCTCGCTCCCTGTGGCTTGATGCACCAGGCATTTATTCTCCATGGGGCCCCGGCTGGAGTTTGGGGTGGAAAAGAGGCAGCCGTGCCTTGGGGTTGGCACTGCCCCGCCTACCTCATCCCCAGCACTTGGAAGGGGACCCTGGCTGAAGCCCTTCCTGGGCCTTTGGGGCTAGTTTAAACTGTGGAAGCCCCAGCCCCAGCCCCGGCACCCCCCACGCCTCCAGCCAACAAAACCTGGGGACGGAAAGACTGCTGCTCAGCGACAGTGAGAACGTGCACACACCATCCCACTGCTCCTTGCTTAATTCAAGTGATGTAGGACAGAAATGTTTTGGGGTTGGAGGCCTCCCCTCCACCCACAGGTAGGAGCAGGGACACCGGCGTCTCAGTGCCTCCAGAACGTCCTTCTAAGGGTCCCCGCCTGAGCAGAGTGCAGTTAAACTCTGCAGGTGTTAGGAGGACATTTCACTCAGGGCTCCCTGCGACTCTCGGGGGCTACCACAGAATCTCTGGTCCCAGGACAGCGTGTGGGACGGTGCCCCTGCAAAGCCACTTTGGAAGTGCCAGTGAGGACCCCTCCCGTCCCACCTTCGTTTAGGAGTCCCTGTATCTCTGTGTCCCATGAGAGTCCAGCAGCCCTGGCTAGAAACCAACCAGAACCGGAGCCCAGGAGGCGTAAACCAGGGACACCCGGGCCCTCCTGGGGGAGGAAGAGCCAATGTGCACCAGGGTGTGGGAGCCTCTAACCAACTCACCACCTCTTTTGTTTCTCTTTTCCTTCCTCGTTTCCCCTCGCCTTCCAACCTGCTTTGCCTAAATAACCGCCTTGTTCCCACACCCGGGACTGGCAGGCTAAGAACCAGTGCCTTTCTGTGGAGCAGTCAACCATCTTTATGCTCTCTCAGACTTCCAGCAGTCTGAGTTTCTAACGGAACCAGGTGATGCTTCTCTGCCTTTTTGCATGTTTGGGACGATGGTCACAGGGCAATAGAAGGCCGACATGTATCACCCAGAGCGGCCGAATAACACGCTCTCGTGTCATTGGTTATAACAGCCACGTTAAGAAACGCTGTGACCACTTGTCTCTTGAGGTCTACACAGCGGCCGTGGGCTGTGTATTCTCCCTGCAGCAACGTTTCTCTCTCGGTGCCCCTGAGAAGCATCAGGTCCCACCTGTGGCGGCTCAGCGCCGTGTCTCACGGGCTCTCACATCGCCAGGTTGGTCCTGTACATGAAGGTGTGGATGTTTGCGGTTCGTGAGTCACACGAGCCCTGCACAGTTACCACAGCGCACCCGGTTCTCCACAGCCCACGAAGACGAGTCACCAGACCCCTCACGTCATGCTCCGCTCTGGGCACCCCTCCTGCAGGTGGGGAAACAGGACGGCGGACGAAGATTGCTCGGGGCCTCAGAGCTCCGCAGGGAAGGCGGCCAGGCTGAGCCTCGCAACTGTGCACAAAGAGGGCACAAAACTGTCCTGTCAAATGTTTTACCAAGTTCCCCTTTCACTGTTTTTTACGAAAGACTTGACTGTTTTTAGAGAAAGCTTCTAATTTTCTTTAAATGGCTGTAGAGCGTTCCTTGGCGATGTAGCAGCATCTGTGGAGCACAGAGCATTTTTCTGAGGCAGCTGCTCACGATCGAAGCCGCCTCACCCAGAGCCAAGATTTCAGAGGATGCGTGTTGTCTAGAGGTGGTGTTCTGCCCACCTTCCGGGTGTTTGTTGCTGCACCTAAATACCGCGTTTATGTGTGCCTCAAGATTAGTGGGTTTGATGTTACTGTTTTACCAGTGCAGCACAGGAAAATGCCTAAAGCAAGAAAAAGCCTTTTTTTCTTTTAAGAACAGTTCATCTTCTATATATTTTAAACAGTATTTTTAAACTAACAAGATGGCACATTTTTTAAGTCCAAGTAACTAATGGCAATCAAAATTTTTCTAATTTAGTGTCATTAGAATTTGTTAGAATAAATTATATAATTTCATCTTACATACTTGAAAACGTTTAGGATGAAATTATTAGGAATACTTTAATATGTCACAAGAGGGCCTTAGGAAAATAATTAAATCATGCCAACTCTAGGCTAAAAATAAATATTCTAAATATTGATGCAGTTTGTGAAGAGCTGATCTGCTTCTGAATATGTGCAGACAGACGCTGGGCGCCAGCTGCTTGGAGAAGTCTCTGAGGTTTCCAGGTCGCTGGCTCTGGTGTGACACCACGGGCACAGCCAGCACCCACACCTTACCACAGGCCACCTGCTGCCAGCAGGCTCCTGGCCCACACAGGAGTTTGCTGTGGAGCTGCAAAACCACTTGGAGTTCTGCAAAACTTTGGAGGAATAAACATTTCATGAGTCCTTATGTTGAACGTATTTTACTTCACATGGATGGTTTTTTTCTTTTAACCTATTCCTGTTTCTTAAAAAAAAGTCACATGCATCAGCCATATATATTACATGTATATATTACATATGTAATATATGTGTGTACTTGCATCTCCGTCTGTCTGCCCTTCTGTTTATACACAATTTAATTCCACATCGCGCTCCCCTGAGTTTGGTTTAGCCTTGGCCTCACCGGACATTGGCCAGTTCACACCTGCAGTTCTGTGATTCAACCTTGTTCTTCAGCTCTTAAAATTCCCTCGTTCCTCGCTACTGAGAAACTAGGAAGGCTCCACTAAAAATATCTCAGTGCTCAGACGCCCGGCCCGCCCACCTGGAGCCCGTTGAGGGCACTGGCCTTAGGATGCGGGGCTGGCGGGGCACTTCCCCCTGGCAGGATGGGACGGCGGCTCTCCTGGGCACGCTGGCTCCACTGCTGAGGAAGCTTGGACCTGGGGCAGGACGCGTGGCTTTGGGATTCTGGAAGTGCCCATTGGACCTTCCAGCTGTTGGACCTCGAATGCCCTGCCTCTCCCACGGGGGCTGTGATCTCTTCCATGAACCCTGTGCCACCTCTCGGTCCTTGGGTGTCGGTTCTTCTTGGGAACAATCCTGTTAAGAAAGCGGACTACTGCCTGGCATAGGCCCTGTCTGCCCTTGCTGACGGGCAGTTCCATGACAGCCCTGTGCAGAGTCCTGGCTGTGGGGCCACAGACGGTGCAGGTCAGTGCCACCAAGGCCTGGGGCAGAGGCCAGGAACGTGCTTCTGGTGCTCGTGGGCACTGGCCCGACAGCCCCACTGCATCGAGCCACAGTCGTCTCAGTGTCTTTCCTCGCCCTTGCAGAAGAGCTTGCAACACAAGGCACCGGTTAGTGCCACACCGAGCAGCGACGGGCCACTTCTGAAGGACGTTTTCCCGCGGCCGAGGCGCGACTAGCTCGACGCTAGGTAACAGTATGGCCACTGCTGCGCTGAGTGCTCAGGCTGCTGTGCTGTGACTCTTTCAGACTGTCTGTTTTTCCTCCGAAGTTTTGCTGTGTTCTGCCATTTTTGATAACTAAGTTTCATGATGAGAAAAGAACAAACTCTCTTTACACGCATGCACCTTTGCTGTCCCAGGTAAGTCATGGGCCTGAGGGTGACCTGCCCGCCTGTGGAGCACACTTCAAGCACACACACATGTGCACGCACACCCACACGCTCACATGGCCAGCGCCCCTCAGGACACGCATGCACACGATGCAGCCCGACTGGCTGTGTCCAGACAGGCTCATGCCTGGTCCTTTGATGGGGTTGCAGCTTCGCTTGGCAGGCTGTGGGGACAGATCCTGCTTTGGAATCTGAACTGGACTGTGGCGTGGTTTGCACTGAACACAGGCCGAAGCAGGCATGGGTGTGAGCTCCCTGTCTGCCAGCCGTGTCCCTGGAGATTCCAGCACCCGTGTGGTGCTGCTGACCCAGGCTCCCAGTCTGGCCAGACATTCTCGTGCCCCACACGGACTCGGCCTGCTGTCCCTGTCCAGTTAAATCTGACAGTGCTCCCAAGAGCTCTCAACACCAACAGGCTGTTCATAAGAAGCCATGCAGCCCACCCGTCTGTGGTGACATGAAAGGTAACAGGCAGGGACATGAGCAGGCATGGTCAGTGTGACATTCACCACTCCCGGGAGCCCTGTCCCTCCTCCCCTGGGTCGTGGGTTAGCATTTCATGTCTGAGGGTCTCTGGGGTCTGTGAGCTTTCGCTGCACATCACAGCAGTTACGAGGAGAAGCCTCGTGTGCACTGTCCATCTTTCACCCTGTCCCGCTCTGTTCTTCCCTGGGACGGTGACCAGTCACTTGAGGGCACCATGAAAGACAGGCACTTAACACCTGTGTGCAGAGTCACAGCGCCTTGTGTGGCCTCTGTGGTGGGGTGGCCGAGCCCTAACCCCACCTGTCCTGCCCTCAAAGCGAAGTCCGGCCACTCCTGCTGAGCCGTGGCCGGTGTTGCCTCTGGAAATGGCTCGGGTCAGTGTAGCTGCCCACGGAGCCTCCTGGGACTGACTGTGTCTCGTTCTCTCAATAGAACGCTGTGCACAGTGCTGGGACTGCATTTCAGAACTGACCCCTCTTGTCTCTCCACAGAGCCCTTGTCCCTCGCCTGTCCGCCGGGGCCCCCACCCTCAGGAGGTGGCGATCACGTTCTGGAAGAGCGAGGAATATGCCACGCTCCCTCCCACCCGGGGCTCTGCCCAGGACTCTTGTGGTTCCAGCCTGAGACGCGGCTGCCCTCGGTCCGGTCTGGAAATGCCCGTGTGATGGATGCTTCTCAGTCCCGGCCCTCAGGGGCTGTGCCCCGAGTGTCCGTGTGTGCGTGTGCTTCTGCTGGTGCCCAGGAGGCGAGGGAGGGGTCACAGACCTTGCCCTTGAGCGTAGCGTGTTGGCTGTCACTCGTCCCAGGCCCAGCAGCCTCCTGGCCTTCAGCTCAACTTCCAAAGGGACTGGGGCTCTGCCCGGCCATCCTTCCTGCATCTGTGGAGGCTGCCCCCCGCCTGCGTGTCTGCACCCTTCTCAGCGTCGCTGCCACCTGAAGAGAAGGGCCGGCCAAGGCCCGTGGCTGCCACATGGGATCACTGCCCACTGTGGCGTCTGGCTTGCACGGCTCACCTAGGGTGTCGTAGAGCGTGGTGGAGCTGCCACTCTAATGCCTGCGGTGTGGGGGCAGCCAGAGCAGACCCCCAGGTGGTCATGTCCATCCCCACAGACACATGGACTGGACTTCCTTGCTCATGGGAGACACGGGTTTTCCCGTGGGTCACATCTGAGCCACCTGACCCCGTGTGCTGGGGCTGCCTGAGGGTCTTGCTCCCCCGTCA
Source organism: Eulemur rufifrons (assembly GCF_041146395.1). Taxonomy (NCBI): domain Eukaryota; kingdom Metazoa; phylum Chordata; class Mammalia; order Primates; family Lemuridae; genus Eulemur; species Eulemur rufifrons. The sequence goes on along the minus strand of NC_090986.1, from coordinate 10,034,641 downwards.
GCCACTGCTGCCATGAAAAAACCTCAGCAGGGTGTGGCGAGGCTGCCCAGCTCAGCCTTTGCAGCTGAAGTGCGGCGAGACCATCTGCCACACAGAGTCACCAGTCACCTCACCCTGGGACCTTTCCCTGCAGGGGTGTCGGGCAGGGTGGTGGTTTGGGGTGCTTGGCTGTGATGAGCAGACAGCCTCTGTCTCCACAGAGAGGTGGCCACAGGGGTGGCGTTCGCATCCAAGAACCTGCTGCTGGCTGGCGGGGAGGACCCAGGGTGGCAGAGAGGTTCTGACAAGCAGTATCACCCGGAGACTGTGACCTGCAGCTTCACCACGCCTGGGTCTGTGTGTCCCCCGGGGCTGTCTTTGTCTCGGGGCTGTGTCCCGTGTGAGTTTGGGCCGAGTCAGCAGTCAGAAGGCTGCTGGGTCACGGAGTTCCTGTTCCTTTCGGTGCCGGTGTCTCTGTTTCTAGAAGTGATCTCTTTGACGTAGCCTTAATGGTCTAAAGAAGACATTTCAGTGTGAGATTCAGACTCCAGACATTCAAACTGATGCTTTCTGGAAGAGCATCACGCAGACACTGACAGAAGGTCGGCGCCTGGCCCACGGCCGGACGTGCTGCCGTGAAGCCAGGGCCCTGGCGCCTGAGCTGGGTTCCTTTCTAAGGACTTGGCAGTGGTGTTTTTGGGAGTTCAGATTCCACCATTTGATTGTTTAATATTTCACTGAGAAAATATTTATTTGAAGAGGGGACAAATCGACAGCAAGAACGGTGAACACTCCAGTTGGGGTATGTCGAAGTGGCGTACGAGCTCCACACCAAAGATGAGGATGGTGAGTGTGTGGCTTAGCACAGAGAAGGGGCCGTCCACGCCCGCCTGCCCCAGGGTTCTTGGCGACGCCTCCACCTGCGTGTGTTGCTGTGCTTGGCGCCCCGGCGCACGCTGACCCCACCAACAATGGTGTGTGCGTCTTTACAGCCCTTTTTAAGCACCCAATGTGGGTATAAATGTAATACCTGTTGGGGGACAGATTCTCTGTATGTTCAGTTAACAAATGATTTGTAATGTATTTTTTCAGAAATCTCAAAATTGCCTTTGCACTGAAGTATTTTCATAGCTGTTTATATCTCTTTTATTCATTATTTGTTAAAATATTGTCTAATTTTTAAAGTATGTTTTTAAAGCTTTCATTTTTTAAGTTTATGAAATTTTGGCCACTTCACATTTATATTTGGGTGTGAGTTTTGGCTGAATGTTTCATTCTCATGAATGTGAATTTTCAGATCTGATTTTATTCTCCACATACACCTCTTTGTTTCGTGGTTTCTGGGGCAGCGATTAGTTGAGCAGCATGTTTGGAGTACACGCAGTTGCTATGCTGTTTCCTCAGTGTTTCTTATAATTTCATCAGCTTTTTTTTGTTTTTAAACTTAATCCCCAATGTGATTAGCTTTTTGGTTTTTGGTTTTTGTTTTTAATGTCCATCCTTCAGCCTTAAAAATAGAAGATTCTTGCTTGACAGCTTAGTGAGCTGCACCCCAGCCCTGCCTGTGTCGAGATAGTACCATTTACCTCTGATGACTCACGTCTCATTGTCAAAGTCACTAAACTTTACATGCTCTGAAACGTCTTTCAGAAAATAGTTTGGGCAATTATTCAATGAATGTGCCTGATAATTTGAAATGGACAAGTGGCACAAGATAGAAATAAAAGTATTAGTGAAGTGACATTACAGATATGATTGAATGCAATTTTCCACCTCTCAGTAGTAAGTATTGACTTGCCTTAAACTAACTTTGAAGCAAGTAGTGTCAACGTTAAGCACTTTCCTTAGTTTCGAGACTCTTACTCGCTGCTGCACATGTGAATAAACCATCGGCTGTGATGCCCCGTTGTCAGAACATGCCGTCCCTGACACAGACCGCCCCACACAGGCATGAGGGTCCTGCTGCATCCGTGTTCTCTGGCTGTTGGCTCCACATTCGCTCATGCACACACCCACACACACTCATGAAGCCCCTTCGCACATGCGTACATGCACACACGTGCACATGCCATGTCCACACAACCACAAACACACATGTGCGTGCTCCATGTCCTTCATGGCGTCCTGCCTCCTTCCTGAGGGCCTTGTGAGCCTCTGGCTGGGCGGGGGAGGTCGGGCTCCCCAGATCCCCACCCTGGGCCTCTGTGGAATAAAGAGGTCCCTCCTGGCAGGACGCCCGGGTCTGTGCAGAGGAGGCCAGAGGCTGCTCTGGGGGTGAGACTTGGCACCCTGGATGAGTCCCTTCCCCCAAGGGAGGTCCAGCTCCCCTGAGATCAGCCCCAAGGTGAGGTGGCCACAGCAGTGTCTGGCCACCTGGAGAAGGGTGTCTCTGGGACCCCAGTTAGCCTGTTCCCTGCGTGTCTGAACAGATGGAGTGAGCAAGCCAGCCACAACACCTAGGGCCTGGCACCACTGCCATCTTGGGGCGTGGTGTCAGCACCTCCAGGAACAGGACCTGTGGGGTTTGGCTTGCTGGGGCTCTGTGGCTGTGACTACAGGCACTGGCTGTGCCAAGCTGCCATGCACCGGCCGGGTGTCCAGGGCGACTGAGAGAGGGTTCCAGCCGCGTTCCTTGAACCACGAAGTGCGTGTGTTTTGCACTGACTAGTATTGAACTATTGCAACCACTTTCATTTCATCTTAAAATTTAATTATTTATTTTCGACTGGGTATAACAGCCTGGTGTACAGGAGCTTGCATCCTACATTGCTTTTGGAAGTTACCCATTTAATATTTTCAAAACAGGAAAAATATCTGTTGGGAAATGCAATCTTTCTTTAAGCTAGAGGTGGGTGAACAGGAATGAAAATCTTTCTGATATTGTGTCTATAAACAGCTTTAATGGAGGTGTGTTGGAAGTGTCAAGAAAGTGTCTACTTTTGCAGAAAAATATCTAAAGATCAGTTTATATAGCTTTATTTTTTACCTTATCAAAGGATACAGAATTTTAATATGCATATATTGTCTCTGACTTAAAATTATGTGTCTGCATTACCATTTAAAGATGTCTATTCATTATGTAATGTAATAGGAGAGAATCTTCAAAAATGTATTTAACGTGAATGGTATCTGTAGTTGTCATTATCATACATCCTGGAATTTATTTTTAAATTATTAAACATAATAGGTGCATTTAATATAAGTCAGCCTCCAAACAGCAATGTTTAACTGATAATTCATTAACCTGCTTTGAAAAATTAAATTGTGAATTCAACCAAACCTAACATTTCTGTAATGTTTATTTCATATGCTCCTGTTTTTAACTTTTATTTCTGTAGATAAACTGTGACTTAGTAACATTAATTATATTGGACTTTTCTGTAGATTGTTTAAGCAGTTGGCCTGAGTCTGCTTGCAGTAAAGAAACAAACCTGCTCCAGCTTCTTTATAAACCAATAAAATCACCTAAGTTGCACCGGCATTTCCTACTAATACACACCATGGAGTGAGAACATGGTCAAGTGTGACTCTTTGGGGTGAACGTGAGGTGTCCTGTGTGGTGGGGTGGCCTCCCCGGCTTCCCTGAGCTGGGGACAGGTGTGCGGCCCAGGTGTGGACCACCATATTCAGAGGCCAGGGGTCGGAAAGCCCCGGATGGGATTTCTCCACCTACCGGATGGTCCCACCACGAGCCCCTCCTGCCAAGACCCAGGTCTGGGTGCACTTCCTGCCACGCTTCTCCCTTCCTCTGGTCCAGACACCTAGGGGCCCTGCAGCCTCTGGGCTCTGTTGGCCAAGCCATACCTTGCCCACTGAGAACCACCACCACTCCCACCCAGGGAGGGCTCTGGGTGCTGCCTGAGCCCAGGAGCCCCCTGTCTGCCCCAGGCCTCCTGAAGACCTTGCTGTGTCCCCCTGTCTTAGCTTCCTACCCAGCCTGGCCAGGGCCACACTCTGCAGATTCACGTTCTGTGGGAAAACACGGCCAGTCCAATTCCTGGGGTCCCGGCTGAGTCTGGTGCCTGGGGGGCCAGGCTGAAGACCCCATTTGAACCAGCAGCTTCCTCGTGCCTAGGGCTTTGGACCCCACTCAGTGCACTCAAACCTGACTTCCCTTAGCTCAGGTGCCACCTGGGAGTATGGAGGGAGGGACGTGGCCAGGCCCTGGCTCCATGGCTGGGATTCTGAATGTGGGGCTTATCCTTGTCCTGGAGCGACACAAAGTCCAAGGCTCCTTTTGGTCCTTTGGGCAGCTCACAGCACACGGAGATGCTCTGGAAATGTGCTCAGGGAACAAATCTTCAAGTCTTAGGTGCTTTCCTCTCCACTGTTTTCTTCTAGTTCTGTTTCTCACCCTCTCAAGGTTGGTTTGCCCTCACCTTTCCGCCCACAGTCTGAGTCCATCTAGCACAGCCGTCTTTTCCATGTGTAGCAGGAAAACAACTGCTGCGCCTGGGTCTGGCCCAGGGGCTGGTCCCCAGAAGTGGCTGCACTTGGGCTAGATGAGGCCCAGCCTTAGCCCACCGCACACAGCCATGACCACGGTGAGGGCCGCCCGGGGAGGCAGGAAGCCTGGCCTGCTGGCCCAGCCAGCACCTCCCCAGGAGCAAGGCGGGAGAGGTGTCCTCCAGCCACTGACGAATCCTGCCTTGTCAAGGACCTTCTGCTGACCCAAGCTGCTGAGTCACTGGGGACCAGGCTCTGTGGAGACTGGACCTCTCATGACCTGGAAGAGGAGGCGCCATGTGGGCACCCAGGACCGTCACGCAGACCACGAGCCACACAGACAGGAATGGGAAATCCACTGTGGCCAAGGCTCAGCCCTGGACCAGTCCCAAGAATGACAAAGGTGTGAGGCTTCCCGTGGTGAGGCTGTGTCCGGTACACTGTTGCTAGGACTTCCCAGAGCCTCCGTGGCCACCACGTGCCGCCTCCGCTCAGCTGTCTGCAGGTAAGAACAGGTGTATCTGCGAGCAGCTCCAATTCAGGTGTCACAACTCTAATGAGAAATAAGGGCTCCTGGAAAGAACAGTAATTAAGGATACATATTATCCTGTAAAATTTGTTATATATACCGAAAATTTGAAAATATTCACTTACCAATGCTCTTATTCCTTTGGGTTTTTTTGCAAGATTCAAAGACAGTGAAAGTGTTTTAAGATCACTCAGGATACACATGCCCTCTTGAGAACCTGATACAGTTTCAATAACAGTAGAATTATAAAAAAGCCCTAGTATAAAGTCTCAGAATAGTAGTTAACAGATATCAAGATTAATGTCATACGTTAGCTAAGGTTTCATTTTGTTTACAAAGGATTACCGTTCCCTGAATCTTTAAAACCTAGTTGAGCAAAAAATATATATGTTATTAGGGGCAAATGAAGATTGAAATATCAATCAGTGATATTGGATGTATCAAAACACTAGACCTTGATATTAGTATGAGCATTTGAGAGTTGCCGTGAGACTGTAAGAGAGGAAGACTACTAATTGGACAATATGGTATAAGATAGTCCCCGACTCTGACCCAAAGGGCAGGTGCTTTGCATCAAAGCCACACCTACCCCAGGGGACCCGCACCTGGGCACAGGATGGGCTGTCCCACTTTGGGCAGAGGGAATGGGGTCATTTTTCTATTTTGCATGTTATTTAGGTCTCTCTTACTTGAAAGAGTTAACCCACGGCACGTAAACTACAAACCACAGTTCTCTCCACACAGGGCCCAGACGCTCGTGTGCCAAGTCACTGAGCACATGCTTGAATGTGGGCGATGGCCAGATGTGGCATGCTTTCTGCTTTCCTACTACAGACTTACCCCGACCCACCTACTGGTAGCAAATGGTACTGTGGTGGTTATCCCTGAGATTGAGATTTCTGCTCCTCCCACTGGACTTTCTGGAAATCCATTTGTGAGGGCAACGTCCTTGTGCCTCCCTGTGGCTTCTGGGGCTGTGAAAGCCAATTGGGGCACAAAGGGCTTGCCCGGCCATAACAGGCCAGATCCCAGTAGGATGCCGGGTGTGTGTGATAAGCTGCCTTGGACCTTTGTACTTGGCTGAATTAATTTTCTCTTGAATTACTTCAACTTTAAAACTACTCCTAAACTTTTCTGAACAGCACAGAAATCTTGGGGTTTTGTCTTCTGTATTTTCACTGCTTTGGTTACTACATCCCCAAGCAGAAAACTTTTATGGAGAAGAAAAGATGTTCTGAGTGTCTGCTTGTCCCCAGTGGTGGTCTGTGCCAGTCTGTGGCATGCATAGCTGAGAGGCCTTATTCAGGACGTTAGGTGGGAGTGTTGCATGTGGCTCCTCCCATTGGATTCGGTCTATTCTTGAATGCCCCTCCTCCTGGGGACCTAACTGGCTTGTGCAGCAGCGAGGGGCTGGGCCTCCCGGTTCTGCAGCCCTGGTGAGCAGGAGTCCCCAGCGGCTGTAGCTGGATGCTCGCAGGTCTGGGTGGGCCCAGAGTCTGCATCTCTGACACATCCAGGCTGCTGTGGCTGCTCTCCCAGTGATGCTCTCCCTGCGGGCACGTGCACTCCGCCTGGGAGGAAATTCTGCAGCGGGTCACTGTCCTCCAGACCCGTGTCTGCCTCTGCCCACCTCACATCTGCACCCACTGCCACAGCAAGTGGGTGCCCCGGAAGGGCCGCACCTCCCTGGTTTCTGTTTATTTCCCTCCTGCCAGGGCTCTGTTTTCACTTCAGTCAAATGGGTTCCCCCTTTTCCCCACCAAAATGAAGACATTTTAAAGCCCCAACTAGAAATTAAAAGTCTGTGTCTGGGCCCACATTCTCCATGCTCTTGTCTTTTTATTCCACTTCACTTTCTGTAGTTTTCAATCAACGAACTTCTATCTCCCTGGAAACTTGGAAGACAAAAGAATTAAATGTTGGGGTCTTTTATCGTTTTCTTGCAAACAACTTCTGTTGCAGGATTAGGTACCAAAGTGAGCCTGTCCCACGGTGGCTCAGCATCCTGTTTGTGACACTATGAGGGACGTGGGCTCTTTCCCTCCTTACCCTGGGGCTTAAAAACGGGAAGCCTTAGCCCTTCTGATGGGGGGGCGGTTTCCCGTTTTCCACCCACATTTGCTGGAGATCTGCTCTGCGGCACCCTTCAACCCTCTCTGTGTAAAATCCCACCGAACCCGGGAACAGCCCTGTGAGGGCACAAGGCCAGGAGTGTGTGTTAGTGACTTGTCTCTTGTCACCTGGTGGCCCCAACCCAGTCCCACCTGCTGCAGAGTCCTCCTGGGGTCGCAGGGAAGGGTCCTGGTAGGTTAGGGGTTTCTAGCAGGTCGCTTCAGGGGCTTCGGAGCAGACACAACTTCCGTACTGGCCAGGTCTGATCCGGCGGCCCCTGGAGAGTGCCGGTGGGACCCCGTTTTAAAGGTGTGCCCAGGAAAGTGGGGCCTGGGCTCAGGAGGACCCCAGGACAGACTCCCTTGCCGCACCCTGTTCCCTAGGCTCAGAGGCGAGGGTGACCCCAGGTGGCCGGAGCAGGGATGGCACTCCCTCAGCAGGACACCACCCTTGCCCTGGGCTAGCGCATTAGGGGGCTCAGGTTCGCTCCTCCCCCCCATCTCGCCCCTCCCCTTCTTCCTCCTGCCCCTCCCCCTCCTAGCCAAGTGTTCCCGGCAGACCCTGAGGCTGCATCCTGAAGGGCAGACACCTGCGGAGCATGGAGCTTGGCGACTGGGCAAGGATGGTCCTATAGCTGGCAGGTGTGCGTGGGGGAGGGGGTGGCCAGGAGGAGAGGGCGGTGCCTGGGTCTGGAGGCACTGATGGCAGGGTGGAGGGGACGGGGATGAGGCAGGAGGCCCGGGCGCTGAGGATAGAGCCTGGCCCTGTTGCTCCTTCTCCTCCTACTCCTTCCAGCTGCACTGATGGACTCTGGGCCCTGGCCTGGGTGTGGAGGTCACGGTTCGTCTCCCTGGCCCCAGCCCAGAGTCTGGCCTCTGGGGATCTCGGGATCCCAGCATGGAGGACTCAGAGTCGGGGAGCCTCCCGCAGTGTCCACCTGCAGAGGCCCCGCCCCATTGTCAACTTTGGAGATCCTCATACCACCAAGGTAACACTGTGGGAAGGGGCTTCTCCTGGGGTCCCTGTGGGTACCTCCTAGAGCCACACCCTAAGCTCTCCCTATCCCTGCCAGGGCTCTTGAGACGGGTGTCTGGGACAGATGTCCAGGACAGGTGCCTGGGAATAGGGCTGCCTGGGGAGGGTAACCCAGGGTGGGGTCCCCACCTGAATCTTTAATTTCCTTGTTTGTTTGGGCCAGAGTCCTCTTGGCTACCAGGTCCCCAGGGTCGTACCTACTTTGCTTTCCAACTGAAGAGTAGACTCCTACTAGCAGTTAGCTTTGATCTGTCCAGCCTCTTTGGTGCTTCCTGGAGCCAGCTGTGGGCTGTGGCTTTAGCATGGGAGCTTAAGTAGAAGCCTGCGGGAGTCTGGGCCAGGAGGAGGCTGTCTCCAGAGCAAGTGCAGCTTCTAAGTTTTGCTGGACACCACCCACCCTGGGGCAAAAAACTCACAATCTGGCCTGCAGATGGGCCTCCACAGACTCGACTCAGATCGTGACCCTGAAGTCTTCCCCATAGCCGGGCTTTGCTGGGACTAGGTGAAGACTTAATGGGGGCACTGCCCCCCATAAGGGAAGAGCGGTTATGAAGTGTCTCTCCATGCCACCCTCCCAAGTAGTAGACCCAGCACCAGGTTTTTCCTTGACCAGACCAGAAAGCTACCACCCTCCACCTCATGTATATGAGCATTCCCAAAGTTTCCAGAGACCAAGTGACTCACCCTATTCCTAATGATTTGAAGGCACCAACAGGGATGTCCTGGGAATTGGAGATGAGGGAGCAGCTTCAAGACTGAAGCATCTCTGTGTCCAGAGGTAGAAAAATGAGAGGATGAGACGGTTGTGTCACACGGGAGAAAAATGGCTTCTCCCTGTGTGGAGGCAGAGAAAAGTCCCTGGGCAGGCCACCAAATGTTAGGGTGGAAAAGCTAGTAGGTGCTCATGGCACAGGTGGAGAAAGGTTTCTCACAGAGAGATTAAGATATGTAAAAGTAAAATTTTATTTCATCCTTTAGAAGGACAGAGAAAATGAGATAGAGAATGAGAGAGAGAGAGAAAGAAAGGACGAGCGGGAAAGAGAGCAGGGAGATTGTCTGGCATCCCAAAGAAAAAGAAGAGAGATGCCAGCAGCTGGGCCAAGGGGTTCACTGCTTTTATGAGGAGGAAAAGATAAGTAGTTAACTGTTGTGGATTGCTGTATCCCACTCCTTCTCTTCTTAACTGCAAGCAGATAATGGAATCTGCTGTGTGAAATTGCTGCATCCCTTCCCTTTGCCTTGGGGATAAAGTGACCTTGCCCTCAAGATATGTCTAGAGATTATCCCCCATGCTGTCATCCAGGAACTTCTCCAGGCCGTAGAAACAGATGCTAAAAATCAGGTTTAGTCCATAGGTCTAGCACTGTAAAAAATTTTACATTTCCTTTTGCCTGCTGGGCTCCTTTGAGATGTTCAGAGCTATGCAGGGCTCCTGTTAGCTAGGTGGAGAGGGAGCAGAGCTGATTTAGTTTGCTCAAATATCCACTGTCCTTTCACTTCTATTTATTAATATTTCATATCACCTTAGCATGGATACATAAGTAATGGAGAAGTCATAGATATGTATGTATATATATATAGAGAGAGAGAGAGAGAGAGAGATGTTAATGGAAAAAAAACGATCTTTGCAACATAATGGAGATAGTTTTATTCTGAGGCAAATATGAGTGATCACTACCCAAGACTTCACAATATGAAGAGTTCTTGAAAAACTACACCCAAGGGGGTTGAGTTAGTTTGGTTTTTTTTACATATGTTGCAATCAGTAGAAAGGAATATTTTAAGATTAAGCTTTATCTTAATCACAGAGCGAGACACAGACTCGATATGATCTGTTAAGTGTTGATGGCCTGCAGTCATGACTTAACATTTGCCTTGCATGGTCTTGGGTACGCTTTGTAATTTAGTGTCTTATTGTTGCAAAAAGCCTGTTTTGTCAGCTTTATAATGTCTAACATTAATGCTGGTCTAAACTCCAAAAGGAAGAGTGTATGAGGGAGTGTGTCCAATCTCTCTTTCTTTTGATAAATGGAAATAAAATTCTAAGCCTCTCAAGTAACTGAACGGACACCCTCTTGGCCAAAGAGCCTCCAGAGAAACCTTAAAACTGATAGACCAGCCATGAGAGGATGGGAGTTCAGACATGCCTCATTATACCCTCTCTTATTAAACACCATTATCTTTTTTTCCCTCAGGGTAAAATAGAAGCAGCTCTTTCTGATTCCACTCAACCACCTAATGCCGCTCCTCCTTTTTTGTGACTCTGGCACAGCAACAGGCCAGCATTTCTTGCTGACAAGAGGCCAACAATCGTAAAGCGGTTCTCAGCAGCCCACAGAGAATGCACAGTGAGAGATTTGTGTCTTCTGCTTCACCTTCTGACATCAGAGGGCTGAAAACTCCACCCTTGAATCATGATAAAACTGCCACTTTCTGAGCATGGGACCCATGAAGTAACCTAAAGCTTAATTGTGCATGCTCATGTTGCTCCTTTCATAAATATTCATTCTCCTAACATATGTTAGGTTTGCTCCAGGTGAGAACCTGAAAAGTACGTGTAGGACAGAATGGGGTTCTTGCAAAACTCAGGCTTGTAAAAACAAAAGCCACAGGAGTCTGGGGAGTCCCTGGACTTTGTAGTTCTAACAGACAGCTGCAGCCAGCATCCCTGCCCCCTCCCTCCCGGAAAGAGAGGAAGGCTGTCCCTCCCTAGGTCTCCTGATAAGGACGATGCCCGAGCAGAAGAATGGATATGACTGGGGCAGGGGCCTCGGGAGTTGGTTATTTTCAAAAGAATTAATTACAAGCAGCTGTTCTGGCCCACGTACTGCCCCAGAAACATCCTCTAGAAAAGCCAAGGATCTCCCCTTTTCTCTCATGGATGATTTTTCGCCTCCGACCATCTGCACCCAGATGCTCAAAATAAACAGCATTTTGCTATACATGAGGCATCGTGTGTCTCTCTCTCTCGGCCCCAGACCTAACACTATGGTCTATTAAATATGTGTTAATACATTTGGCCACCCTGTTCCACATAAATTTCTGTACGTTTTCCTCTGTCTTGAAGTGCTTGCTTTTCAGTGTCAGATGGAGGCTCTGCTCTGTATAAATTCTATGATTTTTCCCATTGGAAATCTCCCTTATGGTTGCTATATTGTGGGAACTCATTTGGGCTAAACATTTCTAAAAAACCTTTACATATAAAATATTGGAACACAGCTAACCAGAAAAAATGTTTATAGCATAAATATTAAAAATCAGTTGTGGGTTGAGTGTAAAACAGTTTAGATAATATTTTGAAAGATCCAAGGCTTTCAAAGTATATTTGAGAAAAATATTTTTAAAAACATTTACTTTAAACAATGCACTTTATAGAGGGGGAAATATAAGTACTCCAAGGGGAGGTGGCTATGTGATTCTCAATGCATACAAAGCACACAGCATAATAACCACAAGAGAATCTGCTCTCAGTGCAGTTATCATCTGCCTCATTACTTTGCATGGATCATAATTTGTTTTGTGTATCATCACATATGCATCAAGGCATCATTGTTAAAGGCCCCACCACACATTATGGACCATGCTCCACTTGCTCATTTGCTGATTTTCAAACAAAGCTCAGGTAAAGACACCTTTATGCTCACGACGTAACAATCCCTGATGAAACATCCTGAGATATATCAAAAGAAAGGGGAATTGTTTGTCGTGCTCGGATTTCTGACACTGAGGCCACCTGTCTGCAGTGACTGACCTGGCAGAGCTGAGGACAACTAGGATCTCACTTGTGAATCTCACCCTGGGTGGGTCAGGAAGGCCTGAGCTGAAGGGAGTCTCCAGGTGTCTCGGGAAAGGGAGTTTCTGTTCTCTTGCACACAAGCTATCAAATCACACATTGTCCCATGATACCACATCTACTCCTGGGGTCAGTGAGGACTGAGGACACAGAGGGGAGGAGTTATGAGGTCAAGTCTCCTGCAAAACCCTGCTATCACCATGCGATTCCTGCCCATTTGTGCACAGGCACACTAGACAATGACTGGGTCACCTTACTAGAGAGGTTGCCACCCTCAGGAATTCCATCCCCAGCATCTTTCTTTCAAAAGTTTTCCATCAAACACCCACACGGGTGTCTAGAGGACTAGATCAGCCATGCCACACCCAGGGCAAGGCCCGACTTTCCGGAATGAAGACTACCACATCTTTGCTCCTAGAGTTACTGTTGAAAACAGTAACTCCCACAGGTGCCTAGAGGACTCTTGCCATATCCCCACTCTGCCATATCCCTACCCAGACCCTGAATCTGTAGCAGCAACCTAGTCCTTTCACTAACCTAAGATTCTGGACCACTTGATCCTGATTTCATCTGCCTGCATGCACACAGGGATAAGCCAGAAAGGAGCCCTGCCTCAGCCAGTGTCCATTGAACACACCAGGCCTTCCACCCACCCTGCACTGTTGCTCACCCATGCAGATGAGTCCTTGACAGCGCCTTCCCCTTTCTGCATTCCCACCACAAACCGAACCCTCCTTCATGGGCACAGTGTACACAAGGTCACCCTCAGGTGCTTGAATCGGGCACCCACGTAGTCAAGACAAAATCCCTGGACCTGCCTGTTGTAAGTATAAATACAAAGTGGAAATAAGAGGCTGAATTTTCCAACTTGAAAATAAGGAAAGATATTTTTCTCCCGTCCACTTTTGTAGAACATTTAATTTAGAAAATATTTAATTATAAGTTCTATTTAGCCTCTTTGAAATGTATGTAAATACTTCTAAAAGCTAATAAAGACTTATGCCATCAGCAATGTTTTCTTCTAGGCCTGGGAGCCATCTTTTGAAATGAAATATCAAAGCTTATTGTGCCCTATGTCACAGTTTCCATATGAGTGTGGGATCCTAACTTCATTTAACACCTAGGTTTATGTTGCAAAACTACCCCCTCTTATATAGACTTGACATGTGTATTTTTAATTGAATAAAACCAATTAGCAAACACAGATGGCCTCCCTAATTACCAAATGCATTCAGGGTATAAACTCTGTATGATAAATAGTGCTGTCCAGTCTTCTTATGAAAACTATTATCTATTTTGAGAACATGTACGTAAAAGTTTGGATTTGCTTAGATATATAAAGAAGTGACTTTTATGTATCTCTTTGGAATCAGTGGATTGCCTATTATGCAAACAACATTCTGGTTTAACTGAGTAATAAAATATTTTTTTGTCATTGAACAGTGTGGACACATGTTCTGGGATGGGGACTTTTAACTTTAAGTAATATTTCCTCAATAACTTTCCAGAATTAAAAAATGCAACATCAAAATAAAAGGTACCCACCAGGCTTCACACTAGAAGGGTTTTACCACCAGATTCCTTCTTCAGCTTCCAGCCCCCAACCCACTATGGTGAAGCACAGAGGCTGATTCTACCAAATCCTGAACACAGGAAGGTCTCTAGTCCATTTGGGGTCTGCTGTCCCATCTACAGCATAGTTAGACCAGATTCCTAGGAAAGCACTCTCACAGGTGGCCATCAGCAGTTCCAGCCTGTCTCTCAATGCACCTGAAATCCTCAGACCTGAAGCTGATTCAGAGACTATGGAGCCCCAACACAAACTGGAAAGAGTGAATGTTCATGGAGTTGGTTTGATAAACTCCACTTCTGCCTCCTCTTCTTGCCCAAAATCCAGGAAATAGGCAGAGGGTGCTACTGAATCCATGTCTCTCTAGAGACCTAAGTCTGCAGCTCTGAATTCTGAATCCAAGGCCTGAGGTTCTTCAGGATGCATTAGAGCAGGCTCCATAGGGGAATCTCTCCTTCTGTTTCCTTCCCTCACTGTAACACTCCCAAATATAGGGTGCATTGAATATGTCTGGAATCTTCACACATCACCTGGCTTCTACCTGGGACTCACAAAACAGGACCAGACTTTGGACTGAAGATGAACAAAAACACAGAAGAGACATTTTCTGCTCTGTAAAAGATCAACATGGACTTTGTAAGCCTGAAGGACCTTTTGGGGTTGGGGGCTCAGAATTTTCTAGACCTTGTCAAGTGACCTACTATAGCTGTGTAAGAAGAAAAATAGAAAGACTGGACACTTCTAAATTTTGCTGGAAATTATGGGACACTTAGTGCCCACCTTTAAGAGTACTATGAGGATTAACTCACACAATGCGGGGGACCCTGCACAGTGCACTGTACCATATTTGTGAGCATATAGTACTTGCTCCATAAGCACTGCATTAATGCATGTGCACATGCTGTTTTCCCAATGCAGATGTTTTCAGATATTGCTGTCTTCTCTAGCCTCAGTAAAACTTACAGAGCTAACAGAGAATGTTATGTTATAGAATGGTGATCTGTGGTCTTCACTTTGGACCAAAAGTATTTGTGTTGTGATAAGAGAAGTGTGTGTAAGGCACTGTGTGTGCTGTGCCTGCTGTCTCTAGCTGAGTGCTACTGATAATGGGTCTAAAGCGAGGAAAATCAACACTGACAGGGGACATCTTAAAGAAGCCAATTCATAGACCCCTCCCACACTTGCAGTTCACATTTCTTAGAGTGTGGCCCAGAGTACCACCTGATTTATATGTACAGTGAAGCTTCAGAGGGAATTTTTTGCCAAGTACCTCAGAGGCCAGTCTCCTGATTAGGCTCACATGGCCACTTTGAAGAATTATCACCACCTGTGCCTTCCCCACAGCCTCTGTCTATTGGTCTGGGTGGGAGCATCCATGTGGTTTTAATTAAGTAACACACGTGATTCTAAGGTGAGGCTTGGGCCAACCACAAGGGCTCTGAGATACATTTATGAGAGCTGAGTTCAGCCTTTGCTTTACAGAGAGGTCACAGAGCTTGTTCTGATTGAGTTCAGTGGGGGCAGGAGAGTGTGGCCCATATTCCCATTGCTGTAACAGAAGTTGCTGGCACGTGTGGAGGGGAGGGCATCTGGGGGCAGGAAGGCAGAAACTTAGATTTTTATCTCCATGAAGGAGCTCATCATATGTGATTCTATCCTGTGACAAGGGACAAGAGAGTGTCACTTTTTCTGCACTTCAAAGTCCTCCTGCCTGTGGATATTGTGGAAACGAGTGGAGAGATTGTGCTGACTTCTTGCAGGGCATGGTTTCAAGATGCAATTCTAATTTGTCAAAACAATCTCACCTGAAAAGAAATCCCAGCTTAGGAGGAGGAGAAGAAGAAATGGATGCTTCTCCGGTAAGTTTGTCACAGGTTAAAGGCTGTCCCCACTATTCCTCCTGGAATGACTTGTAGAAGTTACATGGTTAGAACTTGAAAATTTCTTTACTTTTGAACTTTCTGCCTAATGAGTGTGTTTTAACTACTATTTTCCCTTTGTTCTGATGATAGTCAAGGAGCTCTTTAAAATCCTTTTCCCCTATATATCAGAGCCATCTCCCCATTCTCTGCATCCAAGATTCCTACATGCTATGGCCACGTTTCATAATAAATTTATAACCTGTAATATTGAAAATGTCTCTTTTGTGACAGGTCAACTTAGAATAGTGTGGATGTTCAATATTCCTACTGGGGATGGTGTCAGGGCTTTGGATGCGAAAGAAGAAGGGGAACATGTACTCTTGAAGTTCCATTGGGATTCTCCGTCAGCTCTAGCCAGAGCAAGATTAAGAAAAAGCACAAAGAGAATGGCATTAACTGCCCAGGATAACTCAGAAAATTCTGAAAAAGATAAAAATTTGAAGAGATTTTCTCTTTAGGATGCTAACAGAACATGGGAGATATCTGTAGTTTGAACCTTGTATAAAACTGATGTTTCTTCATGATTACTTTTTTTGGGGGGGGCACTAATCTGACAGCACTGGTGTTGTATCCTCCTCTGTGGAATAGGCCTAATACCAGCTCGTCCCGTTAAAGTTGTTGTTAATTTCATTTACTTGGATAACGGGCTCTCTGACAGATTCCTCTATTAAAAACTACATTATTTTCATTAATAAGTGCATTGGGAAGATCTACTGACTGATGTGCTCAAGCCATCATGTTTAATCTGGAAGCTTCCCTTTCTTATCAGTTTTTTTTACTTATAGATTGCTTTGAAAAATGAAGGTTCTCAACTTTGTTTACTGTTCAGATGAACTGTGATAAGCCCAAAGTCTACCGCTTAGTGGATATTTCACAAAATATTCTCCCTGGGTCAGAAGCATTGGCTTCACTGTTGAGCTTGTTAGAAATGCAGAAACTCAGAACTCGCCCCAGATCTCCTGAGTCAGAATCTGCATTTTAACAAGATCTCCACTTTATTGTTGTACACATTAAAATTTGGAAGTTATCTTCTAAATCACCATCTCTTTCTATAATGAGAAATGTAGACAACTTATCCTATGATGTAAATATAGCACTCAAATTTACATACCTGTGTTGATGCCCATAATTTTATACTTTATCATCCAGAGAAGTATCATATATACAATAGTTTCATAGACTGTATCCATCCTCCCTCCTCTGAATTAAAATATACTTTCAGTAATATCACTGTGATTTTAAAAAATTGTATTGGATAATTATAGTCACTTATATGTCAGAAACAGTTCTTGTAACTTTCATTTTTCCTAAAGTCAAATTAGAACACCACTCTTGGCCGCTTGGTAAATATGTATATTTCTTTTTCAGGAGGAGTTGACATTCAGGGATGTGGCCATAGAATTCTCTCCAGAAGAGTGGGCATGCCTTGACAGTGCTCAGCGGAAATTGTATAGGAATGTGATGTTAGAGAACTACAGAAACCTGGTCTCTCTGGGTAAGGATAACTTCAATACTCAATTCCTATTCCACACTAAGGGCTCCATTTTCTTCCTTTGTAGACTGTTTCGTGGGACTTTCTACATCAGATGAATGAGTTTTAGAGCCCTGCTTTCAAAGAAAATTTGAAGAATTTTTGGTGTAGAATAGAAAATCTCTAGATGTCTCATCTTGATTTAAACCTTTTACTATTCTTAGATGATCTGTACCCTTCATTTTATATTACTGATAACTCTAGAAATTCAGTCTACAGAGATTGTTGCCTGCATCTTAGGATCCAATTTCTACAACTTATTTTTCTTTGCTGGTAGTGGGATGTGGTGCTCAGGAGCCATAAATTTGTAATATTTTCTTCTCATTCTAAAGGGACTGTCAGGAAACGATATTTTGAAAAGTAATTGTGTAGATTCTTCTATGATGTTCTCTCTACAATGGCAGTACTAGATTAGTAATTAAAGAATTCCCAGCAAGAATAATATGAATTATTTCCAATAAAACAGGTCTTGCTGCCTCTAAACCAGACCTGATCACATGTCTGGAGCAAAGGAAAGAGCCCTGGAATGTGAAGAGAGAGGACACAACAGCTAAACACCCAGGTAGGTGAGATTGAGTGAAGCAGATAACACAGGTGTGAGGTCCAAAGGTAAAGAAAGAAACCAAAGTTTTAAAAGTGGCTTGGGAAGCTCTGCTCCATTAGACCTGTTTTCTGAGAAGCCTGAGAGTGTTTCTCTTTCTCTCATACAGAGACATCTTCTGTCCCATGCTCTTCTATCCTCTAAGAACTCTACTGCCCCTCTAGTGATATTTCTTAGAGTTCAGTGAGAGCCAATGGTCTTTGCATAGCTTACGAGGGACTAGTGACTTGGGGGATATGTGAATATCTGTATATTTTTTAAGAGCTCTATGTTAAACCATTTTTGCAGACAATGTCTTTCTCTGTTGTCCCAATTGGAGTGCAGTGCCTGATAATACTTGCCTGCAACATCAAACTCCTGTGCTCCAGTGATCCTCCCACTTCAGCCTCTAAAGTAGCTAAGACCACAGGCATGCACCACCATGACCAGATAATTTTTTTGTAGAGAGGACATGTTATTATGTTTTTGAGGTTGGCTTCAAAATTTGGCCCCCAAAACTCCTCTCAAAGGGCTGGGATTACAGGTGTGAGTGACCATGCACAGCTTCATTTTTAAGTTCCCTTTTTGCTTCATGTCTGAAATGAGTGAGGGGAAGAGTAAAGATATTGGGATTTGTTTCAGAAATCCCACAATGACTGGGGACAGAGATTTCATCTTTTCTCCTTTTTAATATCTAATTCTATGGTGGTTTCAGATTTGTAAAAACATATAGCATCTTCCTAAACATAAGAAAACCTAATATGATTACACACCTTAGTTTTTTAAGTATGAAATAAGATTAGAAATTTAAACTCTTCCTGCCCAAGTTCCTCAACTGTAATATAATTTATACTATCTACTCCCCTTGTAGTATTCTTCAACATACTATGTCATTGGGAAACCTATAATTGCTGAGCATATACTACGTTCCCAATTGATAACCAATATTTTGTAGATAGGGTTTCTTTTATCCCACTCTCTTGCCAACACTTGTTATTTCTCTTCATTTTGATATTTGCCATCCTAATACGTGTGAGGTGATATTTTATCAGGTTTTGTTTTGAATTTTCTGGATGATTGCTGTTGTGGAATACCTTTTGTTAGGTTGGCTTATGGTTGAATCCTGAAAAGTATGTATAGCATGTAATACTTAGATAGTGATCATAAAGCCTGTGAAACAAAAGCCTCAGGAGTCTGGAGAATCCAAGGTTGTAAATCAAACTTTGACCACAGAGAGCTACAGGACCACAGACAGCTGCAGCAACACTGGCATTCCCATACCCCCTGAGAGGGAGGCAGCTACCGCCTACCATATCTCTGCAGATGTTTCTCACTTTCCCTGAAAAAACCCTCTGTCAAACCCAAGCCTTCCCCCTCCCTCAGGGTGAATGCTCTTTTGGTCTCCACCCATCTGCACCCAGATGCTCAAAATAAACAGCATTTTGCTACACTTCAGAGTTTGTATATCTCCCTCTCTGCTCCAGACCTAACAATTGGTGCCAAAAACCAGGAGGGCACACTGGGTGGACATTACCTCCAGGACTCTAGCAGGCAAGGCTTGCAACTCGGGAAGCAGTAGGCAGTGGCAGATTGTCCTGGGCTAACTCACAAATCCTGCCTTCCTCTGAGTCCCTGGGTCACTGTTGAGGTTCCCATAGATCTTTCACTAAATTGAAAGAGACCAGTCTCCTTCGTGGATCAAAAGTCCTCTGGAGCCAGTAACCCTCCTTGTCTCTGATGAGGTGGCTGGGAGAAGTCCTGAGCCATGCACGGGCTTCTCTCTAAATTGCCTGTCATCCTGGAGTGTAGGCAGGGTATTCTAGCTTGGCTGAGGTAAGGTAATTGTCCACCTGGATCCTCCTGAACCAAGCTGTGAGGCAGACACCAGACTGGGATTCAGATCATCCTTGCTGACCTTTAAAATCTACACCCTGAGATATCCTGCTCCTGGTGAATAGGGAGCTCACAAACTCTTTCTTGTTTTCCTATCCCTCTTGTTCTTATTTACTCGTCTTGATTCAAAATTCCTACCAGTAAGCTGGAGGACTCTCATCCCCTGGGGCCTTCGTTGGACACAGGGACTCTTGTTCTGACTCCTCGCTCATGGTCATTGTTCACCCATGACTCCCATTCCATTCCCTCATTCTTGGGACACCTAGAATTGAGTAGAATCAGCCCCGTGTGACCCCCTACTCTTTCCAGGAACATGGGAAGCTCACAGACCATTCCTCCTAAAACTACCCCTTAGGAGTTCCTTCTCTGAAGCCTCAGACCATTAGGTCTCACTGATAAAATTTGGCCAAAATGACTTATCTTTCACTGTGAGGCAGCTTGTCCACAATAGAAGATAAATAATAACTCTTAGTGGCCTGAAAATGGAACTTTTGACTTTAACATACTTCAAGATCTGTATAATTATAGTCACTGTAATAGCAAGTGGTCCAAAATCCCTTCTATCCAAGCCTTCTTTACTCTCCACTCATGACCCTCTCTCTGTCAAAACTGAAATCTGGCACAAGTCTTTCTACTACACACTAGACCCCCTTCCCAACTTCCCCCCTCACCGTAAATCACAGGGAACTCCAGATCGTAGTTCCTCAGATCTCAGTCTTCCCCCATATAAAATTCCTCCACTGCTACCTAAACCCACTCCACAACCCCTCCCTACCCCACAATACCTGCACTTTCTCTGCCCAAAATCGGGACCCACAGGTTCTACCACACAAGGGTTGTACCCACTCAGGGAAGTGGTTGGGGAAGAAGGCATTGTGTGGGAACATGTCCCCTTCTCTCTTTCCGATCTCTCCCAGATAGAGAAAAGACTAGATTCCTTCTCAACTTATCTTCATGCTTTTATCAAAGAATGTTTATATATATCTCAATCTTATGATCTCTATATAATTCTTTCCTCTGCTTTATGTCCTGAGGAGAAGGAGAGGGTCTGGCTCAATGCCCAGGCACATGGTGATGAAATTCATCGACACACCCCCACCCAATCAGGGATGACTGCCATTTCCAGAACAGACCTATTATGGGATTGTCAAACAGAAACCCAAGAGGAGACAGAAGAATGGGCTAAGAGAGATCATTTGATCACATGCCTATTAACTGGCCTGAAAAAGTCTGCCCACAGGGCAGTGAATTATAAAAACCTAAAAGAAATCCCACAGGGACATGATAAAAATCCAACTCCTTTCATGTCCAAGCTCACTGAGGCCTTAAAAAATATACATCCCTAGACCCTACTACTGCTGAGGAAATTTTACTTCTCAGTATACACTTTATTTCCCAAGCCACACCTGACATTAGACATAAACTTAAAAAGTTAGAGGATGGTCCTCAAACCCCACAAAGAGATCTTTTACAAACCATCTTTAATGTATTTCATAAAATTGATGAGTAGCAACAACTTCAAAAACAAAATAGACACCAGACTAAATATCAGATGTTGATACCCGCTCTCAACAGACCCCCAGAATGTCAACTGGAAAAAGGGGAAAACAATGAACCCAGGCCCATATTTTAAATGTAAACAAACAGGCCACTGGGCAAGACAATGTTCTAATCCTCATTTTCCCCCAGGCCTTTTCTCCTCTGTAGAAGAAGGGCCCACTGGATGGTCCACTGCAACTTAGCCCTTGGAGGCAAACCCACATCCCTTCCTCCCAATGAACTGGACAATCCTGATCTCGTACTGCTGAACCTCTTAGGCCTGGCAAAAGACTGACAGTGCCTGTGACTTACAGCCCCCAAGCCAATCACCACTTCAGATCCCCAGGTAACTCTGTTGGTGGCAGATAAGTCAATTTCTTTCCTCATGAACAGGGGGACAACATTCTTGGCCCTACCAGTTGGGTAGGAGGAACTACCCAACCCTCCTCACTCTCTATTGTGGGAGTTGATCTCTTATTACCCACCCCCTAATAACACTCCCTTTGACCTGCCAGCTAGGCAAAATCATCTTCACTCTTTCATTGTTAATTCTTCCTCGATTCCCAACCCCACTATTAGGAAGAGATATCCTCTCAAAATTACATGCTATTTACCACCTGTCGATCAAGAGCCACAGACAAACAACACTCTTCTTCTCCTCACAAACTCCCCTCCATCTCCGATAGCTTTTTCTGAATCTGAACTCAACCCCAAAGTCTGGAACATTTTTATAAATGGAACTTTTAATAAATGAGCTCCATAAAAATTCTCCTCATTGCTTCTCACCCTGAAGTAGCTACAGAAGGAAAGGCTCCACATTTTCCCCACTTCTGAGTTAATTTTACATAGAAATTTAATTTTAACAACAAAAATGGGGCAATATTAGGGTGGTCTTGAAACTCCCAATTTTCTAATAACAGCTAAAAATCAATTCTGAGCTCTCCCCACTCTTTGCTATCTCTCTCCCAAAGTAGCAGGTAAATTGCTCAGACTCGGTTTTCACAAATGCATAGAAGAGCCCAGGAAACAAATCTAAATCTTTACATTTCCCCAGCTCACAGCTTTTAAAATTTGCTTGAAAAACCTCAAGTTATTACTGAGAAACTCCTAGACAGACAGCAGCGAAGTAAACTCCAAGCCTTTATTTCCTGCCTCAAACCATATCTCAGGGGCAAAATTCACATCTCCTGAGATAGGCCTGACTACATTCCAGGGATAACCAAGTCTCCAGGAAGAAAGGAAACAAGAAAACTGTCAGAAAGACACCAGCACCTACTTCCCAAACTTTCTAATTTTTTTTCCCTTTCCCATAACTTACACTTCCTTTTCTTATATGTATATAATAAAAAGTGTGGAATGTCAGTTTGGCTTAGGGTGGGAACCCGAAAAGTATGTATCGGATGTAATACTTAGTGATCCTAAAGCCTGTGAAACAAAAGCCTCAGGAGTCTGGAGAATCCAAGGTTGTAAATCTAACTTTGACCACAGAGAGCTGCAGGACCACAGACAGCTACTGCAATGCTGGCATTCCTATCCCCCCTGATAAGGATGAAGTTACCACTCTCCCCTATCTCTGTAGGTGTTGCTCACTTTTGCTGAAAATCTCCTGTATAAAACCCAAGGCTTTCCCATCCCTCAGGGTGGACATTCTTTGGCCTCCACACATCTGCACCGAGGTGCTCAAACAGCATTTTGCTGCACCTCAGGCTTTGTGTGTCTCCCTCTAGTCCCTGAATCTAACACTTTTTATATGCCTGTTGTTTACCTGTGTTTTTTCTTTGAAAAAAATCTACTCAGTCTTTGCCTATTTTTGAATTTGCTGCTGCTGATGATTATTTTTGCCTTGAAATTGTATCAGTTCCTATATAATTGAACATTAACCTCTTATGAGATATATAATTTGCAAATATTTTCTCACATGCTATAGGTTTTCTTATTTTGTTTGTTTCTCTTGCTATGTAGACACTTTTTAGTTTGATGCAGTACAACTTGTTTATATTTGCTTTTGTTCCAGTGCTTATTGTGTCATGTTAAAAAAATCGTTGGAAGACTTATATCAAAAGATCCCTATTTATAGATAAGGTTTTTCTATATGATTTCTTTGGAATTCTTTTTTTTTTTAATTTCAGCATATTATGGGGGTACAAATGTTTAGGTTACATATATCTCCTTTGCTCCACCTGAGTCAGAGCTTCAAGCGTGCCCATCCCACAGATGGTATGCACTGCACCCATTAGGTGTGTATATATCCGTCCCATCCTCCCCTCTCCTATCTGCCTGACACCTGATGAATGCTAATACTATATGTGAACTTATTTGTTGGGCAGTTAAGTCAGTTCATACCAATTTGATGGTGAGTACATGTTGTTCTTATTTTTCTATTGCTGTGATACTTCGCTTAGAAGAATGGGTTCCAGTTCTATCAAGGATAATATAAGAGGTGCTATACTACCATTGTTTTTTTGTGGCTGAGTAGAACTCCATGGTATACAAATATCACATTTTATTAATCCACTCATGTATGAATGGGCACTTGGGTTGTTTCTACATCTTTGCCATTGTGAATTGTGGTGCTATAAACATTCTAGTGGGCTGTCCAGAGCCCACACCCTCCTCATTAAATGTCCTATTGGGCCTCTCTAGTAAATTTATCTAATCATTTATTATATTTTTCAGCTTTACAATTTCTGTTAGGTTCTTTTTATGGCTTTTATCTTTTTGTTAATATCTCAGTTTCTTTAGGCATTTTTGTGCTGATTTTGTTGTGTGCCTGTGTTATGTTTTTGCTTGTAGAGCATGTTTAAGATGATTGATTTTCATTGTTTTTCACATCATGGAAAGATCTCCATTTCTGAAGGGTTGATTCCTGGAGATTTATTTTGTTCCTTCCAGCAAGGCATGTTTCCTTTATTCTCTGCATGCCCTACAATCTTGTGATAAGTTGACTCCATTGTGTCTTTTGGATTTTACCTATACATTATAATTTTATGGAACTCTATTCAACTCTGCACACTTTATCACACTAAGGTTCAAAATTTAAATATCAGTTAGCTGTTTATCTATTGCCAATATAATTCCCTATGTGGTTTTTTTTTTTTTTTTTTTTTTTGCCTGTATGTATACGTTACTTCTATTTTGTTTCTAACATATGTTTTTTTCCATGAATGATGGTCAATAGTTGTTTTCTTTTGTCCAGGTGAGTTGTCATGGAAATTAATGTAATGTTTGCATCTATTTAGTAGTGAACGTGTATGACTTCTCTATGAGAGAAATGCTTTTGCAATTTGAAGATAATATTTGAAAAGCTTGATAACTGTGTATCTATTTAAGATACTGATTATTTTTTACTTTGAATTTTTTGTGAAAATGATATAAAATTTACAATCTTAAATACATTTAATTATTCACATAAGTCTTGTTACCTATATTAACTTTGTTATACAACATATGTCTAGAATGTTTGTGTTTTGTAAAACTAAAATTACATACCCATGAAACAATTACCCATTTTCCACTTTGCGTAAGCCATGAAAAATACCATTTGGTTTTCTTTTCTTTTTTTTTTTTTTTTGAGTCAGAGTCACACTCTGTTGCCTGGGCTAGAGTGCCATAGCATCAGCCTAGCTCACAGAAACCTCCAACTCCTGGGCTCAAGCAATCCTCCTGCCTCAGCCTCCTGATTAGCTGGGACTACAGGCATGTGCCACCATGCCAGGCTAATTTTTTTTTCCACATATATTTTTAGCTGTCCATAGAATTTCTTTCTATTTTTAGTAGAGATGGGGTCTTGCTCTTGCTCAGGCATTCTGTTTTCTGTTTCTAAGAGTGTAACTACTTTACAAATATCATATAAGTAGAATGATACAGTATCTGCCTTTTTGTGGCCCACATTTCATTTAGCATAATATCACCAAAATTTATGTGTGTAATAGATGTTGCAAGATTTCTTGCTTTTTAAAAGCTGAGAAAAAGTCCGTTCTTGTTATAGTCCAAATTATATTTACCCATTCATTGGTAAGGGTAGGTTAGGATGCTTTCATATATTGGCTTTTGTGAATAATAATCTAATGGATAAGGGTGTGCAAATATCTCTTTATTTCCCTATATATGCAAGAGTTATATCTGTTTAATATTATGATTCCTCGATCTAGTTGTCTACCTTTATATAAAACTGCTTTGATTACTGTAGGTTTTTAATGTTTTGATATCAAGATTCATTGTTCCTATAACCTTGTGTCTTGTTTTGATGATTGTTGGGCTCTTTGTTGTCCATTGAGATCCCACATTATCTTGTAGGTAGCTGTTTTTATTTTTGGAAGAAATGAAATTGGGAATATGAAATGGATGAACAGAGTCTGCAGATCACTTTCGGTAGCGTGGACTTGTTCACAATGTTCTCTTCCAACAGTGAAACAGAGCATGTCCAAGCATGTGCTGTTTATTATCATATATTCCTTATTTTGTTTGTTTTTTATTCTGTTATTCATTATAGTTTTTTACAGTTTTTGTCAGAAGTGAAAATTTGTAAAATTTTCATTTAAAAAAATTTGTTAACACTTGTTTTGTGGCCTAAAATATGGTCTCTCATGATTTTTTTTTTATTTCAGCTTATTATAGGGGTACAAAAGTTGAGGTTAAATATATTGCCAATACCCCCCCATCCCCCCGAGTCAGAACTTCAAGCATGTCCATTCCCCAGACAGTGTGCATTGCACTCATGATGTAGGTATACACCCATCCCCTCCCCCTACCCCTACCTTAGTCTGATAACCAATTGATATTATTCTCAAATGTGCACTTAGGTGATGATCAGGGAAACCAATTTGCTGGTGAGTACATGTGGTGCTTATTTTAACATTCTTGGGATACTTCACTTAATAGAATGGGTTCCAACTCTCTCCAGGAGAACAAAAGAGATGCCATATCACCGTTATTTCTTATATCTGAGTAATACTTCATGGTATACATATATCACAGTTTACTAATCCATTTCTGAATTGATGGGCATTTGGGTTGTTTCCATATCTTTGCAATTTGAATTGTGCTGCTATAAACATTCGGGTACAGGTGTCTTTTTTATAAAATGACTTTTGTTCTTCTGGGTAGATGCCCAATAATGGGATTGCTGGATTGAATGGTAGGTATACTTGAATCTGTTTAAGGTATATCTCCATATTGCTTTCCACAGGGGTTGCACTAGTTTACAGTCCCACCAGCAGTGTATGAGTGTTCCTATGTCTCTGCATCCACACCAACATGTATTGTTTTGGGACTTTTTGATAAAGGCCATTCTCCCTGGAGTTAAGTGATATCTCATTGTGGTTTTGATTTGCATTTCCCTGATGATTAGATATGTTGAACATTTTTTCATATGTTTGTTAGCCATTCTTATATCTTCTCTTGAAAAATTTCTATTCATGTCCTTTGCTCACTTTTTGATAGGGTTGTTAGATTTTTTTCTTACTGATTTTCCTGAGTTCTAAATAGATTCTAGTTATCAGTCCTTTATCTGATGTGTAGTATGCGAAAATTTTTTCCCATTCTGTAGGTGGTCTGTTTACTCTCGTGACTGTTTCTTTGGCTGTGCAGAAGCTTTTTAATTTAATCAGGTCCCATTCATTTATTTTTGTTGTTGCTGTGATTGCCTTAGGGGTCTTCTTCATAAATTCTTTGCCCAGGCCAATGTCTGTAAGAGTCTTTCCAACATTTTCTTCTAGAATTCTAGTAGTTTCACACCTAAGGTTTAAGTCTGTTATCCACCATGATTTGATTTTTGTGAAAGGTGAAAGCTGTGGGTCTTGTTTCAGTCTTCTACATGTGGCTATCCAGTTTTCTCAGCACCATTTATTGAATAAGGAATATTTTCCCCAGAGTATGTTTTTGTCTGCTTTTCAGAGATTAGATGGGTATATAAGGATGGTTTTATATTTGGATTTTCTATTGTGTTTCACTGGTCTGTGTCCCTGTACTTGTGCCAATACCAAGCAGTTTTAATAATCACAGCCTTGTAGTATAGTCTGAAGTCTGGCAAATTAATACCTCCCATTTTGTTTTTATTGTTTAAAATTGCTTTTGCTAAACGGGGTCTTCTCTGCTTCCATACAAAGCGTAAAATTATTTTTTCTATATCTGTGAAAAATGATGTTGGTAATTTAATAGGGATTGAATTTAATCTGTTGATCACTTTGAGCAGTATAGACATTTTAACAATGTTGATTCTTTCGATCCATGAGCATGGTATGGTTTTTCACCTATTTACATGTTCTGCAATTTCCTTCCTCACTGTTTCATAGTTCTCCCTATAGAGGTCCTTTACCTACTTAATTAAATATATTCCTAGGTATTTTATTTTCTTTGTTGCTGTTTTGAAGGGTATTGAGTCCTTAATTTGGTTCTCCGTCTGACTCTTATTGGCATATATGAATGCCTCTGATTTGTGTGTATTGATTTTGTATCCTGAGACTTTACTGAATTCATTGATCAATTCCAGGAGTCTCTTGGTTGAATCCTTGGGGTTTTCTAGAAATAACATCATATCATCAGCAAAGAGTGAGAGTTTGATCTCTTCTGTCCCTATTTGGACTCCCTTGATTCTGCTCTCTTGCCTGATAGCTCTCGCAAGGACTTCCAATACTATGTTGAAAAATAATAGGGACAGTGGGCAGCCTTGTCTGGTTCCAGTTCGAAGTGGGAATGCTTTCAATTTTTCCTCATTCAGTATAATGTTGACTGTGGGTTTGTCAGATATGGCTTGTATCATTTTTAGATAGGCCCCATCTATGCCTATTTTGTTAAGCGTTCTTATCATAAAAGGGTGTTGAATTTTGTCAAATGCTTTTTCTGCATCTATTGAGAGGATCATATGGTCTTTATTTTTGCTTCTATTTATGTGGTGAATTACATTTATAGATTTGCGTATGTTAAACCATCCCTGCATCTCTGGGATAAAGCCCACTTGGTCGTGATGGATTATTTTTTTGACAAGCACTTGGATTTGATTTCCTAGGATTTTTTTGAGAATTTTTGCATCTATATTCATAAGGGATATTGGTCTGTAGTTTTCTTTTTTTGTTGCATCCTTTCCTGGTTTTGGTATCAAAATTGTGTTGGCTTGGTAAAATGTGTTGGGGAGAATTCCATCCTTCTCGATATTGGAGAATAGTTTATGTAGGATGGGCACCAGTTCTTCTTTGTAGGCATGGTAAAATTTGGCTGTGAACCCATCTGGTCCAGGGCTTTTCTTTTTGGGTAGGTTTTTTATTGCTGTTTTGATTTCAGATCTAGAGATTGGTCTATTCAGGAATTCTATTTCTTCCTGGTTGAGCCTAGGAAGGCTGTGTGTTTCTAAAAATTTGTCCATTTCCTCTGCATTCTCCAGTTTGTGTGCATAAAGATTTTTGTAGAATTCATAGATGATATTTTGTATCTCTGTGGCATTGGTTGTGATTTCTCCTTTCATGTTCCTAATGGAGGTTATTAGAGATTTTTCTTTTCTGCTCTTGGTTAGTCTAGCCAGAGGTATGTCTATTTTGTTTATCTTTCCAAAGAATCAACTTTTTGTTTTATTAATCTCCGTTATGGTTTTTTGTTGTTCTTTTCATTTAGTTCTGATTTGATCTTAATAAATTCTCTCCTTCTGCTAGGTTTGGGGTTGGTCTGTTCTTCTTTCTCCAGCTCTTTGAGTCTATTTATTAGTTTGTCTATTTGTAAGTTTTCTGTCTTTTTGATATAGGCATTTATGGGTATGAATTTTCCTCTCAGGACTGCTTTAGCTGTGTCCCACAGATTTTGTTAAGTTCTGTTTTCTTTGTCGTTTAATTCAGAGAATGTTTTGATTTCCATCTTGATTTATTCGTTTATAAAGTAATCATTCAGGAGGAGGTTGTTTAGCTTCCATGACTTTGAGTAGAAATGAGAATTTTTGTTAGGGTTCATTGTTACTTTTATTCCTCTGTGATCTGAGATGATGCATGGTATAATTTCTATTTTTTTTTAATTTTTTAAGACATGCTTTATGTCCTAGGATATGGTCAATCTTAAAGAATGTCCTATGAGCTGATGAGAAGAAAGTATATTCAGTGGATTTTGGGTAGAATGTCTTTTAAATGTCAGTCAGGCCCATTTGTTCTAACATTCTATTTAAGTCCATTATTTCTTTGTTTATTTTCTGTTTGGAGGATCTGTCCTATACTGTCAGTGGCGTGTTAAAGTCTCCAGTGATTTTTTTTTAAATCTATTTCAGCTTATTATGGGTGGTACAAAAGTTCAGGTTACATACGTTGCCCATGTGCCTCCTATCCCCCCAAGTCAGAGCTCCAGGCGTGTCCATTCCTTACATAGTGCGCATTGCAGTCATAATGTAGGTCCAGTTATTACAGTATTGTTATCTATCATTTGGTTCAGATAAAGTAGGGTTTGCTTTATGAATGTGGGTACACCTAAGTTGGGTGCATATATATTAAGTATAGTTACGTCCTCTTGTTGAATTGTACCCTTCACCAATATATAGTAACCATCTTTGTCTTTCATTACTTTTGTTGATTTAAAAACTAAGTTATCAGAGATTAAAACCACCACACCAGCTTTCTTTTGGCTTCCATTTGCTTTAAATATTGATTTCCACCCTTTTATTTTCAGTCTAAATGCATCCTTGCAGGTTAGATGAGTTTCCTGAAGACAGCAGATACTTGGCTTGTATTTTTTTATCCATTGGGCCAGTCTATGTCTCTTGAGTGGGAAATTCAAGCCATTCACATTTAATGAGAGAATTGATAAGTGAGAAAGATTTTTGATGATCTTGTTGGGTGTAACTTCATTGTTATGTTTTTTCTCTTGAGCCATAGTGATAACTGGGTTTTGATCTTTAGCTTTTGAGTAGTTTTACATTCGTGTGTCTTTCTTGTGCTGGTCCATGGGTAACTCTGTTTTGAGTACTTCCTGGAGAGCTGGTCTTGTCTTGGTGAATTCTCTGAGTTTTTGTTTATCGGAGAATGTCTTAATTTCTCCTTTGTATAAAAAACTTAGCTTAGCTGGGCACAAGATTCTAGGCTGGGCATTGTTCTGTTTCAGAAGAGTGAGAATGGGGCCCCAATCTCTTCTTGCTTGTAAGGTTTCAGTTGAGAAATCTGGCGTGATTTGGATAGGCTTTCCTTTGTATGTTACTTGTTTCTTTCTCCTTACAGCTCGAGGAAGGGTCTCTTTAGTGGATATTTTGGTCAGTCTGATGATTGCATGATGTGGTGTCTTCCTATTTGGTATGAATCTCCCAGGGGTTCTTTGAGCTTCTTGAACCTGTATATCTAGAGTTTTGGCAAGACCTGGGAAATTTTCCTCAATTATATCTTCAAATAGCTTATCCAACCCTTGATTATTGTCTTCTTCACCTTCAGGAATGCTGCTAACTCTCACGTTAGGCTTCTTCACATAATCCCACATTTCTTGTAGACTCTGGTCTTTTCTCTTATTTCTTTGCTCTATCTCTGTGACTGACTTATTTAATTGGAAAGTGTTATCTTCGATCTCTGAGATTCTTTCTTCTGTTTGATCTACCCTGCTCTTGAGACTTTCCATTGTGTTTTGTAGCTCCCTGAATAAATTCTTCATTTCCAGGAGTTCAGTTTGATTTTTCTTCAGTATTTTGATTTCTTTGGTGAATTTTTCTTCCAAGTCCTGGATTTTTTTTTTTTTTTTTTTTTGTGGTTTCTGTGTCTTGGTTATCCATTTTTTCTTGTATAATATTCAGCTTATTTATGATCCTTGTTTGAAATTCTTCCTGTGACATGTTGCTATTTTGAATCTGGTTTGTGTCAATTGGTAGAGAGCTGGTATTCCTCTTTGGGGGCAAGATTTCAGTTTGATTCTTTATACTCCCAGAGTTCTTTTGCTGAGCCCTTCCCATCTGGATCAATCATTAGATCCCTTCTTTCAGGTTTAGTCTGGACAGAGGCACGCCGTGCGCGCTCTTCTTAGGCTGTGTAGCAGCCTAGGTGAGTTGCTTCTTTTGTCACTAGGGGGAGCCCGTTGTGTGTTCTTTAGGCTTTTGCTACCTCAGCTGGGAGGGCTGCTCCTGTTGGGTCCAGCCCCAGAGAATTAATTTGACCTAAAACCGGTTTGACGAGTTAAGTCACTGGGCTGTGCTGGTTGCAGACGGAAAGCTTCTTTTTCTTGTCTCTTCCTCTCCAGATGTGGTTTCTGCCTCTCTCTACGTGAAAAACAGTGGCTGGGGCAGGGGCGGTGCCCTCCGTTCGCCCAGCGCCCCAGCTGCTGCAGCACCCGCCGGCGATGGTGTGCTCCGCCCCAATGTCCACAAGGTCCATGCTCCACTCTCTTGCGACCAGGGAAGCACTCAGTGGTCACACAAAGGCGGAGCTCCTAGTGGGGGTCCACGGACTAGGGGAAGGAGCCGCCCAGGGAGCTGCCCAGTACCCAAATGCTCTGCAGCAGCTAGGCTGTGGACCCCGACAGTGGTGGCTGCTGTCTGCAGATCGCTGGCCCTGGGGGTGAATTTTCAGGGGCTGGAGGACCAGGAGATTGAGGGAGCCCAGCCACCCACAGTCTCCAGGCTAGAAACCCGCCATGTAAGACAGTTCGGCGTCTTTTAGCTGCCTTTTGATGCCGCCTAGAACAAACCCTCCCCCGCTAGGCGCAGTCCGGGCACAGAGCTCTGGGGCCCAAAATGCCTCATGCTAATGTCTCCTCCCCACAGAGCCCCACGTCTCCCACGGTGATTCTGCACCAACTTCAGGCAGATCCCTAAATGAGTGGGTTTGGAGGTCAGTGGGGAAACAAGCCACTTTCCTGTGGGGCTGAACCCACCTCACTCGCTGGTGAGGCGGGTACAGCGGTCGTGTGCTCCACTCTCTATTGTCCATCCCACACTCTCCAGATTCACGATCTTATTTCCCGTTCACCTCAATCTTTTCTTGCTTTGTGTCCCATGATGATTCTCTGTGGATTCACACCACTGTTCTTGTTGGGGAGCGATCCTCTAGCATTGTGGCAGACCAAGATCCATGCCTTCCTTTCCAGGAGCATGAATCCAGGAGGTCACCTAGATTCCGCCATCTTCTCTCCTCCTCCATGAATGTTTTATGTGCTATTGAGAAGATTGTATATTCTGTTGCTGTTGTTTGGAGTGTTCTGTATACATCTGTTAGGTCTAATTACTGTATGGTGTTTTTATATCCTCTGTTCCCTTAGTTAATGGTGGGAGGGAGAAGAGGGTGTGAGTACATTGACACCTAACGGGTGTGGTGCACACTGTTTGGGGGATGGACACATTTGTAGCTCTGACTTGAGTAGGGTAAGGCACTATATGTAAACTAAACATTTTTAACCCCATAATATTCTAAAATAAAAAAATAGAAAAATCTCTTTGATTTCATTCTTTCTTACTGACAATGGAATATTGAAATATTCTATTACCATTATATTGCTATCTATTTCTTGCTTCAATTCTGTCAGTGTTTCCTTTATATATTTTCAAACTTTGATGTGAGATAGAGATATATTACATATGTTATTGTGATACGTAACCAGAAAATGAGCCTCTTTATTGTTTAATGCCATTCTTTATCTTTTGTGACAGTTTTGACACAAAGTATATCTTATGAAATATAACATTTTTTACTTAAGTTATAACATGCCTAATATAATTGTGGCCTCTCTTGCTCTCAGGTGGTTAACATTTTCATAGTATGTCTTTTTCTACCCTGCCAGTTTTAGTCTATTTTTTTCATTAAATCTAAAGTTGTCTGTTGTAGACAGAATGTAGTTGGATTTACATTTTAATCCTTCTATTCAGTGTATGTCTTTTGACTGAAAAGTCCAGTGTATAAATATTTTTAGAGTTTTCTTAATGAGAAAGACTTACTATTCACCTACAGTTTATTTAATTCTTAATACTATTTTGCATTTCTTTTTTTCTCTTTTTTCCTCCTTTGTGCCTCATTGCCTTTTGTAAGGATATGCTTGATTATTTTCTTATCTTTTGTGTGTATCTGTATAAATATTTTCTTTGTGTTTACCAT
Source organism: Eulemur rufifrons (assembly GCF_041146395.1). Lineage (NCBI taxonomy): Eukaryota > Metazoa > Chordata > Mammalia > Primates > Lemuridae > Eulemur > Eulemur rufifrons. The sequence goes on along the minus strand of NC_090986.1, from coordinate 10,001,683 downwards.
GGGAAGTCCCTGAAATCTTTTAAAGTTACAACATATATTATACTGCTAGGAACTTAACTTCAGTTGCATGCAATAATTCTGCCTCTGCACATCTGCTCTCAACTGTATGTTACTGATGTCAGTAATTATAACTTTTTATATCATATATCCATTTGCAGATAGTTATAACTAGTTTTATGATTTTCACTTTCAAATTTTATAGCATAATTAAAAATGTTTTATGTACCATTATTATAATGCTACTGAAATTTGTTTTTTTGAGTGTGCGTATTGTTCCCAACGAATTATATGTTTTTCATGGGAGATAGAAACCAGTCTTTGGAAAGGCCCTAAAATGACAGATGTATGGTCATATAAGCCACTAGTTTGATTCCTTTTGGAGAAGAATCTATCCAGGAGTGGGGATTTTACTACTAAAGTCACCATGCTGTATCAGGGAGGAGGAAGGGTATTAGTGAATAAATGTAACAACCTTTTATTCTCCTTCTATCTGGCTGAGGGTATTGTGCACATCTGGGGTGGGGTGCTATAATCTTTTAACTCGTTATTAGAGTTCTCTAAAAGTCAGATCGGCCAGTATATTTTTACATTTATATACCTATAAAAATTTAAGATCTATGGTATTCTCTTGTGCTCTCTTGCTAATGTGTTTGGTATAATTTTGTGTATTTCATCTGCAATAAATATATATTGATTCAACTCTGATAAGTAAGAAAATTTGTTATTATAATTTCTTTCAGCTCTGTCTTCCTCTTACACCCAAGAACTTTTGCCAGAGCGAGGCATAAATGATCCATTCCAAAAATTGATAATGGGAAGATATGGAAACTCTGGCCTTGAAAATTTACACTTAAAGAGAGACTGGAAAAGTGTGAGTGAGTATAAGAGGCAAAAAGTATATTGTGATGGACTCACACAATGTTTTTCAACTACTGAGAGCAAAATTCTTCAATGTAATATATGTTTAAAAGTCTTTAGTAAATCTTCAAATCTCAATAGACATAAGATAAGACATAATGTAGAGAGAACTTTCAAATTTAAAGAATGTGGCAAATCCTTTTACATATCATCAACCCTAACTCAGTCTCAGAGATTCCATATAGGAGAGAATTCCTACAAATGTAAAGAATGTGGCAAGGCCTTTAATCAGTGCTCACAGTTTACCAAATGTAAGAGAATGAATACATGCACAAAACCTAACAAATGTAAAATATGTGACAAAGTCTTTAAATCTTGTTCAAGTCTTTGTAATCATAACAGAATTCATACAGGAAAGAAGCCCAACAGATGTGAAGAATGTGGCCAAACATTTAAGCAGTGCTCACACCTTCTTGTACATAAGACAATTCATACAGGAGTGAAACCCTACAAATGTGAAGAATGTGGCAAAGCTTTTAAACACCATTTAAAACTTTCTAACCATAAGGGAATTCATACAGGAGAGAAACCCTACAGATGTGAAGAATGTGGCAAAGCTTTTTACCCTCACTCAAACTTTTCTAAACATAAGAGAATTCATACAAGAGGGAAATTGAACAAATGTGAAGAATGTGGCAAACTATTTATGTACTGCTCTGACCTTCTAGTACACAAGAGAATCCATACTGGAGAGAAACCATACAAATGTGAAGAATGTGACAAAAGTTTTAACTGCCACTCAAACTTTTCTAAGCACAAGAGAATTCATATAGGAGGGAAACCCTACAAATGTGAAGAATGTGGCAAAACATTTAAGCAGTGCTCATACCTTACTCTACATAAGAGAATCCATACTGGAGAGAAACCCCACAAATGTAAAGAATGTGGCAAAGATTTTAACTGGAGCTCAAGCCTTTCTATACATATGAGAATTCATACTGGAGAGAAACCCTACAAATGTGAACAATGTGACAAAGCTTTTAACTGTTACTCAAGCCTTTCTCAGCATAAGAGAATTCATATAGGTGTGAAACGTTACAAATGTGGAGAATGTGGCAAAACATTTAAGCAGTGCTCAAACCTTACCATACATAAGAGAATTCATACTGGAGAGAAACCCTACAAATGTGAACAATGCGACAAAGCTTTTAACTGCCACTCAAACCTTTCTAAGCATAAGAGAATTCATACAGGAGGGAAACCGTACAAATGTGAAGAATGTGGCAAAACATTTAAGCAGTGCTCATACCTTACTGTACATAAGAGAATCCATACTGGAGAGAAACCGTACAAATGTGAAGAATGTGGCAAAGCTTTTAGCTGGAGCTCAAGCCTTTCTATGCATAAGAGAATTCATACAGGAGAGAAACCCTACAAATGTGAAGAATGTGGCAAACCATTTATGCACTGCTCACACCTTCTTGTACACAAGAGAATTCATACTGGAGAGAAACCTTACAAATGTGAAGAATGTGGCAAAGCTTTTAACTCTCAATCAAACTTTTCTAAACATAAGAGAATTCATACAGGAGGGAAATTGAACAAATGTGAAGAATGTGGCAAACTATTTAGGTACTGCTCAGACCTTCTAGTACACAAGAGAATCCATACTGGAGAGAAACCATACAAATGTGAAGAATGTGACAAAGGTTTTAACTGCCACTCAAACTTTTCTAAACATAAGAGAATTCATACAGGAGGGAAATCCTACAAATGTAATGATGTGGCAAACCATTTATGCACTGCTCAGACCTTCTAGTACACAGGAGAATACATACTGGAGAGAAACTGTACAAATGTGAAGAATGTGGCAAAGCTTTTAACTGTCACTCAAACCTTTCTAAGCATAAGAGAATTCATACAGGATGGAAGCCCTACAAATGTGAAGAATGTGGCAAAACATTTAAGCAGTGCTCACACCTTACTGTACATAAGAGAATCCATACTGGAGAGAAACCTTATAAATGTAAAGAATGTGGCAAAGAGTTTAACCAGAGTCGGAGCCTTTCTATACATAAGAGAATTCATACAGGACAGAAACCGTACAAAAGTGAAGAATGTGCCAAACCATTTAAGCATTGCACAAACCTTGCTGTACATAAGAGAATTCATACTGGAGAGAAACCCTACAAATGTGAAGAATGTGGCAAAACTTTCCACCACCAATCATTCCTTACTAACAATAGGAGAATTTATGCAGGAGAGCAACCCTACACACATGAAGATATGGCAAAGCTTTTAATGGGTGCACAATCCTTCCTACACATAAGAGAATACATACTGGAGAGAAAACATTACAAATGTGGTGAATGTGGAAATGCTTTTAAGCAGTAATCAATCCTGTCTGAGCATAAGAGAACTCAGAGTGGAGAGAAACTTTACAAGTGTGAAGCATGCAGAAAAACATTTAAACAGTGCTCACACCTTACTTGACATAGGAGAATTCATACTGGAGAGAAACCCTACAAAGGTGAAGAATGTAGCAAAGTTTTTATGTCATGCTCAAACTTTAATTTACATAAGAGAATTCATACCCGATAAAATTCCTCTAAAAATAAAAACGTGACAAGTCTTTAATAGGCGCTCACATCTTACTCAACATCAAAGAAATCATACTAGATAAAAATGGGATAAATATAATGACTGTGGAAAGAGCATTCTAAAAATATAAGCCTTAGAATGAATGTGTATTTGTCCTGAAAGGAAACAGTAAAAATGTAACCTAGTCAAATACTTTTACTTACATCACAGATCTTATTGTATATGGGGTAATTTCTACTGAAAGAAAACCTTGCAACATTTGCTCCAGTATTATTCAACATGAGAGAATTTGTATTGGATAGGAAATCTGCATATATAATGAATATGGAAAAATATTAGTGCAAACCATATAACTTAGAAAACAACGAGTTGATACTTAAAGGTCCTTCAGATGTATAGCAAATTTGAAAAAAAATACAAAAAATCAAGTCTAAGTAAACATCAGAGTATTCACAGTGGAAAGCACTAAGGCACTGATACTCTCATACATTACTCTAAATCAGGGTTTTAATTATAGTGAGTAATTCTGTTCAAGCAGTTGCAGAATTTATTTGTATATAGGTTTAAAAGGAGCATATAAATTTTTTTAGTTAAGATTACATTTAAAGTATATATTTTGTATTTACTGAAAAGAAAATATTGATGGAATACAAGTCTCACAGCAGTAGATGCTATGCTTTCTTTCCTAGAGTTAATTTGAAGCCATATGGTTAATTCTTGCTGCATCAGAGCTATTAGAGTTCTTTATATGTTAGGTTGGTATCATTCATGTACATATCCATGGAAAATCAAAAACACTGAAAAGTCAGATATATGAAGAATATGTAACTCAAGTGGTGCTTTGTGGTTGACTATCAACCGGGTTTAAGTGACACATGAGCTGTGTATACAGACCCATATTCTGCATTATGGTAAGAAAGAAACAACTATAAATTTAGAAATATATTCTTTTAATAATTACATGCTAGTATATTAAAATACAGTCGATTTTAAAATTGTTCTTTTAGATTATAAATGTACTTAACTTGTTTTAGTAAATTAAAAATTGTTTTTAAAATGTCAATTTTGTCATGGATTGAATAAAGTCATATTTTGCCATCAATATTAACCTATCTAATGTTAAAGTTGTGGGTAATGGAAGGCAAGGATATAATATTGGGTTACATAATAGACGGAAGTATTTTGTTATTCATTTTCCCAGTGGCTTGAAACCCTAAATGATTTGGCAAATAATGTCCCCATCAGTTATATTTTTTCTGATTTTTGTAATTACATTGTTCCTATAATGTCACAATGAAGATTGCCCAAGAGTGTAAAGAAAAGCCATACTTTTCTGACCCCTGAATGACTATGTATAACATTTTATCCTACATCTTTCTTTGAACATGTGACCTCTCTGGCCTGGGAAAAACATACAGATGCATTGTTTATTAACAGGGAATGAAATTTAAAAATCTATCCCTCTAAAGATGAACTTCGGGTATAATAAAATTACTAGGCAGGTAATTATGTTTCCGTGAATGTGGGTGTATAATTATTTTGAGAAGAAAATATGTTGAGAAAAAAAGTTAATTTCAAAAGCGTTGATAATTTAGTAGCAAACTACAAATCTCAAAGATTCTGAAAGCAAATCTATTTTTTTTGCTTTATATTGAATTTATTAATTTCCATAACAACTTATGGCTTCTGGTTGAGAATCTCCTCATGCAAATAATCTGTTTTAAATTGCTCACTACTCAAGCTAGACCTAATATATAATTTTATTATTCCAAAATTCATGAAGTATTCATTATATGACCTGCTAAGGAATTATAAGAATGATTTTAATTTGATAATGATTATAAAAGAATCTGGAGATGTGAGTAGTTCCACAGTATATTACCTTACGTTTGGTTTATTTACTTCATTCTATATTTTCCTCCTCAATTGGAGAAGTCTATTTAAGCCTCTTTTTTAGTTATTGTTTCTTTCACTTTTATAATTGGTATAATTGAATTTATTGACTTTATTGGGCCAATTTCTTCAGTCAAACATTGGGTAGTCTTCATAATTTATGAGGTTGTTTGGAACTTTTTACTGAGGGAGCAAGTAAAGGATACTGCTAGGTATATAATAGATACTTTATAATTAGAAGTAATGACTCCTGCTGGTTTGAGTTTGTGGCTCCAGGTAAGAGATTGAAAATATCTAGGGTAAAGAAATGGCATTGATTCTCTATGTAGAAAGAATACATCTGCACAAAACCCAGCTCTCTAAATTTATATGGCAATTTAGAATGTTTCCTTTCCTAATTATCCTCAGGTTTTTTTGCTGTCACTTTATTTTGTTTCCCAGCCACAAATGTATCACAGTTCCTCATCATTTTTGCCTGTGTTGTGGCTACAGCTTTCTCACTGTTCTCCCCACCCCATGCCACTTCACATAATACTTTGACAGTTCTAGTGAGATGTGTAGAATTTATTAATTTTGTGAAAAATTGTTTTAACTGGAGAGTTTAAGGTCATTTATAGGTAATACATGCTATATTGTGATGACTTAATGGAGCTTATACAGATGCAGTGCACTGAGCTCCAAGTAAAAGCCCAAGAGTACAAACAAAGACAAACAATTCCAGGCCGGGCGCGGTGGCTCACGCCTGTAATCCTAGCACTCTGGGAGGCCGAGGCGGGTGGATTGCTCGAGGTCGGGAGTTCGAGACCAGCCTGAGCAAGAGCGAGACCCCGTTTCTACTAAAAAATAGAAAGAAATTATCTGGCCAACTAAAATATATATAGAAAAAATTAGCCGGGCATGGTGGCGCATGCCTGTAGTCCCAGCTACTCGGGAGGCTGAGGCAGTAGGATCGCTTAAGCCCAGGAGTTTGAGGTTGCTGTGAGCTAGGCTGACGGCACGGCACTCACTCTAGCCAGGGCGACAAAGCGACACTCTGTCTCAAAAAAAAAAAAAAAAAAGACAAACAATTCTGACTGACAGAGAATTTAATCAGGCAGACAACATTGTTTAACTTTGTTAAAGGAAAATACCATAAAATCCTAACATATATTGTCATCAATATGAAAATAGTTAAAATGGGTAATGTGTTAATAATTAATAACAGTGGGCTGTATATTGTAAGCACTACATAAAGAAACACATTAAATTTGGAACTATCTTTATCAAAATATGTCTTAGAAATAAATTCTAAAGAATAGATTATGATGAGTGAACAATTTTGAATTTAATTTTCTATGAAATACATATAGAACAACATAAGCTTCCATGTAGAATCTGTTTAGAAGTGTATATGTTTAGTGTTAGAGAATAATAGAATGAACTCTATGGATTTAAATTTTGGAAGGATCTTTCTTTTCCTGATTGATTTTTCCATCTTAGAGGATTTATCTCCTATTATTTTATCTTCTTTCATTACAGTGTGTGCAGTGCAAAGTCCATACTTTTCATTCTTAGTGGCATAACTGTGGTCAACATTTTGGTCAACATCTATCTAAAGTAATGTCAAAGATCATGGCAACTTTTGGATTGAAACATTTTATCAGTGCTTTTGGATGCAAAGTTGTTTTCTGTGTTCAGAGTGGCCAGATGTGGGACTGTTAGAACCACTCACTTCTTTAGTGTCTTCAATACCATCATAATCATCACCAGGAACTCCAGGTGCCCTGAACTTAAAATAAAAGCCTTAAAGTGCATTGGCAACTCCCATGTACTGTATTGGATCCTGAATGTGCTTGTAAGTATCAGAATTCCTTTGGTTACGACTGTCAAACACAATGACAAAAACAGCACTGAAACTTTGTATTTTGATACTACTTAGCTCTGCTTATGAAAAAGAATCTGGCTCAGTAATGGAACATTGCTATATTTTCATGATTTTTATTGATTTATTTTTTAATCAACAAATTATATGTATTTATCATGTAAAATATAAGGTTTTCAAGTATATATACTTTTTCTAATGCTTAGTTCTAACTAAATAACAAATGCTTTACATCATATAGTTATTATCACTTTTGTGGTGAAGAACACTTAACATTGACTGTTTTCTCATATTTTAAAAATACAGTTTATCATCATTAACTATAGCCAGCCTGCTGTCCAATAGATTTCTTGAGCTTATGCTTTTTATCTAATTGAAATTATATATGCTTGGAAAATCACCCTCCTGAAGCCCACTCTTTCCTAAAAACTCTAGCCTCCAGTGCCACCATTCTACGGTCTACTTCAATGAGGTTAAATTCTTTGGATTCCACATATGAGTCACATTATGAGGAATTTGTCCTTCTGTGAATGGCTTATTTCATTTAACATGTTCTCCAGGTTTATTCATTTGATTAAAAATGCCAGCATTTCCCCTTTTTTGGATGAATAGTATTTCATTGTATATACATATCTCATTTTTTAAATTCCTCTTTCAATGATGGACGCATAATTTCATTCTATATCTTGGCTATTATGAACAGTGCTGCCATAAACATGGAAGTAAAGATGTCTCTCGAATATAATGATATTATTTTTGGAGATATATACACAATGATTTCTTTGCTGTACCATATGTACCATTTTTAATTTTTAAAGAAATCTTTATGCTATTCTTCATAATGTTCTGATTTGCATTCACACCATCAATATGCAAGAGTTTCCTTTTTTCCATATCTTTGGCATTACTTGTTATATACTATCTTTTTAATAGTAGTTATTTTAACAGGAGTGAGTTGAGATTTCATCATGTATTTGATTTGCCTTCTATTGGTTGTTATTGACCTTGCACATCTTTTCACATGTATGTTGAGCATTTCTAGGTCTTCTTATGACAAATGTCTATTTAAGCTCTTCACCGATTTTTCTAAAAAAATTTTTTTTGAGTATTATGTATAAATAAGAGTTGTTTATTTTCATAGGGCACATTCAATGTTTGGAGACAGGCACATAGTGTGAATTAATCAAATCAGGGTAATTGTGGTATCTAGAAAATCAGACATTTAACATTTCTTTTTGTTAGGAGCATTCCAATTCCACTCTTTTAGTTATTTTGACATATACCCTAACTTATTATTGGTTATAGTCACTTTGTTATGCTATCATATATTGCTCATTCTATCTATTAACTATCTAATTTTAGTTTTGCACCCATTATCCACCCACACTTTATCCTCCCCCCTTTTATCTTTCCAAGACTCTGGTGACCATCATTCTCTCTGTCTCTAAGAGATAAATTGTTTTTAGTAGTTAGGTCCCACATATAAGTGAGAACACCTGAGGTTTGTCTTTCTGTGCATGGCTCATTTCGCTTAACATAGTGTTCTCCAGTTCCATCCATGTTGTTGCAAATGCAGGATTCCATTCCTTTTGTGACTATATAGTATTACATTGTATATAAGTATCACATTTTTTAAAATCTATTAACTGATTGATGGACACTTAGGTTGATTCCGCATTTGGCTACAATAGCACTATTTACAATAACAGTGTTTCAGTAAACATGAGAGTGCAGATATATTTCTGATGCACTGAATTCCCTTCCTTTGGACATATACCCAGCAGGGGCATTTCTGTTTTCAATTTTTTGAGGAACCTCCACATTTTTCTCCATAGTGTTTACATTCTCTCCTACAATTTACATTCTCACCTACAATATAGGAGGGTCCCCTTTTCTCTAGATACTTGTCAGCATTTGTTACTGCCTGTCATTTTGATAAAAGACATTTAAAAAGGAGTGAAATGGCATCTCATTTATACTTTTGATTTGCATTTCTCTGATGATGAATAATGTTGAGCATTTTGTCATATATCTGTTGGCCATTTGTGTGTATCCTTTTGAGAAGTGTCTATTGAGATCCTGTGTACATTTTTAATGGGATTATTTTATTTTATCTTCTTGAGTTGTTGGAGCTTCTTTTATATTTTAGTTGTTGTAGTTCAGAAATATTTTCTGCCATTATGTGGGTTGTCTCTTCACTTTGTTGGTTGTTTACTTTGCTATGCACAAGATTTTCAGCTTGATGTGATTCTCTTTGACCAATTTTGCCTTGGTTGCCTGTGCTTTTGGGGTATTATCCAAGAAGTTCTTTCCCAGACCAATTGCATTTCCCCAATGTTTTCTTTTAGCAGTTTCACAGTTTCAGGTCTTAGATTTAAAGCATTTTAATTTTATTTTTGTATATGGTGATAGATAAGGGTCTACTTTCATTCTTCTGCATATGGACATCCTGATTTCCCAGCAACACTTATAGAAAAGACAGTTTTTTCCCCACTGTATGTTCTTGCTTTGTAGAAGATAAATTCACTATAGATGTGTGGATTTATTTCTGGACTCTCTATTCTGTTCCATTGGCCAGTGAATTTTTTCTACCAGTACCCTCCTGTTTTATTTACTACAGATCTGTAGTATAATTTGAAGTCAGGCAATGTGTTTCCTTCAGTTTTATTCTTTTTCTCAGGATGGCTTTGGCTATTCTTGGTCTTTTGTGGTTCCGTATTAATTTTAGGACTATTTTTTCTATTTCTAAGATGAATGTCATGGTATTTTGATGGGAATTGCATTGAATCTGTAGATTTATTTGGGTGGTTATGGACATTTTAAGAATGTCAATTATTTCAATCTTTGACCATAGAATATCTTTCCATGTTTTTATGTGCTTCTTAATTATTTTCATTCATCTGTTATAGTTTTCATTATAGAGATCTTCCCTTTTTTGGTTAAGATTATTGGTACTTTACATATTAGTAGTTATTGTACATGAGTATTAATAGTTATTGTACTTGTTTTGTTGCTCAGATTGTTTACTGTTGGCATATAGAAATGCTACTGATTTTTTAAGTTGATGTTGTATCCTGAAACTTTACTGAATTTATCAGTTCTAATAGTTTTTGTAAAGTTTTGTCCATTCTAATAGTTATTTTTGTAATAGGTTTTGAGTTACTTATATATACTATATTTTGGCCATTAACTCATCAGATGTATAATTTGCAAATATTTTCTCCCAATCACATGTTCATTTATTTATTTTTAATTTTTATATTTGTTTATTTTTTTCTATTTTTTATCTATTCTTTTTCATTTTTTTCTTTCAGCATATTATGGAGGTACAAATGTTTAGGTTGCATATTTGCATATATTGCCTTTACCCCCACCCAAGTCAGAGCTTCAAGTAGGTACATGCCACAGATTGTGTGCATTGCATCCATTAGGTGTGTATATACCCATCCCTTCCCCCCCACATTTGACCGACACCCAGTGAATGTTATTACTCTATGTGCACTTAAGTGTTGATCAGTTAATACCAATTTGATGGTGAGTACATGTGGTGCTTCTTTTTCCAATCTTGTGATACTTCACTTAGTACAATGGTCTCCACTTCTTTCCATGATAATACAAGACGTGCTAGCTCTCCATTGTTTTTGTGGCTGAGTAGAACTCCATGGTATACACATACCACATTTTATTAATCCACTCAAGTATCAGGGAGCACTTGGGCTGATTCCATATGTTTGCCATTGTGAATTGGGCTGCTATAAACGTTCTAGTATAGATGTGGGTTTTTTTTTTATAGAATGTCTTTTGTTCCTTTGGGTAGATGCCCAGTAATGGGATTCCTGGATCAAATGTAGTTCTACTTGTAGTTCTTTGAGGTATCTCCATATTACTTTCCAAAGAGGTTGTACTAATTTGCAGTCCCACCATCAGCTTATGAGGGTTCCTATCCCTCCGCATTCTCTCAGCAAGCACCACCTACTAACAGGGAGGTCAATTTGAACACACTTTTACTGCATCTACTGACTCATCATACAGAGTGTGGTCGAATCTTACCCACAAAGAGCGCCTACTGGCTCAGAGACTAAACTGGGCATGTCATTATCCAAATGAAAATCTAAAGGTAAGAAGCAACAGCTGATCCAGATGAGAAGAAATCATTTAAAGAACTCTGGAATTATGAAGAATCAAACAGAAAGCACACCTCCAAAGGGAAACACCATTCACATGTTATTTCGTCATTTAATTGATTATATCTGGTGATACGCAGAAGCTTGAAATTTGAAGTAATCACAGATGTCTATTTTTCTTGCGTTGCTTGAGATTTTTAGATTAAGTCTAAAAATTCTTGTCCAGACCAATGTCACCAGCCTTTCCTAGGTTTTCTCATAGTAGTTGCAAAGTTTCAGGTCTTACATTTGGTCTTTAACCCATTTTAAGCTGATTTTTTATATACAGTATGAGAAGATGGTCTTATTTTATTGTTCAACATGTGGATATTCAATTGTTCCAACATCATGTATGGAAGAGACTGTCCTTTCTCCATTGTTTGTCCTTCTCTCTTTTGCCTAAAATCACTTTGCTGTAAATTATGTACTTATTGTGAGGGTCTCAATTTTTCTCCATTGGCTTCTGTGTCAAGTTTTATGACAGTATTATATTTTTTTGGTTTCTATAGCTTTGTATTAATAATATATTTTAAAGTCAGATGGTGTGATGCCTCCAGCTTTGTTTTTATGTGCTAAATTTCTTTGGTTTTTCAGAGTCTTTGGTGGCAATGAAATGGATTTTAGATTTTTTTAAAAATTTCTGTGAAGAATGTCATTGATTTTTGATAGGAATTTCATTGAATCTGTAGATCATTTTGTGAAGTATAGGTATTTTTAAAATATTAATTATGTCAGTCCATGAATAAGGGACATCTTTCCATTTATTTTGGATTCTTCAATTTATTGCCTAAATGTAGAAATCATTCACATTTTTTGGAATTGATTAATGGAAACACATTATGAAATGCTTTTAATTCTGAAAAAAAATGGTAATGTCTCCTGTCAGAGTAGCCTAACTTGAGAGAAAATGTTTATGTTAATATAATTTTACATATGATTTACACAATGTAGATGACTGAGATTAGCTAACAGTTAACTATTTTTATTGTGACAATGGCTAGCTACATGTCAATGGCCAACTCTTTTGATTTCTCTCATTGTTATTTCATTAACAAGTGTGGAAATGAGAACACCCACCATACATTGTGGAGTGGTTATTGCGAAGATAGACGTAGGTAAAATAATGGTGTGTAGTCTCTAAATGTAAAATGCTATGTAAGCAATTTTACATACAATTTGAAGTGACGGTGGATTTCTCAAGTCCTGTGGTATCTTAGAGGCCATCTGGTCCAGCAGATCCAGTTCAAGGGTCCTAATAAAACATTTTGAAATAGTCATTCAAATGATTTGAACATTTCCATGGCAAAGCAATCTGTTTTTACCACGATGAATGTTCCACATTTGCATAGATATGTTCAGTATAGTGTTTTTCCTTAGAGTAAGCTAGAAATTTGCCTATTATTTCAACCATGTAGATTGTGTAAATGCCAGACAAAATAATGTCTGTAAAATAATATTTAACTTGCCTAAATATTTTCAGCATATAAAATAGATGGCCATGAACAACTTCTCTGAATTAATGCATAACTTTAAAACTATTTTTAATGTAACATGCTACAAACTATTCACAAAGTCCTGGTATTGTTCCTGAATTTAATTTTAAAAATTCCTGAAATGTGCTTCTACAAATAAATTTTGTTCATTGAATTGATTGATATAGTAATGTGGGATGGATTTTTCTTCTGAATTCCATAATTATCTTTCTAAAAGACAACCTGATTTTAATATTGGGGGTGACTTTCCCATTAATTCCTACAGGCTTTCCTCTCTGACTGAATAAAAAGGAAAATAGTCTCTTACTGATGGACAATAGGGTTGTGCATCTTAGTGATCAAGCAGTGGTCATTATGAATTACATTTCCCCTAAAGTGGATTAGTGCCTTTAGGACTATTCATAACTTGGACTAACCATGCTACTTATTGCATGTTCATCCCGTCCACCCAGTATTATTTCTTCAGTGTGAAAGTTATTATATCATGTCCATGTAAAATTGACAATAAAACAAGGAAAATTAATAAATTTATACATGCTGCTGTTTTCTTCCTCTGCTTGGTTGTTTCAACCAAAAATATATGAGACCACTTTGACTCCTCTTCTTGCTCAAATGGCAGAAGAAAGTCAGTCACTACATCCCATGGTCATTCCCTCCTAATACCTCTCAAATTATTTTATCATCATTATCTTCTAAATTAAAAGAGAATGTTACTTTCTTGTAATAGGCTGTATAATTGAATTATTGAATGGATCAAATTAATTATACTTAGTCATCAGTGTTCAGTAATTTGGCTGAGAATTATGCTTTATATAATATATATGAATATTTATATAGTTATTCTATATAAAACAGACTCCTTATATACCAGCATAGATGTTTAAGGTATAACTCATTCAATTATTTTCTTTTTTTTTTTTGAGACAGAGTCTCACTCTGTTGCCCAGGCTAGAGTGAGTGCCGTGGCGTCAGCCTAGCTCACAGCAACCTCAAACTCCTGAGCTCAAGCGATCCTCCTGTCTCAGCCTCCCGAGTAGCTGGGACTACAGGCATGCGCCACCATGCCCGGCTAATTTTTTCTATATATATTTTTAGCTGTCCATATAATTTCTTTCTATTTTTAGTAGAGGTGGGGTCTCGCTCATTGCTCAGGCTGATCTCGAACTCCTGAGCTCAAACGATCCGCCCACCTCGGCCTCCCAGAGTGCTAGGATTACAGGCTTGAGCCACCGCGCCCGGCCTCGTTCAATTATTTTATGATTTTAAATTGTACATAAACTCTGATTTTCCTCATCTTATTGACCTGGACCATTGGAAGTACCTTTAGTAGTAGCAGTGATGGTACAGAGCATTATTATTTTTAATCTTAAAAGTTAATATGTTTTAGATGCAAAACAAAGACCATATGATACTCTCAATAGATACAGAAAAAGCATTTGACAAAATTCAACATCCTTGTATGATAAGAACGCTTAACAAATTAGGCATAGATGGAGCTTACCTAAAAATGATACAAGCCATATATGACAAACCCACAGGCAACATCCTACTGAATGGGGAAAAGTGGAATGCATTCACACTTAGAAATGCAACCAGGCAAGGTTGCCCACTATCTCCACTTCTATTCAACATAGTGCTGGAAGTCCTTGCTAGAGCAATTAGACAAGAGAGGGAATTAAGGGCATCCAAATGGGGGCAGAAGAGATCAAACTCTCACTCTTTGCTGATGGTATGATATTATATCTAGAAAACCCCAAGGATTAAGCCAAGAGAATCCTAGAATGGATAAATGAATTCAGTAAAGTCTCAGGATATAAAATCAAGGGGATTCATATACGCTAATAACAGTCAAACTGAGAACCAAATCAAAGACTCAGTACCCTTCACAATAGCAACAAAGAAAATAAAGTACCTAGGGATATATTTAACTAAGGAGGTAAAAGACCTCTCCAGGGAGAACTATGAAACCCTGAGGAAGGAACAGCAGAGGACATAAACAGGTGGAAAACCATACCATGCTCATGGATTGGCAGAATCAACATTGTTAAAATGTCTATACTACCCAAAGTGATGTTCAGATTGAATTCAATCCCTATTAAAATACCAACATCATTCTTCACAGATATAGAAAAAATAATTTTACACTTTTTATGGAACCAGAGAAGACACCCTATAGCAAAAGCAATCCAAGGCAAAAAGAACTAAATGGGAGTCATCAATTTACCAGAATTCAAACTATACTACAAGGGTATATTAACTAAAATTGCATGATACTGGCACAAGAACAGGAACATAGACCAATGGAACAGAACTGAGAACCCAGATAGAAAATTATCCTCATTTAGCCATCTAATCTTTGACAAAGCAGGCAAAAACATACACTGGGGAAAAGAATCCTTATTCAGTAAATGATGCTGGGAAAACTGGATAGCCACATGTAGAAGACTGAAACAGGATCCATACCTTTCACCTCTCAGAAAAATCAACTCATGATGGGTAACAGACTTAAACCTAAGCTGTGACACTATAAGAATTCTAGAAGAAAACATTGGAAATACTCTTCTAGACATTGGCCTAAGAAAAGAATTTATGATGAAGAGCCCAAAGGCAATCAAAGCAACAGCAAAAATCAATAAATGGGACCTGATCAAATTAAAAAGCTTCTGCACAGCAAAAGAAACTATCACAAGAAAAAACAGACAACGTACAGAATGGGAGAAAATATTCACATCCACATCCAACAAAGGGCTGATAACTAGAATCTATTTAGAACTCAGGAAAATCAGCAAGAAAAAATCAAACAACCCTATCAAAAAGTGGGCAAAGGACATCAACAGAAACTTTTCAAAAGATGACAGAATAATGGCCAATGCACATATGAAAAAATGCTCAACATCTCTAATCATCAGGGAAATGCAAATGAAAAACACGATAATATATCATTTATCTCCAGGGAGAATGGCCTTTATCAAAAATCTCAAAACAATAAATGTCAGCATGGATGCGGGGAGATAGGAACCCTCATACACTGCTGGTGGGACTGCAAACTAGTACAACCTCTGTGGAAAGAAATATGGAGATACCTCAAAGAGTTACAAGGAGAACCACCATTTGATCCAGCAATCCCATTACTGGGCATCTACCAAAAAAAATAAAAGACATTCTATAAAAGAGACATCTGCACTCAAATGTTTATAGCAGCATAATTCACAATAGTAAAGATGTGGAAACAACCCAAGTGCCTATGAATACATGAGTGGATTAATAAAATGTGATATATGTATACGATGCAGTACTATTCAGTTATAAGAAACAATGGTGATATTGAACATCTTGTATTATCCTGGATAGAACTGGAGCCCATTCTACTAAGTGAAGTATCCCAAGAATGGGAAAATAAGCACCACATGTACTCACCATCAAATTGGTTTTAACTGATAAACACCTAATTGCACATATAGGAATAACATTCATTGGGCGTCTAGCAGATGCCAATGCACACCATCTGTAGGACGAGCATGCTTGAAGCTCTGAGTTGAGGGGGGAAAGGGAATATACATAACCTAAACATTTGTACCCACATACTATGCTGAAATAAAAAATAAAAAAGACTGTTTGCAACCTGAGATAATCAAACTGATTCATGTACTTAATGGGTACAATGTACCTTATTCAGGTTATGAATACACTAAAACCCCAGACTTCACCATTATGTAATATAACCATGTTACAAAATTGCACTAGACCCCTTAAATTTATATAAATAAAAATTTTAAAATAAAGTATTAAAAAAGTAATATGTTCAAAATTTTCAACTAAATATGCTTTTAGAGGTAGACTTTGGTGTATAACTCAATAGAAAAGAAAATTTTATTTTTATTTCTAGTTCTCTGAGATTAAAAACTTAATACAAATAATTATTTAACACTGCCAAATACACTTTATTTACTTTGAAAGTGATGTGAAGTTTTTCTCTGATGCCATTATTCTGAGAAATTATATTCTTTTATTTACACTAAAGACTCACATTTGAAAAACTGTGATAATTTCTGTTAGATCGTGTTGTTTAAAATGTTTAGAGTTAATGAATACTTCATTTGTGGATTTCCAGTTGATGATAATATGTTCTCATAATTCTTCTGATAATCCCGATGATCAATGAAGAATACTAAAGAAGAATATTATCATCTATTGCTGAAATTCAAAAACCAATTATAAAAGAATACAAGGATGGATACTGTAATGGTGGAGTTATAGGCCATGTAGAAAACTGGCTGTATTGAGAGTGTTGACTTATTTCCAGAGGAAATTCTATTTAATATAAAATATGAAGGATGGTGGGATAAAATTTGATGTAAGAAAGAAAACCTGAACAATGGCAATTGAAGCATATATGGGTATATTTCTCAGACAGCCTACAGTTTGGTGGCTGAGTGATAGATTTAGGAATCATTTAGGGAAATGGTAAGGTCTTGGAAGGTAAGAGAATTATTATGATGGTTTAGATGAAGTGGTTCTAAATGAAGGTATAACTACACTTTTCAGTGTGAGAATAAAGAAGGTAATATGAAGCACACAGAATTTAGCGCCCAGGGGAAGTGTCTTCCCTTTTTACTTGAAAAAAAATTGTCATGCAGTTACTTAGGAGATAGGGAAATGTAGGTGGGACTGCTTTTCATGTGCTGTAGAAATGCAGCTACTCTCAAGTATGTGGCTCCAGCAAAAAGAAAGCAAAACAAAAGTATCCTG
This sequence comes from Eulemur rufifrons, assembly GCF_041146395.1. Lineage (NCBI taxonomy): Eukaryota > Metazoa > Chordata > Mammalia > Primates > Lemuridae > Eulemur > Eulemur rufifrons. Next base: position 9,984,065 of record NC_090986.1, on the reverse strand, counting down.
AAGGATTTTTCACCCCAAGTTTCCTGATTACCTTCTGGAGACTTGAGTTACTGTGATTTTTGGAACTCCAGCTGGAGTTTAGCAAGAAAACACATATTGGAAATGGAGTCCACAGAAATCAACTTCCCCTGACACAAAGCAGAACAGAGAACAGTCCATGGTTCTGAGACCAAATGGAATAAGAGTCCTCAGAGTCTCTCTATCTCTACCTGTTCTATGATTAGCATAAATCATCATTCTGAAATGATTTGCCATATGATTGGTAAAGACATTTGCACCTGTATGCCTCCTGTTCATGTTCCAGACAGGCAGAGGAATTTGAGTACAGGAATAAAAAGATATATGCTCTCAATATTTTTATTTTTCACCGAGAAGTTACACCCTCCCAGAGACTGTCTACATTCTATTGGCCAAAAATGTTCCACTGCTAGCTTAAATTTAGGGCGAGACCCTGAGTTTTTAATACAATGACATTACTTTTCCAAACAAATGGGCGGGCAACTAGCAGGATGAGCCACAGTAGAGTAGGGTTAATCTGGTAGAGAGTAGCAGAGTTTTAGGTGAAGGTAAAGCATGACCAAAGCTGGAAGTTTTGAGAGAGTTTGTTCAATTTCTGACACGAGAATTTGTTTATTACTTGTGAAAAGTAGAATCATTGATTAGGGTTATAGAAGACAGTCAGGAGAGGGAGGCACATTTAGTGCCTTTTCATTCCTGGTTAAAAATAAGTGAAGAAATAAAAATATTGAATAGACATAACATGGAAAGTATTAATGTCATCAATTCAGAAAGATAACATGTGAGCCTCAGAAAAAAGTTGAATACCTCAATAGGAAAATGGATTTGGGTCAAGACAAGAAAACAGGTAAAAGATCTAGTGACTAGTAACTATAGAAAAACATACTAAAACTGACAGGTGATAAAATATATAAACTAAAACAATACTTGATTGTCATTTTTATCTGACATGTAGGTAAACATCACATTGTTAATCCTGGATTTGGCAATGAAGTGGGAATTTCAGCTCTTGCTGTTTGGAGGTAGAAGAGTTCTGGAGGAGATAGAAATATTTGGGAAAATTGTAAAATAATTTTGTAAAATTCTATGAAAGAGTTCACTGAAGTGGTTTATGTATCTCTAAAAATGGCAACAATAAGACATTCATTTGACAAATTATGCCATATACCATATTTTACTAGACAATACCATCCAAGTTTTAATAATGCATATAAGCACACTGAAATGGAAAAAAAAAATCACAGGATATTGTTGAATGGAAAAAAACTGAATAGAACATTCTGAGTAGTAGGACCTGATTTTATACATCTTATATTTGTGTATGTTCAGGTAGTGCCTTGCCCAAGAAGGTCACTGCCTGAAATGTTAATGAAAAAGTTTTTCAGAATATTTTATAGTATAAACTGTGTGTGTAGACAAGCACACATTTCCAAGTATGGTGAATTTCTTTGTGATTTTGAATGTTTCTTCCTGGTTTAATATGTGCTGATTTGACTTTTTCCTAATAAAGGTATGCAATAGATATCAAAAGTTTTCCATCCACAGACAAAAATTACAGACATACCAAAAAGTTTACTCCCAGATAACTTATGGAGGCCCATGGCATTAATGTTTCATGTCTGCAGTCAGGTTCTTGCTTTTCTCTGCTTTCCTCATGTTTCTACATTTTTATCTTATCCTGACTTCCAAAGGAGGAGAAAAGAAATATAATTTTCACTATAAGATTATAACTGTGGGCTGTGATTTTTTGTTTTTAAAGACTTTCGTTTTGTCATATCTAAAGTATTCCAAAACCTCAGGAAATGGTCCCTATGTGGTAATGCTCTTAGTGTAGCTATTCCTCCAGCTGGATTTAAAAGGAATTCCTACAGATCAAGTCCTACATAATGTCAGCTCACTTTATAAAATTAAAAAATCAATGAGGAAAGCAATTTATTTCCAGTAAGATTTCATAGACATTAAAAATAACTAAATTAGACTCCCAGGAACCTTAAATAATAGAGCTAAGAGAGACTATAAAAACTATGCTTAAAGCAGTTAGAAAAATAAAGAAATAATTGGTAATGTGAGGAAATACATGATACTCTTCAAAAAGTCCAAATAAAACTTCTTCGAGTGAAATATTCATTGAAGTAAGAAACTTTAAGAATGGATTCATGGTAGATTAGAAAGCACTGAAGAGACAGAGTATGAACTGAAAATGTGATGGTTTTATGTGTCAATGGGATTGAGCTAATATCTGGTAAGACATTCTTTCTAGATTTGTCTGTGAGGGTGTTTCTGGAGGAGACTCTCATTTAAATTGTTAGACTGAGTAAAGTTCCACTCTCACCAATACAGGCAGCCATCAGCCAATCTCTTGAGAGCCCCGGTAGAACAAAAGGCAGAAGAAGGGAAAATTTGCTTTATTTGAGCTGAGACTTCCATCTTCTGCTGCCCTCGGACATCAGCACTCCAGTTTCTTAGGCCTTCAGACTCAGACTGAATTACGCCACCAGCTTTCCTGGTTGCATCTAGCTTGCAGATGGAAGATTGTGAGGCTATTTTGCATACAGGTTATAGTAATTTACATTCCCAACAATAACATATAATTATTCTCTTTTCACCACATCTGTACCAGCACCTATTATTTTTGGACTTTTGAAAATGACACTTCTCAAAGGGGTAAGTTGGTATCAAACTGGGAGTACATCTGCAACAGGGCAGTGGCCCACAGCTTCCCACTGGTGCCCACCCAGCCCCACAGGCAGTTTCTCCCTCCTCCGGATAGAGGAGGACCAGGCCAGCTGATGGCCAGAGGCAAGGACAGAGGCCTTGTGAGGGAAGCTCATGAGGACATGCCCAGTCTCTGAGCTGGTAAGTAGGAGGAAAGGGAAGAGTCAACCTGGCCTCTTCAGTGAGGCAAAGACCCTGACGGTCTCCCCCAGAAGCCAAGGGGCACCACCCACCCCACTTTGCCTGAAGCCACTCAGAAGTTCACAGAAAGGAGAGAGGGTATCAAGAGAAATAAGGGTAAATGAAAAGGGAGTGCAGAGAAAAGGGAGAAGAGTGGAGAAACAGCACAATTTCAGGAACAAAAAGGCCAGTCCCTGTGCTGAGCAGAATGAAGACTGCTCTGCCACAGGGGAGCTAAACCCCTAGGAGGTCGACTGTGGCTGACTCCAATAGGCAGTGGCTGGAGAGGGTGGAGTCAATCTCCAGGGCACCTCACTTTGCCTGTTTTACCTATTTACCTATTATAGGACATCTGAATTTCTTCAACTTTGTAGTAATTATGAAAAACATGCTATAAGCATCTGTATGTAGGTAATTTGTGTTCACATAATTTTCAACTTTGAGACATGAAATCTTATTTTTCTATTAAGGTAAAATATGCATAAATATAAAATTTACCATTTTAATCACTTTTTAGGTGTACAATTCAGTGGCATTAAGTACAATCACAAGATTGTGCAGCCATCACTTCTGCCTGGTTTCAGACTTCTTCATTACCTCACAGAGAAATTCTCTAGCAATTTTATTTTTATTTGATTATCTAAATTTTCCAGAACTATTTATTAAAAAGATTATTTTTTTCCTCACCGATGACAACCGATTCATATATCATGGATGTGTATTTGTGTTTCTAGGCTCTTCTTTTTCTCCATTGGCCTATTTGCCTACCTGTGCCATGATAACACACTCTTAATTACTATTTTACCCAGTCTTGATAATATGGTAGAATAAGTTCCTCCAAGTGTTTTCTCTTTTTCCAAAGATTTTTGGATTTTTCAATTTCATTTAATTTTCATACAAAGTTTAGGATTGGCTTGTCATTGGTCACTAAGTCTTGCTTGTATTTTGATTATGGTATTATACTAAATCTATAACTCATTTCCCAAAATTTGTTTTTTTCCCCACCTCTTTCTCTGTGTTTAATAACTTGAAATATCTTAACTGTCACAATGGACTGTAAAGGAGATACATTTATGCTTTCCCTTTCTTATCTTTATTTGCATTTCTCTGTGTTACACTAAATCTTTATCCTTTTTAAAAATTAACAACCCAAATGCCCATCAGTACATGAGTGGATTAGTAAAATGTGGTATATGTATACCAGGGAGTATTACTCAGCTATAAGAAATAACAGTGATATAGAATCTCTTTTGTTCTCCTAGAGATAGTTGGAACCCATTCAAAAGTGAAGTATCCCAAGAATGGAAAAATAAGCACCACATGTACTGACCAGCAAATTGGTTTCCCTGATAATCACCTAAGTGCACATTTGGGAATAACATCAATCTGGAAGGACAAATCCTAACTATGTTTTCTATAATTCTTCTAGTTGAATTAGCACACTGACCAAAGGAAAATACCCATGTTTCTAGAGTCAGATAAAGTGAGAGTGTTGATTCAATTTACCTAGTTACGATTACAATTTTCTTACTTTAGAGACATCTTCCTAAGACATTTGCAGGAATTTTATACATGAGCCATAAATGTTATAACAACACATAGTTTGCTGACTTAAAACTAACATAAAAATTTTAAAAATAAATATATATTTTAGCATTTATGAGAAATATCTGAGTTTTTTTTTAATTTTTTTCATTTTCTTTTTCTGGCAGTGGAAATAGAAACATATCAAATTGAAACTACAAATTGAGAAATCTACAATGAATTTGTGGTAGATCATTTGGATTATGGTTACCATGGAGCAAAGAAAAGGTACCTGGGTAATGCATTTCTGAAGAAGAGACATCCGTGGATTTATGAGAAATTGGCAACTAATAGGCTTTAAAAAGTGCCAATTGGCTTGGTGAACTGATGGAACTATAGGGTCCTTTCCCTCAGTTTTGTGGGCTCAAAACATATTTGACATTCAAGCGTGACCATTCTCCAGACAATACACAATGGTGTCCTGACTCAGGGGGATGCGGGGTGTGGGGAGGGGATGGGTGTATACCTACATGATGAGTGCATTGCGCACCGTCTGGGGAATGGTCACACTTGAATGTTCTGACTCGGGGGGGATAGGTGGTACATGGGCAATATAAATAACCTGAACTTTTGTAACCCCATAATAAGCTGAAATAAATTTAAAAAAAAACATATTTGAAATTGTACCATCTAAATAGTGATGTACACAGCATTCAAATCAGATAGTAGCAAAGACACAATTGTTGTAACCTAGCCCTTTTATGCATCAATTTTCTTCTCTAATTCCACTTCAGAAGAAGGGGAGAATTAGTCAATGAAAGAAAGATACTAATTACTGAGATCAGATCAAATATCTCTTGCAGGAGTGATATGAGTGTCTTATCACAGCCAGGAACACCTGTGAGCTTCACATGGGGCAGCTAAGAAGGCAGTAATCAAAATAGCACACTCATGTGTCAGTAATTACAGACTGAAAATAATGATTTAAGAAAACAATGCAATTTGATAAGATACTATTATAAAATCAAAAATAAAAAGTTTCTGAGGAAATGATGCATAAGCTCATATTCAAAGGATAAACAAGCCACACACAAAGGAATGCCCTGTGGTACCATCTATGGTGGAGGCCAAGGCAGGAGGATTGCTTGAGAACAGGAGGTTGAATCCAGCCTGGCCAACCTAGCCTCTAAGAAAAACATCAAAATAAAGGATGAACAGAATTTAACTAGGTGAAGTGTCAATGGCAAATGTGCAATTGTAAGTATTCCAGAGGAAAGAATTAGTGAGAATAATAAGTCCTGTGGTGTGAGGAAGCTTGGTACACTTGAGCTACTGAAGGAAAGCCTGAGTGTCCTGGGAGAAAAAGAGATGTACAAAGACCTTTTAGACAACTGTCAAAAAGTGTGGCAATGAAGCAAAATGAGAAATGAGATGATTCTGAATAGAACTTGTAATCTTTTGTTTGAAAGTGTAGTTTGACTTTCATTTTTGTCATAACATTGGAGACATGAGCATATTTGGAGGTTAAATGCTGTTTAGAGAGACTGATGGAATGCATAGGAAGACAAATATGATTAAAAAGTTCTCTAGTAAACAAGTAAAGAATATCATCTGAACATCAAGTGGAGAGCATGACTTTAGATAGGAAAGGGTCAGTTTCTCCTTTATAACAGCAGAATAGGAAGTGCAGTGAGTTCATTTTTTTTCCGGTTCTTTCATGAGAGTAGGCACCAAGCCTAAAGGCAGGAGGACTTGGCTCACTCATCCTGGGGTGAAATCTGTTTAGCCTAGGAAATCTCTGCTCACTTGTACATGGGTTTGGTAAACAAGGAGAGTGCCTTTTTATGGCTTGTTTGTATATTTTCTATAGAAGTAATTGTTTTCATTCCTATAAGCAGTTTTGTCCTTTAATTGTGAGTTATGTCTAGCTGTTTATATAAGAAAGGGGAATTGTTTGTTGTGCTCGGATTTCTGACACTGAGGCCGAGTGTCTGCACTGAGTGACCTGGCAGAGCTGAGGACAACTGGGATTTCACTTGTGAATCTCACCCTGGGTGGGTCAGAAAGACCTGAGCTGAAGGGAGTCTCCAGGTGTCTCAGGAAAGGGAGTTTCTGTTCTCTTGCACACAAGCTATCAAATCACACATTGTTCCATGATACCACATCCACTCCTGGGGTCAGTGAGGACTGAGGACACAGAGGGGAGGAGTTATGAGGTCAAGTCTCCTGCAAAACCCTGCTATCACCATGCGATTCCTGCCCATTTGTGCACAGGCACACTAGACAATGACTGGGTCACCTTACTAGAGAGGTTACCATCCTCAGGAATTCCATCTCCAGCATGTTTGTTTAAAAAATTTTCCATCAAACACCCACAGGGGTGACTAGAGAACTAGTTGAGTCATGCCACACCCAGGGCAAGGCTCTGCTTTCAGGAATGAAGACTACCACATCTTTGCTCCTAGAGTTACTGTTGAAAACAGTAACTCCCACAGGTGCCTAGAGGACTGTTGCCATATCCCCACTCTGCCATATACCCACCCAGACCCTGAATCTGCAGCAGCAACCTGGTCCTTTCACTAACCTAAGATTCTGGACCACTTGATCCTGATTTCATCTGCCTGCATGCACACAGGAATAAGCCAGAAAGGAGCCCTGCCTCAGCCAGTGTCCATTGAACACACCAGGCCTTCCACCCACCTTGCACTGTTGCTCACCCATGCAGATGAGTCCTTGACAACACCTTCCCCTTTCTGCATTCCCACCACAAACTGAACCCTCCTTCATGGGCACAGTGTACACAAGGTCACCCTCAGGTGCTTGAATCGGGCACCCACGTAGTCAAGACAAAATCCCTGGACCTGCCTGTTGTAAGTATAAATACAAAGTGGAAATAAGAGGCTGAATTTTCCAACTTGAAAATAAGGAAAGATATTTTTCTCCTGTCCACTTTTGTAGAACATTTAATTTAGAAAATATTTAATTGTAAGTTATATTTGCCTCTTTGAAATGTGTGTGAATACTTCTAAAAGCTAATAAAGACTTATGTCATCAGCAATGTTTTTTTCTAGACCTGGGAGCCATCTTTTGAAATGAAATATCAAAGCTGATTGTTCCCTATATCAGAGTTTCCACATGAACGTGGGACCCTAACTTCAGTTAACACCTAGGTTTATGTTGCAAAACTACCTCCTGTTATATAGACTTGACATGTGTATTTTTAGTTGAATAAAACCAATTAGCAAACACAGATGGCCTCCCTAATTACCAAATGCATTCAGGGTATAAACTCTGTATGATAAATAGTGCTGTCCAGTCTTCTTATGAAAACTATTACCTATTTTAAGAACATGTACGTAAAAGTTTAGATTTGCTTAGATACATAAATAAGTGATTTTTTTGTGTCTCTTTGGAATCAGTGGATATGCCTGTTATGCACATCGCATTCTGGTTTAACTGAGTAATAAAATATTTTTTGTCATTGAACAGTGTGGACATATGTTCTGGGATGGGGACTTTTAACTTTAAGTAATATTTCCTCAATGCTTCCCAGAATTAAAAAATGCAACATAAAAATAGAAGTTCCCCACCAGGCTTCACACTAGAAGGGTTTTACCACCAGATTCCTTCTTCAGCTTCCAGCCCCCAACCCACAATGGTGAAGCACAGAGCCTGACTCTCCCAAATCCTGAACACAGGAAGGTCTCTAGTCCATTTGGGGTCTGCTGTCCCATCTACAGCATAGTTAGACCAGATTCCTAGGAAAGCACTCTCACAAGTTGGCCATCAGCAGTTCCAGCCTGTCTCTCAATGCACCTGAAATCCTCAGACCTGAAGCTGATTCAGAGACTATGGAGCCCCAACACAAACTGGAAAGAGTGAATGTTCATGGAGTTGGTTTGATAAACTCCACTTCTGCCTCCTCTTCTTGCCCAAAATCCAGGAAATAGGCAGAGGGTGCTACTGAATCCATGTCTCTCTAGAGACCTAAGTCTGCAGCTCTGAATTCTGAATCCAAGGCCTGAGGTTCTTCAGGATGCATTAGAGCAGGCTCCATAGGGGAATCTCTCCTTCTGTTTCCTTCCCTCACTGTAACACTCCCAAATATAGGGTGCGTTGAATATGTCTGCAATCTTCACACATCACCTGGCTTATATCTGGGATTCACAAGACAGGACCAGACTTTGGACTGAAGATGAACAAAAACACAGAAGAGACATTTTCTGCTCTGTAAAAGATCAACATGGACTTTGTAAGCCTGAAGGACCTTTTGGGGGTGGGGGCTTAGAATTTTCTAGACCTTGTCAAGTGACCTACTATAGCTGTGTAAGAAGAAAAATAGAAAAACTGGACACATCTAAATTTTGCTGGAAATTATGGGACACTTAGTGCCCACCTTTTAGAGTACTATGAGGATTAACTCACACAATGCGGGGGACCCTGCACAGTGCACTGTACCATATTTGTGAGCATATAGTACTTGCTCCATAAGCACTGCATTAATGCATGTGCACATGCTGTTTTCCCAATGCAGATATTTTCAGATATTGCTGTCTTCTCTAGCCTCAGTAAAACTTACAGAGCTAACAGAGAATGTTATGTTATAGAATGGGGATCTGTGGTCTTCACTTTGGACCAAAAGTATTTGTGTTGTGATAAGAGGATTGTGTGTAAGGCACTGTGTGTGCTGTGCCTGCTGTCTCTAGCTGAGTGCTACTGATAATGGGTCTAAAGGAAGGAACATCAACACTAACAGGGGACTCATTAAAGAAGCCAATACCTATGTTGAACAACCCCTGCATCTCTGGGATGAAGCCAACTTGGTCGTGGTGGATTACTTTTTTGATAAGTCCTTGGATTCGATTTGCTAGCATTTTATTGAAAATTTTTGCATCTATATTCATGAGAGAAATTGGTCTGTAGTTCTCTATATTTGTTGCGTCCTTTCCAGGTTTTGGTATCAATGTTATATTGGCTTGGTAGAACGTGTTGGGGAGAATTCCATCCTTCTCAATATTGGAGAATAGTTTATGTAGGATGGGCACCAGTTCTTCTTTGTATGTATGGTAAAATTCAGGTGTGAACCCATCTGGACCAGGGCTTTTCTTTTTGGGAAGGTTTTTTATTGCTGTTTCGATTTCAGTTCTTGATATTGGTCTGTTTAGGTACTCTATTTCTTCCTGGTTGAGCCTGGGAAGACTATGTGTTTCTAAAAATTTGTCCATTTCCTCCACATTCTCCAGTTTGTGTGCATAAAGATTTTTGTAGAATTCATAGATGATATCTTGTATCTCTGTAGCGTCGGTTGTGATTTCTCCTTTCATGTTCCTAATGGAGGTTATTAGAGATTTTAGTTTTGTGCTCTTGGTTAGTCTAGCCAGGGGTATGTCTATTTTGTTTACCTTTTGGGCTTCATCCCAGAGATGCAGAGGTGGTTCAACATACGTAAATCTATAAATGTAATTCACCACATAAATAGAAGCAAAAACAAAAACCATATGATACTCTCATTAGATGCAGAAAAAGCATTTGACAAAATTCAACACCCTTTTATGATAAAAACGCTTAACAAAATAGGCATTGATGGAACCTACCTAAAAATGATACGAGCCATATATAACAAACCCACAGCCAACATCATACTGAATGGGGAAAAACTGAAAGCACTCCCACTTAGAACTGGAACCAGACAGGGCTTCCCACTGTCTCCATTACTTTTCAACATAGTATTGGAAGTCCTTGCGAGAGCTATCAGGCAAGAGAGCAGAATCAAGGGAGTCCAAATAGGGAAGGAAGAGATCAAACTCTCACTTTTTGCTGATGATATGATGTTATATCTGGAAAACCCCCAGGATTCAACCATGAGACTCCTGGAATTGATTAACGAATATAGCAAAGTCTCAGGCTACAAAATTAATATACACAAATCAGAGGCATTTATATATGCCAATAACAGTCCATCAGAAAACCAAATTAAAGACTCAATACCCTTCAAAATACCAACAAAGAAAATAAAATATCTAGGTATATATCTAACTAAAGAGGTAAAGGTGGGAGGCCGAGGTGGGCGGATCGTTTGAGCTCAGGAGTTCGAGACCAGCCTGAGCAAGAGCGAGACCCCATCTCTACTAAAAATAGAAAGAAATTATATGGACAGCTAAAAATATATATAGAAAAAATTAGCCGGGCATGGTGGTGCATGCCTGTAGTCCCAGCTACTCGGGAGGCTGAGACAGGAGGATCCCTTGAGCTCAGGAGTTTGAGGTTGCTGTGAGCTAGGCTGATGCCATGGCACTCACTCTAGCCTGGGCAACAGAGTGAGACTCTGTCTCAAAAAAAAAAAAAAAAAAAAAAAAAGAGGTAAAGGACCTCTATAAGGAAAACTATGAAACACTGAGAAAAGAAATAGCAGAACTTGCAAATAGATGGAAAAATATACCATGCTCATGGATCGGAAGAATCAACATTGTTAAAATGTCTATACTACCCAAAGTGATCTACAGATTCAATGCAATCCCTATTAAATTACCAACATCATTCTTTTCAGACGTAGAGAAAATAATTATACACTTTGTATGGAATCAAAGAAGACCCCGTATAGCAAAAGCAATTTTAAGCAACAAAAACAAAATGGGAGGTATTAATTTGCAATACCTCAAACTATACTACAAGGCTGTGGTTCTTAAAACAGCCTGGTATTGGCACAAGTGCAGGGACACAGACCAGTGGAACACAACACAAAATCCAAATATAGAACCATCCTCATATAGTCACCTAATTTTTGACAAAGCGGGAAAGAATATACTCTGGGGACAAGAATCCCTATTCAATAAATGGTGCTGGAGAATTCGTTAGCCACTTGTAGAAGACTGAAACAGGACCCACAGCTTTCACCTCTCACAAAAATCAAATCACGGTGGATAACAGACTTAAACCTTAGGCGTGATACAATCAGAATTCTAGAAGAAAATGTAGGAAAGACTCTTACAGACATTGTCCTAGGCAAAGAATTTATGAAGAAGATCCCCAAGGCAATCACAGCAGCAACAAAAATAAATGAATGGGACATGATTAAATTAAAAACTTCTGCACAGCCAAAGAAACAGTCAAGAGAATAAACAGACCACCTACAGAATGGGAAAAAATTTTTGCATACTACACATCAGATAAAGGACTGATAACAAGAATCTATTTAGAACTCAGGAAAATCAGCAAGAAAAAATCAAACAACCCTATCAAAAAGTGGGCAAATAACATGAATAGATACTTCTCGAAAGAAGATATAAGAATGGCTAACAAACATATGAAAAAATGCTCAATATCTCTAATCATCAGAGAAATGCAAATCAAAACCACAATGAGATATCACTTAACTCCAATGAGAATGGCCTTTATCAAAAAAACCCAAAACAATACATGTTGGCATGGGTGTGGAGAGACAGGAACACTAATGCTCTGCTGGTGGGACTGCAAACTAGTGCAACCCCTGTGGAAAGCATTATGGAGGTATCTTAAACAGATTCAAGTAGACCTGCCATTTGACCCAGCAATCCCATTACTGGGCATATACCCAAAGGAAAAAAGGTCATTCTTTAACAAAGACACATGTACCCGAATGTTTATAGCAGCACAATTCACAATAGCAAAGATGTGGAAACAACCCAAATGCCCATCAATACATGATTGGATTAGTAAGCTGTGGTATATGTATACCATGGAATATTACTCAGCTATAAGGAATGATGAAGATACGACATCTCTATGGTTCTCCTGGAGAGAGTTGGAACCCATTATATTAAGTGAAGTATCCCAAGAATGGAAAAACAAGCATCACATGTACTCACCAGAAAATTGGTTTCCCTGATCATCACCTAAATACAAATCTGGGAATGACACCAATTGGATATCAGACTCAGGTGGGGGGTGGGGGAGGGGATGGGGGTATGCCTACACAATGAGTGCATTGCGCACCGTTTGGGGAATGGTAACACTTGAAGGTACTGACTTGGGAAGGGGGGGTGGGGAAGGGAGGGATATATACCTACAGGATGGATGCAACGTGCACTACCTGGGGAACAGACACGCCTGGAGCTCTGACTTGGGGGGAAAGGCGGTACAGGAGCAACGTATGTAACCTGCAATTCTGTATCCCCCATAACAAGATGAAATAAAAACAAAAAAAAACAAAAAAAACAAAAAAAAAAGAAGCCAATGCACACCTGAGTCCCCTCCCACACCTGCAGTTCACATTTCTTAGAGTGAGACCCTGAGTACCACCTGATTTATATGCACATTGAAGCTTCAGAGGCAATTTTTAGCCAAGTACCTCAGAGCCCAGTCTTCCGATTATGGTGACCTGGTCATTTTGAAGAATTACAACCACCTGTGCCCTCCCCACAGCCTCAGTTTATTGGTCTGGGTTGGAGCATCCATGTGGTATTAATTTAGTAAAACACGTGATACTAAGGTGAGGCTAGGGCAAACAACAAGGGCTCTGAGATACATTTATGAGAGCTGAGTTCAGCGTTTGTTTTACAAAAAGGTCACAGAGCTTGTTCTGATTGAGTTCAGTGGGGTCAGTACAGTGTGGTCCATATTCCCATTGCTGTAACAGAAATTGCTGGCACGTGTGAAGGGGAGGTAATCTGAGGGCAGGAAGGAGAAACTTACATTTTTATCTCCATGAAGGATCTCATCATATGTGATTCTTTCCTGTGACAAGAGACAAGGGACTGTGTCACCTTTTCTGCACTTCAAGGTCTACCTCCCTGTGGATATTGTGGAAATGAGTGGAGACTTCCTTCAGGGTATGGTTTCAAGATGCAATTCTAATCTGTCAAGACAATCTCGCCTGAAAAGAAATCCCAGCATAGAAGGAGGACAAGAAGCAATGCATGGTTCTCAGGTAAGTGTGAACCAGGTTAAAGGCTGTGCCCACTATTCCCCCTGGAAAGACATGTAGAACTTACAAGGTTAGAACTTGCAAACTTCTTTACTTTTGAACTTTCTGCCTAATGAGTGTGTTTTAACTACCTTTTCCTTGTTCTTCTTATGATAGTCAAGGAGCTCTTTAAAATCCTTTCCCCTATATACCAGAGCCATCTCTCCATACTCTGCATCAAAGGTTCTTCCATGCTATGGCCAAGTTTCATAATAAATTTATAACCTGTAATATTGAAAATCTTCCTTTGTGACAGGTCAACATAGAATAGTGTGGATGTCCAAGATTCCTACTGGGGATGGGGTCAGGGCTTTTGATATAAGTGAAGAAGGGGCACATGTACTCTTGAAGTTCCATTTGGATTCTCCGTCAGCTCTAGACAGAGGAAGATTAAGAAAAAGCACAAAGAGAATGGCATTAATTGCCCAGGATAACTCAGAAAATTCTGAAAAAGATAAAAATTAACAGAGACTTTCTCTTTAGGATGCTAAAGAAAAACTATTTAAATATACTTTTAGATATTACAGAACATGGGAGATATCTGTAGTTTGAACTTTGTATAAAACTGATGTTTCTTCATGATTACTTTTTGGGGGGGGCCACTAATATGCCAGCACTGGTGTTGTATCCTCCTCTGTGGAATAGTCCTAATACCAGCTCGTCCCGTTAAAGTTGTTGTTAATTTCATTTACTTGGATAACGGGCTCTCTGACAGATTCCTCTATTAAAAACTACATTATTTTCATTAATAAGTGCATTGGGAAGATTTACTGACTGATGTGCACAAGCCATCATGTTATGGAAGCTTCCATTTCTTATCAGTTTTTTCTACTTATAGATTGCTTTGAAAAATGAGGGTTCTCAACTTTGTTTACTGTTCAGATGAACTGTGATAAGCCCAAAGTCTACCACTTAGTGGATATTTCACAAAATATTCTCCCTGGGTCAGAAGCATTGGCTTCGCTGGTGAGCTTGTTAGAAATGCAGAAACTCAGACCTCGCCCCAGTTCTGCTGAGTCAGAATCTGCATTTTAACAAGATCTCCACTTTATTGTTGTACACATTAAAATTTGGAAGGTATCTTCTAAATCACTATCTCTCTCTATAATGAGAAATATAGACAACTTATCCTATGATGTAAATATTGCACTCAAATTTATATACCTGTGTTGATGCCCATAATTTTATACTTTATCATCCAGAAAAGTGTCATATATATAATAGTTTCATATATTGTATGCATCCTCCCTCCTCTGAATTAAAATATACTTTCAATAATATCACTGTGTTTTTTAAAAAATTGTATTGGATGATTATAGTCACTTATATGTCGGAAACAGTTCTTGTAACTTTAATTTTTCCCGAAGTCAAATTAAAACAACACCCTTGGCCACTTGGTAAATATGTATTTTTTTTGTCAGGAAGAGTTGACATTCAGGGATGTGGCTATAGAATTCTCTCCAGAAGAGTGGGCATGCCTTGACAATGCTCAGCGGAAATTGTATAGGAATGTGATGTTAGAGAACTACAGAAACCTGGTCTCTCTGGGTAAGGATAACTTCAATACTCAATTCCTATTCCACACTAAGGGCTCCATTTTCTTCCTTTGTAGACTGTTTCGTGGGACTTTCTACATCAGATGAATGAGTTTTAGAGCCCTGCTTTCAAAGAAAATTTGGAGAATTTTTGGCGTAGTATAGAAAATCTCTGGCTGTCTCAACCTGATTTAAACCTTCTCCTTTTTTGAGATGATCTGCATCCTTCATTTTAGATTATTAGTAACTCTAGAAATTCATACTACAAAAATTGTTGCCTGCATCTTAGGATCCAATTTCTACAAGATACTTTTTCTTTGCTGGTAGTGGGACGTGGTGCTCAGGAGACATAAATTTGAAATATTTCCTTCTCATTCTAAAGGGACTGTCAGGAAACAATATTTTGAAAAGTAATTGTGTAGATTCTTCTATGATGTTCTCTCTACTAACGGCAGTACTAGATTAGTAATTAAAGAATTCCCAGCAAGGATAATATGAATTATTTCCAATAAAACAGGTCTTGCTGCCTCTAAACCAGACCTGATCACATGTCTGGAGCAAAGGAAAGAGCCCTGGAATGTGAAGAGAGAGGACACAACAGCCAAACACCCAGGTAGGTGAGATTGAGTGAAGCAGACAACACAGGTGAGAAGTCAGAAGGTCAAGAAAGAAGTCAAAGTTCTAAAAGTGGCTTGGGAAGCTCTGCTCCATTAGATGTGTTTTTTTAGAAGCCTAAGTGTGTTTCTCTTCCTCTCATACAGGGACATCTTCTGTCTCATGCTTTTAAATCCTCTAAGAACTCTACTGTAGTGATATTTCTTACAGTTCAGTGAGAGCCAATGTTCTTTGCATAGCTTATGAGGGACTAGTGACTTGGGGGATATGTGAATATCTGTATGTTTTTTAAGAGCTCTATGTTAAACCATTTTTTCAGACAATGTCTTGCTCTGTTGTCCCAAGTGGAGTGCAGTGCCTGATAATACTTGACTGCAACATCAAACTTCTGTGCTCAAGTGATCCTCCCACTTCAGCCTCTAAAGTAGGAAAGACTACAGGCATGGACAACAATGACCAGATAATTTTTTTGTAGAGATGACATGTCATTATGTTTTTGAGGCTGGCTTCAAAATTTGGCCCCAAATAATCCTCTCACCTTGACCTCTCAAAGTGCTAGGATTACAGTTGTGAGTGAGCAAGCACAGCTTCATTTTTAAGTTCCCTTTTTGCTTCATGTCTGAAATGAGTGAGGGGAAGAGTAAAGATATTGGGATTTGTTTCAGAAATCCCAGAATGACTGGGAACAGAGGTTTCATCTTTTCTGCTTTTTGATATCCAATTCTATGGAGGATTTAGATTTGTAAGAACATACAGCATCTTCCTAAACATAAGAAAACCTAATATTATTACACACCTTAATTTTTTTCTAGTATGAAATAAGATTAGAAATTTAAACTCTACATTTCCAAATTCCACAACTGTAATACAATTTTAGTATCTACTTCCCTTGTATTATTCTTCAACATACTATGTCATTGGGAAGGCTATATAATTGCTGACCATATACTATATTCCCAATTATAACCAATATTTTGAATATAGTGTTTCCTTTGTCCCACACTCTTGCCAACATTTGTTATTTCTCTTCATTTTGATATTTGCCATCCTAATACGTGTGAGGTGATATTTTATCAGGTTTTGTTTTGAATTTTCTGGATGATTGCTGTTGTGGAATACCTTTTGTTAGGTTGGCTTATGGTTGAAACCTGAAAAGAATGTATAGCGTGTAATACTTAGGTAGTGTTCATAAAGCCTGTGAAACAAAAGCCTCAGGAGTCTGGAGAATCCAAGGTTGTAAATCTAACTTTGACCACAGAGAGCTACAGGACCACAGACAGCTACAGCAATGCCATCATTCCCATATCCCCTGATAGGGAGGCAGCTACCACCTCCCATATCTCTGCATGTGTTGCTCACTTTTCCTGAAAAACCCTCTATCAAACCCAAGCCTTCCCCCTCCCTCAGGGTGAATGCTCTTTTGGTCTCCACCCATCTGCACCCAGATGCTCAAAATAAACAGCATTTTGCTACACTTCAGGCTTCATGTATCTCCCTCTCTGCTCCAGACCTAACAATTGCTGCCAAAAACCAGGAGGGCACACTGGGTGGACATTACCTCCAGGACTCTAGCAGGCACGGCTTGCCACTCAGGAAGCAGTAGGCAGTGGCAGCTTGTCCTGGACTAACTCAAAAATCTTGCCTTCTTATGAGTCCTTGGGTCACTGGTAAGGTTTCCATAGATCATTCACTAAATTGAAAAAGGCCAGTCTCCTTGGTGGATCAAAAGTCCCCTGGAGCCAGTAACCTCCCTTGTCTTTGATGAGGTGGCTGGGAGAAGTCCTGAGCCAGGCAGGGGCCTCTCTCTAACTTGTCTCTGATCCTGGGGTGTAGGCAGGGTATTCTAGCTTGGCTGAGGTAAGGTAATTGTCCACCTGGACCCTCCTGAACCAAGCTGTGAGGCAGACACCAGACTGGGATTCAGATCTTCTTTGCTGACCTTTAAAATCTACACCCTGAGATATCCTGCTCCTGTTGAGTGGGGAGCTCACAAACTCTTTCTGGTTTTCCTATCCCTCTTGTTTTTGTTTACTCATCTTGACTCAAAATTCCTACCAGTAAGCTGGAGGACTCTTGGCCCCTGGGGCCTTCGTTGGACACAGGGATGCTTGTTCTAACTCCTCGCTCATGCTCATTGCTCACCTGTCACTCCCATGCCATTCCCTCATTCTAGGGACACCAAGAATTGAGTAGAATTGGCCCCGTGTGACCCCTACTCTTTCCAAGAACATGGGAAGCTCACAGACCATTCCTCCTAAAACTACTCCTTTGGAGTGCCTTCTCTGTAGCCTCAAAACACTAGGTCTTACTGATAAAACTTGGCCAAAATGACTTATCTTTCACTGTGATGCAGCTTGGCCACAATAGAAGATAAATAATAACTCTTAGTGGCCTGAAAATGGAACTTTTGACTTGAACATACTACAAGATCTGCATAATTATAGTCACTGTAATAGCAAATGGTCCAACATCCCTTCTATCCAACCCTTCTTTACTCTCCACTCATGACCCTCTCTCTGTCAAAATTACAATCTGGCACACATCTTTCTACTACACACTAGACCCCCTTCCCAACTTCCCCCCTCACCCTAAACCACCAGGAACTCCAGATCGTAGTTCCTCAGATCTCAGTCCTCCCCCATCTAAAATTCTTCCACTGCTGCCTAGACCCACTCCACAACCACTCCCTACCATCCAATACCTGCCCTTTCTCTGCCCAAAATCAGGACCCACAGATTCTACCACACAAGCGTTATACCCACTCAGGGAGGTGGTTGGGGAAGAAGGCATTGTGTGGGTACATGTTCCCTTCTATCTTTCTGATCTCTCCAAGATAGAGGAAAGACTAGGTTCCTTCTCAACCGATCTTCATTCTTTTATCAAAGAATTTTAATATCTATCTCAATCCTATGATCTCTATATAATTCTTTCCTCTGCTTTATGTCCTGAGGAGAAGGACAGGGTCTGGCTCAATGCCCAGACACATGGTAATGAAATTCATGGACACACCCCCACCCAACCAGTAGGGATGATTGCCATTCCCAGAACAGACCTATTATGGGATTATCAAACAGAAACCCAAGAGAGACAGAAGAATGGGCTAAGAGAGAACATATGATCACATGCCTATTAACTGGCCTGAAAAAGTCTGCCCATAGGGCAGTGAATTATTAATAACTAAAAGAAATCACACAGGGACAGGGTAAAAATCCAACTCTTTTTATGTCCTAGCTCGCTGAGGCCTTACAAAAGTATACAACCCTAGAACCTACTACTGCTGACGAAATTTTACTTCTCAATACACATTTTATCTCCCAAGCCACATCTGACATTAGACATAGACTTAAAAAGTTAGAGGATGGTCCTCAAACCCCACAAAGAGATCTGTTACAAACCACCTTTAAGGTATTTCATAAAAGGTATGAGGAGCAACAACTTCAAAAACAAAATAGAGACCAGACTAAGTATCAGATGTTGATACCCGCTATCAACAGACCCCCAGAACGTCCTCAGTCAAACTGGAAAAAGGGGAAAACAATGCCACCAGGCCCATGTTTTAAATGTAAACAAACAGGCCACTGGGCAAGACAATGTCCTAATCCTCAACTGCCCCTAGGACTTTGTCCCCTCTGTCTAACGAGGGCCCACTGGATGGTCGACTGAAACTTAGCCCTTGGATGCAAAGCCACATCCCTTCCTCCCAATGAACTGGACAATCCTGATCTTGTACTACTTGTGAACCCCTTAGTCCTGGCCTCAAAAGACTGACAGTGCCTGTGACTGACAGCCCCCAAGCCAATCACCACATCAGAGCCCCAGGTAAATCTGTTGGTGGCAGGTAAATCAATTTCTTTCCTCATCAACAGGGGGACAACATTCACGGCCCTGCCAGGATTCCATGGAACGATCCAACCATCCTCATTCTCTATTGTGGGAGTTGATGGCCTTGTTACCCACCCGATAATAACCCTCTCTTTTACCTTCCAGCTAGGCAAATATATCGTCATTCATTCATTTTTAATTCTCCCTTGATTCCCAACCCCACTATTAGGAAGAGATATCCTCTCAAAATTACATGCTATTTACCACCTGTTGATCATGAGCCACAGACATAGCCTTCTTCTCCTCACAAACTCCCCTCCATCTTGTATAGTTTTTCTGAATCTGAAGTCAACCCCAAAGTCTGGAACATTTTTATAAATGGAACTTTAATAAATGAGATCCACAAAATTTCTCTTCATTCCTTCTCACCCTGAAGTACCTACAGAAGAAAGATCTTCACATTTTCCCCACTTCTGAGTTCATTTTACATAGAAATTTAATTTTAGCAACAAAAAGGGTGCAATATTAGGGTGATCTTGGAACTCCCAATTTTCTTTTTTTTTTTTATTTCATCTTATTGTTATGGGGGATACAGAATTGCAGGTTACATACGTTGCCCATGTACCGCCTTTCCCCCCAAGTCAGAGCTCCAGGCGTGTCTGTTCCCCAGGTAGTGCGCGTTGCACCCATCATGTAGGTATATATCCCTCCCTTCCCCACCCCCCTTCCCGATTCAACACCTTCAAGCGTTACCATTCCCCAAACAGTGCGCAATGCACTCATGTAGGCATACACCCATCCCCTCCCCGCCCCACCTCAGTCTGATATCCGATTGGTATCGTTCCCAGATGTGTATTTAGGTGATGTTCAGGGAAACCAATTTTCTGGTGAGTACATGTGATGCTTGTTTTTCCATTCTTGGGATACTTCACTTAATATAATGGGCTCCAACTCTCTCCAGGAGAACCATAGAGATGTTGTATCTTCATCATTCCTTATAGCTGAGTAATATTCCATGGTATACATATACCACAGCTTACTAATCCAATCATGTATTGATGGGCATTTGGGTTGTTTCCACATCTTTGCTATTGTGAATTGTGCTGCTATAAACATTAGGGTACATGTGTCTTTGTTACAGAATGACCTTTTTTCCTTTGGGTATATGCCCAATAATGGGATTGCTGGATCAAATGGCAGGTCTACTTGAATCTGTTTAAGATACCTCCATAATGCTTTCCACAGGGGTTGCACTAGTTTGCAGTCCCACCAACAGTGTATGAGTGTTTCTGTCTCTCTGCATTCATGCCAACATGTGTTGTTTTGGGATTTTTTGATAAAGGCCATTCTCACTGGGGTTAAGTGATATCCCATTGTGGTTTTGATTTGCATTTCTTTGATGATTAGGGATGTTGCACATTTTTTCATATGTTTGTTAGCCATTCTTATATCTTCTTTTGAGAAATTTCTATTCATGTCATTTGCCCACTTTTTGATAGGGTTGTTTGATTTTTTTTTGCTGATTTTCCTAAGTTCTAAATAGATTCTTGTTATCAGTCATTTATCTGATGTGTAGTATGCAAAAATCTTTTTTTTTCTTTTTTTTTTTATTATATTTTTTATTTGTTTTTCAGCTCACTAAGGGGGTACAAAAGATCAGGCTATATACATTACCCATGTCTCCCCATGTCCCCGAGTCTGAGCTTCAGTTGTGTCCATTCCGTAGACAGTGCACATCTTTCCCATTCTGTAGGTGGTCTGTTTATTCTCGTGACTGTTTCTTTAGCTGTGCAGAAGCTTTTTAATTTAATCAGGTCCCATTCATTTATTTTTGTTGTTGCTGTGATTGCCTTAGGGGTCTTCTTCATAAATTCTTTGCCTTGGACAATGTCTGTAAGAGTCTTTCCTACATTTTCTTCTAGAATTCTAATCGTTTCACACCTAAGGTTTAAGTCTGTTATCCACCGTGATTTGATTTTTGTGAGAGGTGAAAGCTATGGGTCCTGTTTCAGTCTTCTACAAGTGGCTAACCAATTCTCCCAGCACCATTTACTGAATAGGGATTTTTGTCCCCGGAGTATGTTTTTGTCTGCTTTGTCAAAGATTAGGTGTCTATATAAGGATGGTTTTATATTTGGATTTTCTGTTGTGTTCCACTGGTCTGTGTCCCTGCACTTGTGTCAATACCAGGCAGTTTTAAGAACCACAGCCTTGTAATATAGTTTGAAGTCTGGCAAATTGATACCTCCCATTTTGTTTTTATTGCTTAAAATTGCTTTTACTATACGGTATCTTCTCTGATTCCATACAAAGTGTATAATTGTTTTCTCTACATCTGTGAAAAATGATGTTGGTAATTTAATAGGGATTGCATTGAATCTGTAGATCACTTTCGGTAGTATAGACATTTTAACAATGTTGATTCTTCCAATCCACGAGCATGGTATGGTTTTCCACCTATTTACAAGTTCTGCTATTTCCTTCCTCAGTGTTTCATAGTTTTCCCTATAGAGGTCCTTTACCTCTTTAGTTAAATATATTCCTAGATACTTTATTTTCTTTGTTGCTATATTGAAGGGTATTGAGTCTTTAATTTGGTTCTCCGATTGACTGTTATTGGCATATATGAATGCCTCTGATTTGTGTATATTGATTTTGTAAACTGAGACTTTGCTGTATTTGTTAATCAATTCCAGGAGTCTCTTTGTTGATTCCTGAGGGTTTTCTAGATAAAACATCATATCATCAGCAAAGAGTGAGAGTTTGATCTCTTCTGTCCCTATTTGGACTCCTTTGATTCTGCTCTCTTGCCTGATAGCTCTCACAAGGACTTCCAATACTATGTTGAAGAGTAATGGGGACAGTGGGAAGCCCTGTCTGGTTCCAGTTCTAAGTGGGAATGCTTTCAATTTTTCTCCATTCAGTATGATGTTGGTTGTGGGTTTGTCATATATGGCTTGTATCATTTTTAGGTAGCTTCCATCAATGCCTATTTTGTTAAGCGTTCTTATCATAAAAGGATATTGAATTTTGTCAAATGCTTTTTCTGCATCTATTGAGAGGACCATATGGTTTTTATTTTTGTTTCTATTTATGTGGTGAATTACATTTATAGATTTACTTATGTTGAACCATCCCTGCATCTCTGGGATCAAGCCCACTTGGTCGTGATGGATTGTTTTTTTGATTAGCACTTGGATTCGATTTGCTAGGATTTTATTCAGAATTTTTGCATCTATATTCATAAGAGAAATTGGTCCGTAGTTCTCTATTTTTGTTGCATCCTTTCCTGGTTTTGGTATCAATGTTATGTTGGCTTGGTAAAACGTGTTGGGGAGAATTCCATCCTTCTCGATATTGGAGAATAGTTTATGTAGGATGGGCACTAGTTCTTCTTTGTAGGTGTGGTAAAATTCGGGTGTGAACCCATCTGGACCAGGGCTTTTCTTTTGGGGAAGGTTTTCTATTGCTGTTTCGATTTCAGTTCTTGATATTGGTTTATTCAGGAATTCTATTTCTTCCTGGTTGATCCTGGGAAGGCTACGTGTTTCTATAAATTTGTCCATTTCCTCCACATTCTCCAGTTTGTGTACATAAAGATTCTTGTAGAATTCATAGATGATATCGTGTATCTCTGTGGCATCGGTTGTGATTTCTCCTTTCATGTTCCTAATGGAGGTTATTAGAGATTTTTCTTTTCTGCTCTTGGTTAGTCTAGCCAGAGGTGTGTCTATTTTGTTTATCTTTTCAAAGAACCAACTTTTTGTTTTATTAATCTCCCTTATGGTTTCTTTGTTGTCCTTTTCATTTAATTCTGATTTGATCTTAGTAATTGCTCGCCTTCTGCTGGGTTTGGGGTCAGTCTGTTCTTCTTTCTTCAGCTCTTTGAGTCTATTCGTTAGGTTGTCTATTTGCAAGTTTTCTGTCTTTTTGATATAGGCATTTATGGACATGAATTTTCCTCTCAAGACTGCTTTAGCTGTGTCCCATAGATTTTGATAAGTTGTGTCTCCATTGTCGTTTAATTCAAAGAAGCTTTTGGTTTCCATCTTGATTTCTTCCTTTATAGAATAATTCTTCAGGAGAAAGTTGTTTAGCTTCCATGACTTTGAGTAGGAATGAGGGTGTCTGTTTGGGTTCATTATTACTTTTATTCCGCTGTGATCTGAGAAGATGCATGGTATAATTTCTATTTTTTAATTTTTTAAGACATGCTTTATGGCCTAGGATATGGTCAGTCTTACAGAACGTCCCGTGAGCTGATGAGAAGAATGTATATTCTGTGGACTTTGGGTAGAATGTCCTGTAGATGTCAGTTAGGCCCATTTGTTCTAGGATTCTATTTAAGTCCATTATTTCTTTGTTTATTTTCTGTTTGGAGGATCTGTCCTGTACTGTCAGTGGGGTGTTAAAGTCTCCAGCTATTACGGTATTGTTACCTATCATTTGGTTCAGATCAAGTAGGGTTTGCTTTATGAATCTGGGTGCACCTATGTTGGGTGCATATATATTAAGTATAGTCATGTCTTCTTGTTGAATTGTGCCTTTCACCATTATATAGTAACCATCTTTGTCTTTTATTACTTTTGTTGGCTTAAAAACTAAGTTATTGGAAATTAAGACTGCCACACCAGCTTTCTTTTGGCTACCATTTGCTTGAAATATCGATTTCCATCCTTTTATTTTTAGTCTAAATGCATCTTTGCAGGTTAGGTGAGTTTCCTGAAGACAGCAGATACTTGGCTTGTATTTTTTTTATCCATTGGGCCAGCGTATGTCACTTGAGTGGGGAATTCAAGCCATTCACATTTATTGAGAGAACTGATAAGTGGGACAGATTTCTGTTCAGCTTTTTGGGTAGAACTTCACTGCTATGTTTTCTCTCTTGAGCCATTGTGGTAGCTGGAATGTGACCTTTAGCTCTTGAGTAGTTTTACATTCATGGGTCTTTCTTGTGCTGGTCCATGTGCAACTCTCTTTTTAGTACTTCTTGGAGGGCTGGTCTTGTCTTGGTGAATTCCCTCAGTCTTTGTTTGTCTGAGAATGTCTTAATTTCTCCTTCATATAGAAAACTTAGCTTAGCTGGGTACAAGACTCTACGCTGGGCATTATTCTGTTTCAGAAGAGTGAGAATGGGGCCCCAACCTCTTCTTGCTTGTAAGGTTTCAGTTGAGAAATCTGGCGTAATTCTAATGGGATTTCCTTTGTATGTTACTTGTTTCTTTCTCCTTACAGCGTGAAGAAAGGACTCTTTGGTGGATATTTTGGTCAGTCTGATGACTACGTGGTGTGGTGTTTTCCTATTTGCTATGAATCTCCCAGGGGGTCCTTTGAGCTTTTTGAACCTGTATATCAAGAGTTTTAGCAAGGCCTGGAAAATTTTCCTCAATTATGCCTTCAAATAGCTTATCCAGCCCTTTCTTATTATCTTCTTCCCCCTCAGGAATGCCAATAACTCTCACATTAGGTTTCTTCACATAATCCCACATTTCTTGAAGACTCTGATCATTTCTCTTATTTCTTTGTTCTATCTCTGTGACTGACTTATTTAATTGGAAAGAGTTATCTTCAATCTCTGAGATTCTTTCCTCTGTTTGATCTACCCTACTCTTGAGACTTTCCACAGTGTTTGTAGCTCTCTGAATAAATTCTTCATTTCTAGAAGTTCAGTTTGGTTTTTCTTCAATATTTCAATTTCTTTAGTGAATTTTTCTTCCAAATCCTTTATTTTTGTGTGTGTGTGTGGTTTCTTTGTGTTGGTTATCCATTATTTCTTGTATATTATTCAGCTTGTTTATAATCCATAATTGAAATTTTTCCTGTAACATGTTGCTATTTTGAGTCTGGTTTGTGTCGATTGGTTGAGAGCTGGTATTTCTCTTTGGGGGTGAGATTTCCATTTGATTCTTTGTGCTCCCCGTGTTTTTTTGCTGGGCCCTTCCCATCTAGATCTATCATTGGATCTTTTCTTACAGTTTTAGTCTCATTAACAGCACACTTTGTATACTGTTCTTAGGCTGTGAAGCAATCTAGGTATGTTGTTTCCTTTGTCAAGAGGGGGAGACTGTTGTTTATTGTTTAGAGTTTTTTCTACCTCCGTTAGGGGGCTGCTTCTGGTGGGTCCAGCCCTAGAGGATTGGAGTGACCCAAAACCACTTTGGTGAGTTAAGTCACTGTGTTATGGTCTTTCAGTAAGCAGGCAGGATCCACACTAGTTGCAGGCAGAAATTCTCTCTGTTTTTGTTTGTTGTTTCTTTTTTTTTTCCCCCCCTTTGGTTCTTCCTCTATAGGGGTGGTTTCTGTCTCTTTCCACAGGAAAGACACTGGCTACGGGGAGTGGATGGTGTCCTTGCTCGCTCAGTGCCCCAGCTGCTGCAGTTCCCAAGGGCAAAAGTCTGCCCTGGTCCAATGTCCCCAGGGACCAGGCTCCACACTTTCGAGTCTGGAGAAGTACTCAGTGTTTACACAAGGGTGGGGCCCTTAGAGAGGGTCCACGGGCCAGGGGAGGGAGCCATCCAGGGAGCTGTACGGCACTCTATGGCTCCGCAGCAGCTAGGCTGTGGGCCCCAAGATGGCGACCGCACGTCTGCAGATCACCGATGCTGAGAGTGACTGCTCAGGGTCCGGCAGGCACCAGAGCCGGGGGCCTAGCGAGCTCTGAAGCTCACTGTGGCTCCCCAGCTAGAAGGCCATACACACAAAAAAAACACCAAACAATACAACACCCCCCAAAAAAACAAAACATTCAAAGCAAAGCAAAGGGGGAAAAAAAAACAAAGAAAAAACAAAATAACAAAACAAAAACAAAGCAATAAAATCTGTGGTTCGGCACTCCTATTCTGCTTTTCGCTTTAGCACAGCTCCATCTCTCCTCACCCAGCACAGTCTCAGCTGAGATCCCCCAGGGTCCAAGCTATCTCCCGATATTGTCTCCTGTCTACAGAGATTATGCAAAGCCTGCGCTCTTGGCTGGGTTCACATACTAGTGGAGCGAGCTGCCCAGGGAGCCGCTCGGTGCCTTATGGCTCCGCAGCGGCTATGCTGTGGACTTCAAGATGGCGCCCACACACCTGTGGAACGCCGGCACTGTGGGGGTTGACATTCTGGGTCCGGCAAGCACCAGAGCTGGGGGGCCTGGTGAGCAAAGACGCCCACCAGGGCTCTCTGGCTAGGGAACTGCCGAAAAACTAGCAAAGAAATATAAAAAAAAAATCTGTGGTTCAGCGACCCTTTGCTGCTTTTCGCCTTAGGGCACCTCCGTCCCTCCTCGCCCAGCGGTCACGGCTGAGATCCCCCAGGGTCCAAGCTGTCTCCCAATATTGTCTCCTGTCTACAGACATTATGCAAAGCCCGCACTCTTGGCTGGGTTCATGTAATAGTGGAGCGAGCCACCCAGGGAGCCACTCGGCACCTTATGGCTCCGCAGCGGTTACGCTATGGACTTCAGGATGGTGACCGGGCACCCGCAGAATGCCGGCACTGGGGGGGGTTTGATGTTCTGAGTCCGACAAGCACCAGAGTCAGGGGTCTGGCGAACATGGACGCCCACCGGGGCTTTCCAGCTAGGGAATCGCCGAGAAAAAGCAAAGAAATACAGAAAGATCTGTGGTTCGGCAACCCTTTGTTTCTTTACGCCTTAGCGCAGCTCCATCCCTCCTCACCCAGTGCAGTCTCGGCTGAGATCCCCCAGAGTCTAAGCTGTTTTCCCAAAAATGTCTCCTGTCCACAGAGCCCCCACGTCTCCCGCGGTGATTCTGCACTGGCTTCAGGCAGGTCTCTAATTAAGTGGCTGTGGAGGTCAGTGGGGAGAACAAGCCGCTTTCCTAGGAGGCTGTCCCCGCTCCACTCGATGGTGAGGCGGATGCAGCCATCCCGCACTCCACTGTCTATTGTCTGTCCCGCACTCTCCAGAATTTCATGATCCTATTTCCCATTCACCTCAGACTTTTCTTGCTGTGTGTGTCCCATGTTGATTCTCCGTGGATTCACACCGCTGTTCTTGTGGGGGAGCGGTCCTCTAGCATTGTGGTAGGTCGAGATCCATGCCCTCCTCTCTGGGAGCACGAATCCAGACGTTCACCACCACTCCGCCATCACTCCTCTCTCTCCTGTTCTTGTTATATTCCAAATTATATTTACCCATTCATTTGGTAAGGGCAGTTTGGGATGCTTTCATCTATTGGCTTTTGTGAATAATAATATAATGGATAAGGGTGTGCAAATA
The DNA here is from genome assembly GCF_041146395.1 of Eulemur rufifrons. Lineage (NCBI taxonomy): Eukaryota > Metazoa > Chordata > Mammalia > Primates > Lemuridae > Eulemur > Eulemur rufifrons. The sequence goes on along the minus strand of NC_090986.1, from coordinate 9,956,491 downwards.
TCTCTTTATTTCCCTATATATGCAAGAGTTATATCTGTGTTATATTATGATTCCTCAATCTGGTTGTCTACTTTTACGTGAAACTGCTTTGATTACTGTAGGTTTTTAATGTTTTGATATCAAGAAGTGTGGTTCCTATAACCTTGTTTCTCTTTTTGATGATTATTGGGCTCCTTGTTGTCCATTGAGATCCCATATTATATTGTAGGTAGCTGTTTTATTTTTGCCAGAAATGAAATTGGGAATATGAAATGGATGCACAGTCTGCAGATCACTTTGGGCAGTGTGGACATCTTCTCAATGTTGTCTTCCAACAGTTAAACAGAGCATGTTCAAAGGTGTGCTCTTTATTATCATATATTCCTGATTTTGTTTGTTTTTTATTCTGTTATTCATTATAGTTTTTTACAGTTTTTGTCAGAAGTGAAAATTTGTAAAATTTTCATTTAAAAAAATTTGTTAACACTTGTTTTGTGGCCTAAAATATGGTCTCTGATGAATATTTTATGTGCTGTTGAGAAGATTTTATATTCTGCTGCTGTTGTTTGACGTGTTCTGTATACATCTGTTAGGTCTAATTACTTTATGGTGTTTTTATATTCTCTGTTCCCTTAGTTAATGATGGGAGGGGGAAAAGGGGATGGGTACATTCACACCTAATGGGTGTGGTACACACTGTTTGGGGAAAAGGATACATTTGTAGCTCTGACTTGAGTAGGGTAAGGCACTATATGTAAACTAAACATTTTTAACCCCATAATATTCTGAAATAAAAAAAATAGAAAATAATCTGTTTGATTTCATTCTTTTTTACTGACAATGGAATATTGAAGTATTCTATTATTAATTATATTGCTATCTATTTCTTGCTTCAATTCTGTCAATGTTTCTTTTATATATTTGCAAACTTTGATGTGAGATAAAGATATATGCATATTACATATATTATTGTCTTATGTTCCCAGTAAATGAACCTCTTTATTGTTTAATGCCCTTCTTTATCTTTTACGACATTTTTGACGCAAAGTATATCTTATGAAATATAACATTTTTTACTTAAGTTATAACATGCCTAATATAATTGTGGCCTCTCTTGCTCTCAGGTGGTTAACATTTTCATAGTATGTCTTTTTCTACCCTGTCAGTTTTAGTCTATTTTTTTCATTAAATCTAAAGTTGTCTGTTGTAGACAGAATGTAGTTGAATTTACATTTTAATCCCTTTATTTAATGTATGTCTTTTGACTGAAAAGTCCAGTGCATAAATATTTTTAGAATATTCTTAATGAGAAAGACTTACTGTTCACCTATATTTTATTTAATCCTTATCACTATTTTGCATTTCTTTTTCTCTCTTTTTTCCTCCTTTGTGCCTCATTGCCTTTTGTAAGAATATGCTTGATTATTTTCTTGTTTTTTTGTGTGTATCTGTATAAATATTTTCTTTGTGTTTACCATGGGAAGTCCCTGAAATCTTTTAAAGTTACAACATATATTATACTGCTAGCAACTTAACTTCAGTTGCATATAAAAATTCTTCCTCTGTACATCTGCTATCAACTTTATGTTATTGATGTCAGTAATTATATCTTTTTATATCATATATCCATTTTCAGATAGTCATAACTAGTTTTATGATTTTCACTTTCAAATTTTATAGCATAATTAAAAATGTTTTATGTACCATTTATTGGTACCGAAATTTGTTTTTTGAGTGTGCATATTGTTCCCAGAGAATTATGTGTTTGTCAAGGGAGATAGAAACCAGTCTTTGGAAAGGCCCTAAAATGCCAGATGTATGGTCACATATGCCAGTAGTTTTATTCCTTTTGGAGAAGAATCTATCTAGGAGTTGGGATTTTACTGCTAAAGTCATCATGCTGTATCAGGGAGGAGGGAAGCCTTTGGTGAATAAATGTAACAACCTTTTCTTCCCCTTCTATGTGGCTGCTGGTATTGTGCACATCTTGGGTGCTATAATCTTTTAATTGGTTATTAGAGTTCTCTAAAAGTCATGTTGGCCAGTATATTTTTAAGTTTATATACCTATGAAAATTTAAAATATCTGGTATTATACTGTGTTCTCTTGCTAATTTGTTTGTTATAATTTTACATATTTTATTTACGATAAATTCATTTGACTCTAGTAAGTAAGATAATTTGTTATTATAATATCTTTCAGTTCTGTCTTCCCATTACACCCAAGAACTTTTGCCAGAGCGGGGCATAAATGATCCATTCCAAAAATTGATAATGAGAAGATATGGAAACTCTGGCCTTGAAAATTTACACTTAAAGAGAGACTGGGAAAATGTGAGTGACGATAAGAGACAAAAAGTATGTTATGATGGACTCATACAATGTTTGTCAACTACTGACAGCAAAATTTTTCAATGTAATCTATGTGTGAAAGTCTTTAGTAAATCTTCAGATCTCAGTAGACATAAAATAAGACATAATGCAGAGAGAATTTTCAAATATAAAGAATGTGGCAAATCCTTTTACATGTCATCAACCCTAACTCAGTCTCAGAGATTCCATATAGGAGAGAATTCCTACAAATATAAAGAATGTAGCAAGGCCTTTAATCAGTGCTCACACTCTACTGAATGTAAGAGAATGAATACATGCACAAAACCTAACAAATGTAAAATATGTTTGAAAGTCTTTAAATCTTGTTCAAGTCTTTCTATTCATAACAGAATTCGTACAGGAGAGAAGCCCTATAGATGTGAAGAATGTGGCAGAACATTTAAGCAGTGCTCACACCTTGTACATAAGAGAATTCATATAAGAGTGAAACCATACAAATGTGAAGAATGTGGCAAAGCTTACAACCATCTGACAAGCCTTATTAACCATAAGAGTATTCATACTGGAGAGAAGCCCTACAAATGTGAAGAATGTGGCAAAGCATTTAAGCAGTGCTCAAACCTTACTGAACATAAGAGAATTCATACAGGAGAGAAGCCCTACAAATGTGAAGAATGTGGCAAAGCATTTAAGCAGTGCTCAACGCTCACTCAACATAAGAGAATTCATACAGGAGAGAAGCCCTACAAATGTGAAGAATGTGGCAAAGCATTTAAGCAGTGCTCACACCTTCTTGTGCACAAGAGAATTCATACTGGAGAGAGACCTTACAAATGTGAAGAATGCGGCAAAGCTTTTAACCGCCATTCAAAACTTTCTATCCATAAGGGAACTCATACACGAGAGAAACCCTACAAATGTGAAGAATGTGGCAAAACATTTAAGCAGTGTTCATACCTTACTCTACATAAGAGAATCCATACTGGAGAGAAACCCCATAAATGTAAAGAATGTGGCAAAGGTTTTAACAAGAGCTCAAGCCTTTCTATACATAAGAGAATTCATACAGGAGAAAAACCCTACAAATGTGAAGAATGTGACAAACCATTTAAGTGGTACTCAGACCTTCTTGTACACAAGAGAATTCATACTGGAGAGAAACCCTACAAATGTGAACAATGCGACAAAGCTTTTAACTGCCAATCAAACCTCTCTAAGCATAAGAGAATTCATACAGGAGGGAAACTTTACAAATGTGAAGAATGTGGCAAAACATTTAAGCAGTGCTCACACCTTACTGTACAGAAGAAAATTCACATAGGAAGGAAACTACAAATGTGAAGAATGTGGCAAAACATTTAAGCAGTGCTCAAACCTTACTGTACATAAGAAAATTCATACTGGAGAGAAACCCTAAAAATGTGAAGAATGTAGCAAAACTTTCAACCATCAGTCATTCCTTATTAACAGTAGGAGAATTTATGCAGGAGAGCAACCCCACCCATGCGAATGATATGGGAATGCCTTTAACTGGTGCACAATCCTTACTAAACATAAGAGAATACATACTGGAGAGAAAACATACAAAGATGGTGAATGAGAAAATGCTTTTAAGCAGTAATCAATCCTCTCTTAACATAAGAGAATTCAGAATGGAGAGAAACCTTGCAAGTGTGTAGACTGTGGAAAAACATTTAAGCAGTGCTCACACCTTACTTGAAATAGGAGAATTAATACTGGAGAGAAACCCTACAAATGTGAAGAATGTAGCAAAATTTTTAACTTGTGCTCATACTTTAATTTAATAAGAGAATTCATTGCAGATAAAAATCGTCTAAAAATATAAATGTGACAAAGTCTTTAATAAGTGCTCACATCTTACTCAACATGAAAGAAATCAAACTAGATAAAGGTGGGATAAATGTAATGACTGTGGAAAGAGCTTTCTGAAAATATAAGCCTTAGAATGAATGTGTATTTGTACTAAAGGAAAACAGTAAAAATGTAACCTAGACAAATACTTTTACTTACAACACAGATCTTATTGTATATGGGATAATTTATACTGAAAGAAAACCTTGCAACATTTGCTCCAGTATTATTCAACATGAGAGAATTTGTTTTGGGTAGGAAATCTACAAATATAATGAATGTGGAAAAATATTAGTGCAAAGCATATAACTTAGAAAACAACAAAGTGTTGATACTTAAAGATCCTTAGATGTTAAGTAAATTTGAAAAAATATAAAAAATCAAGTCTAAATAAACATCAAAGTATTCACAGTAGAAAGTACTAAGGCACTAACACTTTCACACATTACTCTAAATCAGGGTGTTGATTATAGTGAGTAATTCTGTTCAAGGAGTTACATAATTTGTTTATATATAGATTTAAAAGGAGCAGATCAATTTTCTGAGTGATAATTACATTTAAAGTATACATTTTGCATTTATTGAAAAGAAAATATTGATGGAATATAACTCTCACAGCACTAGATGCTATGCTTTCTTTCTTTCCTAGAGTTAATTTGAAGCCATATGGTTAATTCTTGCTGCATCAGAGCTATTAGAGTTCTTTATATGTTAGGCTGGCATCATTCATGTACATATCCATGGAAAATCAAAAACACTGAAAAGTCAGATATATGAAGAATATGTAACTCAAGTGGTGCTTTGTGGTTGACTAACAACCGGGTTTAAGTGACGCATGAGCTGTGTATACAGACCCATATTCTGCATTATGGTAAGAAAGAAACAACTATAAATTTAGAAATATATTGTTTTAATAATTATACACTAGGATAATAAAATACAGTGGATTTTAAAATTGTTCTTTTAGGCTATAAATGTACTTAATTTGTTTTAATAAATTAAAAATTGTTTTTAATGTGTCAGGAGTGTCATGGATTGAATAAAGTGTTATTTTTGCCGTCAATATTAACCTATCTAATGTTACTTAAAGTTGTGGGTAATGGAGGTCAATGATATAATATTGAGTTACATAATAGACTGAAGTATTTTATTATTCATTATCCCAGTGGCTTGAAACTCTAAATAATTTGGCAAATAATGTTCCCATCAGTTATATTTTTTTTCTGATTTTTATAATTACATTGTTACTATAATGTCATAATGAAGATTGTCCAAGAGTATAATCAAAAGCCATACATTTCTGAACCCTGAATGACTATGTATAACATTTTATCCTACATCTTTCTTTGAACATGTGACCTCTCTCACTGGTGAAAACCATACAGACTCATTGTTTATTTACAGGGAATGAAATTTACAAATGTATCCTTCCAAAGATGAACTTTGGGTATAATAGTATTACTAGGCAAGTAATTATGTTTCTATGAATGTAGATCTATACTTACTTTGAGAAGAAGAAATATTGAAGAAAAAATATAACTTCAATAGTGTTAGTTTACTAGCCAAATAGATATCTCAAAGATTTTGAAAGCAAATCTAATTTTTTGGTTTGTATTGATTTCTCTAACATCTTATGGCTTCTGGTTCAGAATCTCCTCATGCAAATAATCTGTTTTAAATTGCTCACTACTCACGCTAGACCTAATATATAATTTTGTTATTTCAAAGTTTATGAAGTATTCTTTATATGACCTGCTCAGGATTTATAAGAATGATTTCAATTTGATAATGATCATAAAATAATCTGGAGATGTGAGCAGTTCCACAGTATATTACCTCATATTTTATTTATTTACTGCATTCTATATTTTCCTTCGCAGTTGGACAACTGTATTTAAGCCTCTTTTTTAGTTATTGTTTCTTTCAGTTTTTAATTGTTATAATTGAATTTATTGACTTTATTGGGTCAATTTCTTCAGTCAAACATTGGACAGTCTTCATAATTTATGAGGATGTTTGGACCTTTATACAGAAGGAACAAGTAAAGGATAGTGTGAGGTATATAATAGATGCTTTATTATTAGAAGTAATGACTCCTGCTGGTTTGGGTTTGTGGCTCCAGGTAAGAGATTGAAAATATCTAGGGTGAAGAAATGGCATTGACTGTGTATGTAGGAAGAATACATATGCACACAAAGCAGCTCTCTAAATATATATGGCAATTCAAAAGGTTTCATTTCCTAATGATCTTCAGTTTTTTTGCTGTCACTTTATTTTCATTTCCAGCCACAAATTTATCACAGTCCCTTGTCATTTTAGGCTGTGTTATGGCAACAGCTTTCTCACTGTTCTCCCCACCCCATGCTATTTCACACAATACTTTGACAGTTCTAGTGAGATGTGTAGAATTTATTAATTTGGTGAAAAATTGTTTTAACTAGAGAGTTTAATGTCATTTATAGGTAATAAACGCAACATTCTGATAATTTAATGGAGCTTATACAGATGCAGTACGCTGAGCTCCAAGTAAAAGCCCTAGAGTACAAACAAAGACAAACAATTCTGACTGACAGAGGATTTAGTCAGACAGTCACCATTGTTTAACTTTGTAAAAGGAAGATGCCATTAAATCCTAACACAGTGTCATTAATATGAAAATAATTATAAGTAAAGTGTTAATAATTAATAACAGTGGGCTGTATAATGTAAACACTACACAAAGAAACATTGGAATTTGGAAATATCTTTATCAAAATATCTCTTAGAAATAAATTATTAAGAATAGCTTATGATAAGCGAAGAATTTTGAGTTTAATTTTCTATGAAATACATAAAGTACAACATAAGCTTCCATGTAGAATCTGCTTAGAAGTGTATATGTTTAGTGTTAGAAAATAATAAAATGACCTCTGTGGATTTAAATTTTGGAAGGATCTTTCTTTTCCTGATAGATTTTGCCACCTCAGAGGATTTATCTTACATTATTTTATCTTCTTTCATTGCGGTGTGTGAGGTGCAAAGTCCATACTTTTCATTCTTAGTCCCATTACTGTGGTCAACATTTTGGCCATTCTGTCTAAAGAAATGTCAGATATCATTGGCAAATTTTGGATTGAAACATTTTATCAGTGGTTTTGTATGCAAACTTGTTTTCTGTGTTCAGAGTGGCCAAAGGTGGGACTGTTAGAACCACCCACCTCTTTAGTGTCTTCAATACCATAATCATCATCACCAGGAAATCCAGGTGCCCTTAACTTAAAATCAAAGACAAAGTGCATTGGTGACTCCCATGTACCTATGCTGGATCCTGAATGTGCTTGTAAGTATCAGAATTCCTTTGGTTATGACTGTCAAAGAGACTGACAAAAACAGCACTAACACTTTGTATTTTGATACTACTTAGCTCTGCTTATGAGAAAGACTCAGGCTCAGTAATGGAACATTGCTATATTTTCATAATTTTTTTTGATTTATTTTTTAATTGACAGATTACATTATATGTATTTATTGTGTAAAATATAATGTTTTCAAGTATATATACTTTGTCTCATGCTTAGTTCTAACTAAATAACAGATGCTTTACGTCACATAGTTATCACTTTTGTGGTGAAGAACACTTAACATTTACTGTCTTAGCATATTTCAAAAATACAGTGTATCATCATTAACTATAGTCAGCCTACTGTACAATAGATTTCTTGAACTTATGCTTTTTATCTAATTGAAATTATATATCCTTTGAAAGTCATCCCCCGAAGCCCACTCTTTCCTAAAAACTCTAGCCTCTGGTACCACCATTTTACTGTCTAGTTCAATGAGATTAAATTCTTTAGATTCCACATAGGAGTCACATTATGAGGAATTTGTCCTTCTGTGAATGGCTTATGTCAATTAACATGTTCTCCAGGTTCATCCACTTGATTAAAATTGCTAGGGGTTTCCTTTTCTATGGATGAATAGAATTTCATCGCATAAACATATCTCATTTTTTAAATTCAATGATGGACACATAATTTCATTCTATATCTTGGCTATCATGAACAGTGCCACAATAATCATGGAAGCAAAGATGTATCTTGAACATAATGATATTATTTTTTGAGATATATACTCAATGATTTCTTTGCTGTACCATATGGTACTTCCATTTTTAATTTTTGAATAAATTTTTATGTTGCTCTTCATAATGTACGGATTTACATTCACACCGTCAATATGCCAGAGTTTCCTTTTTCCCATTATCTTTGCCATTACTTGTTATATCCTATCTTTTTAATAGTAGTCATTTTAACAGGAGTGAGTTGAGATTGCATTGTGTAGTTGATTTGCCTTCCGTTGGTTGTTATTGACCTAGCACATGTTTTCATATGTATGTTGAGCATTTGTAGGTCTTCTTTTGACAAATGTCTATTTAAGCATTTCACCAATTTTTCTAAAAACAATTTTTTTATTATTATGGCTAAATAAGAGTTTTTTATTTTCATAGGGCACTTGCAATGTTCGGAGACAGGCACACAGTGTGAATTAATCAAATCAGGGTATTTGTGGTATGTAGAAAATCAGACATTTAACGTTTGTTTTTGTTAGGAGCATTCCAATTCCACTCTTTTAGTTATTTTGACATATTCCCTAACTTATTATTGGTTATAGTCAGTTTGTTATGCTATCATATATTGTTCATTCTATCTATTAACTATCTAGTTTTACTTTTGCACCCATTAAACACCCACACTTTATCCTCTCTTTCTGCTATCCTTCCAAGACTATGGTGACCATCATTCTCTCTGTCTCTAAGAGATAAATTGTTTTTAGTATTTCGATCTCGCCTATAAGTGAGAACACATGAGGTTTGTCTTTTTGTGCATGGCTCATTTCACTTAACATAGTGTTCTCCAGTTCCATCCATGTTGTTGCAAATGCAGGATTCCATTCCTTTTGTGACTATACAGTATTCCATTGTATATAAGTACCACATTTTTTTAATCTATTAACTGGTTGATGGACATTAAGGTTGATTCCATATCTGGCTACAATAACACTATTCACAATAACAGTGCTGCAATAAACATGAGAGTGCAGATATATTTCTGATGTACTGAATTCTCCTCCTTTGGATATATACCCATCAGGGGGATTTCTATTTTCAAATTATTGAGGAACCTCCACATTATTCTCCATAGTGTTTACATTCTCACCTACAATTTACATTATCACGTACAATATAGGAGGGTCCTTTTTTCTCTAGATACTTGTCAGCATTTGTTACTGCCTGTCATTTTGATAAAAGCCATTTAAAATGGGGGTGAAATGGCATCTCATTATAGTTTTGATCTGCATTTGTCTGATGACGAATAATGTTGAGCATTTTGTCATATACCTGTTGGCCATTTGTGTGTATTCTTTTGAGACGTGTCTATTGAAATCCTGTGCACATTTTTAATGGGATTATTTTATTTTATCCTCTTGAGTTGTTGGAGCTCCTTTTATATTTAGTTGTTGTAGTTCAGAAATATTTTCTGCCATTATGTGGGTTGTCTCTTCACTTTGTTGGTTGTTTACTTTGCTATGCACAAGATTTTCAGCTTGATGTGATTCTATTTGACTAATTTTGCCTTGGTTGCCTGTGCTTTTGGGGTATTACACAAGAAGTTCTTGCCCAGACCGATTGCATTTCCCCAATGTTTTCTTTTAGCAGTTTCACGTCTTAGATTTAATGCCTTTTAATTGTATTTTTGTATATGGTAAGAGATAAGGGTCTAGTTTAATTCTTATGCATATGGACATCCTGTTTTTCCAGCAACACTTATAGAAAAGACAGTCTTTTCCCCACTGTATGTTTTTGCTTTGTAGAAGACAAATTCACTATAGATTTGTGGAGTTATTTCTGGGTTCTCTGTTTCATTGGCCTGTGAATTTTTTCCACCAGTACCCTGCTGTTTTATTTACTATAGATCTGTATTATAATTTGAACTCAGGCAATGTGATTCCTTCAGTTTTATTCTTTTTGCTCAGGATGGCTTTGGCTATTCTTGGTCTTTTGTGGTTCCATATTAATTTTAGGATTATTTTTTTCTATTTCTGTGAAGATGTCATGGTATTTTGATGGGAATTGCATTGAATCTGTAGATTGATTTGGGTGGTATGGACATTTTAAGAATGGCAATTATTTCTATCTATGAGCATGGAATATCTTTCCATGTTTTTATATGCTTCTTAATTATTTTCATTCATCTGTTATAATTTTCATTATACAGATCTTCCCGTTTTTTGGTTAAGATTGTTGGTACTTTATTTTATTAGAAGTTATTGTACCTGTGTATTAATTGTTATTGTACTTGTTTTGTTGCTCAGATTGTTTACTGTTTGCATATAGAAATGCAAAATCATTTTGTATCCTGAAACTTTACTGAATTTATCAGTTCTAATAGTTTTTGTGAAGTTTTGCCCATTTTAATAGTTATTTTTTATAATAGGTTTTTGAGTTACTTATATCTACTATATTTTGGCCATTAACTCATCAGATGTATAATTTCCAAGTATTTTCTCCCAATCACATGTTCATTTATTTATTTTTAATTTTTTTATTTGTTTAATTATTTTTATTTTTATCTGTTCTTTTTCATTTTTTTTATTTCAGCATCTTATGGAGGTACAAATGTTTAGGTTGCATATATTGCCTTTACCCCCACCCGAGTCAGAGCTTCAAGTGTGTACATGCCACAGAATGTGTGCACTGCATCCATTAGGTGTGTATATACCCATCCCTTCCCCTTCCCCTCCCGTTTGGCTGACACCCAGTGAATGTTATTACTGTATGTGCACTTAAGTGTTGATCAGTTAATACCAATTTGATGGTGAGTACATGTGGTGCTTCTTTGTCCATTCTTGTGATACTTCACTTAGTACAATGGGCTCCAGTTCTATCCATGATAATACAAGACGTGCTAGATCACCATTGTTTTTGTGGCTGAGTAGAACTCCATGGTGTACACATACCACATTTTATTAATCCACTCAAGTATCAGGGAGCACTTGGGTTGATTCCATATGTTTGCCATTGTGAATTGGGCTGCTATAAACATTCTACTGTAGATTTGTTTTTGTTTTTTTTATAGAATGCCTTTTGTTCCTTTGTGAAGATGCCCAGTAATGGGATCACTGGATCAAATGGTAGTTCTACTTGTAGCTCTTTGAGGTATCTTCATATTTCCACTTTCCACAGAGGTTGTACTAATTTGCAGTCCCACCAGCAGTGTATGATGGTTCCTATCTCTCCGCCTTCTCCAAGCAAGCACCACCTACTAACAGTGAAGTTAATTTTAACACTCTTTTACTGCATCTACTGACTCATGATACAGAGTGTGGTTGAATCTCACCCACAAAGAGCATCTACTGTCTCAGAGACTAAACTGGGAATGTCATTAACCAAATGAAAATCTAAAAGTAAGAAGCAACAGCTGATCCAGATGGGAAGAAATCACTTAAAGAACTCTGGAATTATGAAGAATCAAACAGAAGGCACACCTCCAAAGTGGTACACCATTCACATGTTGTTTCATCATTTCATTGATTGTATCTGGTGATACACAGAAGCTTCAAATTTGAAGTAATCATAGATGTCTATTTTTCTTGCATTGCCTAAGGTTTTTAGATTAAGTGCAAAAATTCTTGTCCAGACCAATGTCACAACCCTTTCCTATGTTTTCTCATAGTAGTTTCAAAGCTTAAGGTCTTATATTTGGTCTTTAACCCATTTTAAGTTGATTTTTTTTTATATATAGTATGAGAAGAGGGTCTCATTTTATTGTTCTACATGTCGATATTCAATTGTTCCAACATCCTGTATGGAAGAAACTGTCCTTTCTCCATTGCTTGCCCTTGTCTCTTTTGCCTTAAATCACTTTGCTGTAAATTTTTTTTTTTTTTTTGAGACAGAGTGTCGCTTTGTTGCCCTGGCTAGAATGAGTGCCGTGGCGTCAGCCTAGCTCACAGAAACCTCAAACTCCTGGGCTTAAGCAATCCTACTGCCTCAGCCTCCCGAGTAGCTGGGACTACAGGCATGCACCACCATGCCCGGCTAATTTTTTCTATATAGATTTTTAGTTGGCCATATAATTTCTTTCTATTTTTAGTAGAAACGGGGTCTCGCTCTTGCTCAGGCTGGTCTCGAACTCCTGACCTCAAGCGATCCACCGGCCTCGGCCTCCCAGAGTGCTAGGATTACAGGCGTGAGCCACCGCGCCCGGCCATTTTGCTGTAAATTATGTATTCATTGTGAGGGTCTCAATTTTTCTCCATTGGCTTATGTGTCAGGTTTTATGACAGTATTATATTTTTTTGGTTTCTATGGCTTTGTACTAAAAATGTATTTTAAAATCAGATGGTGTAATGCTTCCAGCTTTGTTTTCTGTGCTGAATTTCTTTGGTTTTTCATAGTCTTTGGTAGCAATGAAATGGATTTTAGATTTTTTAAAAATTTCTGTGAAGAATGTCATTGGTTTTTTATAGGAATTTCATTGAATCTATAGATCATTTTGTGAAGTATAGATATTTTTAAAATATTAATTATGCCAGTCCATGAATAAGGGACATCTTTTCATTTATTTTGCATTCTTCAATTTATTGTCTAAATGTAGAAATCATTCACATTTTTTTGAATTGATTAATGGAAACACATTATGAAATTCTTTTATCAGAACAAAAATGGTAATGTCTTGTGTCAGAGCAGCCTAAATTGAGAGAAAATATTTATGTTAATATAATTTTATATATTATTTACAAAATGTAGATAACTGAGATTAGCTAACAGTTAACTATTTTTATTGTGACAATGGCTAGCTACATGTCATTGGCCAACTCATTTGATTACTCTCATTGTCTTTTCATTAACAAATGTGGAAATGAAAACATCCACCATACATTGTGGAGTGGTTATTGTGAAGATAGACCTAGGTAAAATAATGGTGTGTAGTCTCTAAATGTAAAATACTATGTAAACAATTTTACATATAATTTGAAGGGAGAGTGGATTTCTCAAGTACTGAGGTATCTTAGAGGCCATCTGGCCCAATAGATCCAGTTCAAGAGTCCAAATAAAATATTTTGAAATAGTCATTCAAATGATTTGAACATTTCCATGGCAAAGCAATCTGTTTTTCCCACGATGAATGTTCCACATTTGCATAGATATATTCAGTATAGTGTTTTTCCTTAGATTAAGCTAGAAATCTGCCTATTTATTTTTTTTAGAATAATTCAATTTATTTGTAATTTATTTCAAATTACACGATCTTTTGGAATAATCTTAAGTACACTCATGATTTATTATACTAGAATTTTACTTATGTATCTATAGTAGTCAAACAAATAATTGGCCAATTGGCTAACAGAATTAAAAAGGGAAACTGCATGTACCTTTTACTATAGTGTTAAATATAACATATTCCTCACATATCCATTCATAATAATAAAGAGAAGAAAGCCTGCAGAAATTACTTTATCATTCAGAAGCTGGGAATACTATTAAATTATAGCCATAAGTCTAGGTGAGTATCAAGCCCAGTTGGTTAGTTTTGTAGAAAATGCCCTGAGCATGTATCTTATTCCACAAGATCCCTTAGCTACATCAAGTATCTCTTTTCTAAAGAAAGCCTTTTTATTTTATGTTTAATTCTGTTAGCCAACTATAAGAACCAACCTCCTGCTTAGAATTACTTGCTTTTTCCAACCACTTGGACATGCCTTCTCAAAGCAGGTTACGGACCCTAAATTCTGGGAATGTGCATTTTTAAATAGCATAAAATGCTGTCTCAATTGGGAACTGTTGATTTAGCATTTATTTTCTGTTTCATGAATCTTTTTTTTAAATTTATTTTATTTTATTTTATTTTTCCAGTTTCTTTTTATTTTTTAATTTTTTTTTATTTCAGCTCATTATGGGGGTACAAAAGTTCAGGTTATATATATTGCCCATGTCCCACCCATCCCCCCGAGTCAGAGCTTCAAGCGTGTCCATTCCCCAGACAGTGCACATGGCACTCATCATGTAGCTATAACCCCCATCCCCTCCCCCACACCCCTCCCCCCCAGTCAGAACTTCAAGCGTGTCCATTCGCCAGGCAGTGCGCATCACACTCATCAAGTAGGTATACACCCATCCCTTCCCCCCAGCCCCCACCTCTGCCCGATACCCAATTGGTGTTATTCCCAAATGTGCACTCAGGGAAACCAGTTTGCTGGTGAGTACATGTGGTGCTTATTTTTCCATTCTTGGGATACTTCACTTAATAGAATGGGTTCCAACTCTCTCCAGGAGAACAAAAGAGATGCCATATCACCATTATTTCTAATAGCTAAGTAATATTCCATGGTATACATATACCACATTTTGCTAATCCATTCATGAATTAATGGGCATTTGGGTTGTTTCCACATATTTGCAATTGTGAATTGTGCTGCTATAAACATTCGGGTGCAGGTGTCTTTTTTATAGAATGACTTTTGTTCTTCTGAGTAGATGCCCAATAATGGGATTGCTGGATCGAATGGTAGGTCTACTTGAATCTGTTTAAGGTATCTCCACATTGCTTTCCACAGAGATTGAACTAGTTTACAGTCCCACCAGCAGTGTATGAGTGTTCCTGTCTCTCCGCATCCACACCAACATGTATTGTTTTGGGACTTTTTGATAAAGGCCATTCTCACTGGAGTTAAGTGATATCTCATTGTAGTTTTGATTTGCATTTCCCTGATGATTAGAGATGTTGAGCATTTTTTCATATGGTTGTTATCCATTCTTCTATCTTCTTTTGAAAAATTTCTATTCATGTCTTTTGCCCACTTTTTGATAGGGTTGTTTGATTTTTTCTTACTGATTTTCCTGAGTTCTAAATAGATTCTTGTTATCAGTCCTTTATCTGATGTGTTGTATGCAAAATTTTTTTCCCATTCTGTAGGTTATCTGTTTACTCTGGTGACTGTTTCTTTGGCTGTGCAGAAGCTTTTTAATCAGGTCCCATTTATTTATTTTTGTTGTTGCTGTGATTTCCTTAGGGTTCTTCTTCATAAATTCTTTGCCTAGGACAATGTCTGTAAGAGTCTTTCCTACATTTTCTTCTAAAATTCTAATAGTTTCACACCTAAGGTTTAAGTCTGTTATCCACGGTGAGTTGATTTTTGTGAGAGGTGAAAGCTGTGGGTCCTGTTTCAGTCTTCTACATGTGGCTATCCAGTTTTCCCAGCACCATTTATTGAATAAGGATTCTTGTCCCCAGAGTATGTTTTTGTCTGCTTTGTCAAAGATTATATGGCAATATGAGGATGGTTTTATATTTGGATTTTCTGTTCTGTTCCACTGGTCTGTGTCCCTGCACTTGTGCCAATACCAAGCAATTTTAATAATCACAGCCTTGTAGTATAGTTTGAAGTCTGGCAAATTAATACCTCTCATTTTGTTTTTATTGCTTAAAATTGCTTTTGCTAAACGGGGTCTTCTCTGGTTCCATACAAAGTGTATAATTATTTTTTCTATTTCTGTGAAAAATGATGCATGCTCCAGTGGCGTAATCAGTTAGCACACAGTACTTATATGGCAGAAAACTTTTAAAGTAAAATATATGTTAAACTGATAACTACTTAACTTCAGTTGCATATTACAATTCTTTCTTTTTGTACCTGCTTTCAATTTTTTTACTCATGTCAATAATTATATCATTTTATATTTCCTTTTACATATATTTATAATTGTTTTTATGATTTAGTCTTCCAAATTTTGTAGCATAATTTAAAATGTTTTATGCATCATCATTATAATACTAACAATTTTATTTTGAGTATGAACATATCATTTCAAAAGAATTATGTGTTTGTCATGGAAGACAGCATCCAGTCTTTGGAAAGGCCTTAAGGATCCAGATATATGGACACATATGCCTCTAGTTTCACTTGATTTTGAAGGAAAATCCAAGAATGGGGATTTTACTAGTAAGTCACCATATTGTATCAGGGGGAGGAAGGGCTTTGGTGGGCACATGTAAGAATCTTCCTTCCCCTTCTATGTAGTCCTTGGTGTTGTTCTCACCTGGGGTGTTATAAACTTTTAACTGGTTATTAAAGTTCTCAAAAAGTCATATGGGCCAATATAGTTCTAAGTGTATATATCTTTGAAAGAATTAAGACTTGTGGTATTTTATTGTCCTGTCTTGATAGTGTGCTTGGTGTAATTTTATATATTCAATTTGTGAAGTCTATTCACCTGAGTCTACTAAGCGAGCTAATTTTTATTTTAGTTTCTTTCAGTTGTGTCTTCCCATTACACTCAAGAACTTTTGCCAGAGCAGGGCATAAAATATTCATTCCACAAAGTGATAATGAGAAGATATGGGACTGATGGCCTTGAAAATTTATACTTAGGTAAAGACCAGGACAGTGTAGGTGAGTTTAAGAGGCAAACAGTATGTTATGGTGGACTTTCCCAGTCAACTACTCATAGAAAAATCTTTCTATGTAATAAATGGGTAAAGGTCTTTAGTAAATGTTCAAATCTAAATAAATGTAAGATAAGACATAATGTAGAGAGAACTTTCAAATGTACAGATGTGGCAAATCCTTTAACAAGTGTTCTCCCTTTACTGAACATAAGAGAAATGACACAGACAAGAAACCTGACAAATATACAAAATGTGACAAAGACTTTAAATATTGTTCAAGCCTTTCTAATCATAAAAGAATTCATAGAGGACAGCAATCATACAAATGTGAGAAAGCTTTTAACCACAGCTCAAACTTTTTTGTACAGAAGAGAATTCATACTGGAGAGAATCCCTACAAATGTGAAGAATGTAGTAAAACATTTAAGAAGTGCTGAAACATTAGGGACCATAAAAGAATTCCTATGAGAGGGAAACCCTAAAAATGTGAAGAATGTGGCAAAGCCTTCAACTGTTGCTCAATTGTTACTTAATGTAAGAGAATTCAAACTAGAGAGAAACTTTACAAATGTGAAGAATGTGGCAAAGCTTTTAAGCAGTGCTCAAACCTTATTGGACACAAGGGGATTCATACTAAAGAGAAAATCTAAAATGTGAAGAATGTGGCAGAGCTTTTAATTACAGCTCAAATCTTTTAGTACATAAGAGAATTTATTGGAGAGAAACAATATAAATGTGAAGAATGTGACAATAGCTTTAAGCAGTGCTCAATCTTTACTACACATAAGAGAATACATACTGGAGAGAAACCCTACAAATGTGAAGAAAGTGGCAAAGCCTTTAACCATACCTCTAACATTTCTATGTAAAAGAGAATTCATACTAAATAGAAACCCTAAAATTATGAAGAATGTGGCAAAGCCTTCACTCAGTGCTCGCCCATTATTCTACATAAGAGTCTATACCAGAGTAAAATCCTCCAAATGTTAAAGATGTGGCAAAGTCTTTATTTACTGCTCACATCTTACTAAACATCAAAGAAGTCATCCAAGATAAACGTGTGATAAAGGTAATGACTGTGGAAAAAGCTTTCTCAAAATATAAGCCTTAGAATGCATGAGTATTTATACTGAAAAAAAAAAGCAGTAAAAACGTAGAGTGGTAAAATACTACTAATTGTATTGCAAATGTGATCATACATGGGAGCATTTATAATGCAATAAAACCCTCCAACAGTTTCTCAAACGTTATTCCACCTCAGAAAATTTGTATTGGATAGGAACACTGCAAGTATAATGAATGTAGAAAAATATTTGTGGAAAACATACTTTAGAAAAGTGCGTTGCACACCATCTGGGGAATGGGCACGCTTGAAGGTGCTGACTCGGGGAGGAGCGGATACGAGGAGGGGATGGGTGTATACCTACATGATGAGTGCAATGCGCACTGTCTGGGAAATGGACAGGCCTGGAGCTCTGACTTGGGGGGATAGGCGGTACATGGGCAATGTATGTAACCTGAACTTTTGTACCCCCCCATAATAAGCTGAAATTTTTAAAAAAAGACAATTTACAGATGTAGTAAATCTGGAAAATAATAAAAAATCTAGTCATGGTGTTGCATATAGAGAAAAATCCAGTTAAAATAATGAGATAATTCATTCATATGTAAGTATAAAGGAAGATTGTTTTTGAGAGTTATAATTATATTTAAAGTATACTTTTTTACATTTGCTTAAGAGCAAATATTGATGGGATTTAACTCTCAAAGGACTATGCTTTCATTCGTAGTGTTAATGTGAATGCATTTGGTTAATTGTTGCTACATAAGGGCTATTAAAAGACTTTCTCTATTAGTTTTCCATGGAAATGCAAGAGGCATGAAGAATATATAAGTGGTGAGGTGCCTGATGGTTGACTTATAACAGTGTAAGTGATGTGCAAGATAGGTATACAGAATAATATTCTGACTTACAGTAAGTAAGAAATACTTATAATTTTAGAAGTAAATTGTTTTACTAATTGCATTTTAGGATAATAAAATACAGTAGATCCTTAAATTTTTTATACTATATGTGAACTTAATTTATTAAATTAAAAAGGTTTCTAATGCATCAAGAGTGTTGTGGATTGAATGAAGTGTTATTCTACCACCAACATTAACCTGCCCATGTTACTCAAACTTGTAGGTAATGAATGGTAACAATATACTGTTGGGTTACATAGTAGAATGATATTTCTTGTGATCCATTTTTCCAGTGGCTGTAGACTTTAAGTAATTTAGAGAATATTGTTTTCATAGTTTACTTTTTACTTTTTTTAATTTTGAAATTATATTGTTAATGGTTATAATGAGAATTGTCTAGGAATATAATCAAAAGTCATACATTTCTGAACTCTGAATGACTATTTATAACATTTTACCCTACATTTTTCTTCAAACATGCAACCTCTCTGGTCTGTGAAACACATACTGATGTGTTCTTTATTTATGTGGAATTAAATATACAAATATATTACTCTGAAGATAAATTTTAAGTGTAATAGAATAATAGAGAAAATAATTATGTTTGTGTGAATTTGGATATATACCTATTTTATGAATAAAATAAAAATATTTGGAAAAAAGATAATTTCAAAAGTGTTGATATTTTACTAACAAACTAGGAACCTCAAAGATTCTGAAATCAAAGCTTATTCTTTTTGCTTTGCATTGCATTAATTTCTCTAAAATGTTATGGCTTCTGGTTCACAATTTCCCTATGCAAATCCTCTGTTTTTACTTGCTTATTACTCATGCTAGACCTAACATATGATTTTCTTATTTCAAAGTTCATGAACTACTTTTTATATGACCTGCTCAGGATTATAAGAATGGTTTTTATGAAATTTAGTGGTGCTGTTAAAATGTTCAAAAGATGCGAGTAATCCCACAGCATATTAATATAATTTTATTTACTTAATACATTCACTATTTTACATCTCAATTGGAAAACCCTATTTAAACCAGTTTTTCTTTAGTTATTGTTTGTTATACCTTTTATAATTGACATAATTGAGTTTATTGACCTTATTGGGCCCATTTGTTCAGGTAAATTCTGAGAAGTCTTCATAAATCATGAGTTTGTTTTTACATTTATATAGAAGAAACAAGTATAGGACAGTACTAGGTACGTAATAGATGCTTTTTAATTAGCAGCAAATATTCCTGTGGCAGTAAGAGATTGGGAATATTCATGGTGAAGAAATAGCATTGATTCTGCATGGGTACAGGGGACACCTAAACAACAACATATTCTAAATTCATAAGGAGAAATTCTGTTTCTTTCATTTCCTAATTATCTCCAGTTTTTTTGCTTTCTCTTTATATTCATTTCTGGTCACAAATGCATCCCAGCCCTTATTCTTTTTTCCCTGACTTAGGAATCCAGCTTTCTCACTGTTCTCCCTACTCCATGCCATTTCACACAATACTTTGAAAGTTCTGATAAAAAGTTTAGAATTTTTTAATTTGGTGAAAAATTATTTTAAACTAGAGAGTTTGAGGCCATTTATATATCATAAATGCAAAATTGTGATTATTTATTTGAGATTCAAGGGATGCAGTGACCTGAGATTAAGTAAAAGCCTTAAAGTAGAGACAAACAATTCTGACTGCCAGGGCATTAAATCAGGCAGTCAGCACTTTTTCTCTTTGTTTGTAAATGTTATTAGATCTTAACACATTGTGTCATCCATAAGAAAATAATTGAAATTGGCAAAGCATTAATAACAGTGGGCTGTATATCCAAAGCACTATGTTAAATATCAAAATTTGGAAATCTCAATAGAAAATATATCAGAAATAAATTCTTAAGGAGAGTTTATAGTAAGTGAAGAATTTTTAATTTAATTTTCTATGAAATACTTCTAGGAATATACATCAAATGCTTCCATGTAGAATCTGTTTTTAAGAATGTATGTTTAGTGTTAGAAAATCATAGAATGACCTCTGAGGATTTAAAATTTGTAATGGTCTTAATTTTCCTGGTTGATATTGCAATCTTAGAGACTTTATCTTACATTATTTTATCTTCTTTTAGTTTAGTGGCTTCAGTGCTCATTCCACAGTTTTCATTCTTAGTTACATAACTTTGGCCAATGATTTGGTCATTTTCTCTTGAGGAATCTCAGAGATCATGTCAGATTTTGCATCAAGACATTTTACCTGTGATTTTGGAGGCAAAACTCTTTTCTGTGTCAGAGTAGCCAGAGGTAGGACTATTAGCACAACCTACTTCTTTAGTGTCTTCCATACCATAACCATCAGCACTGGGAACAACAGGTGCCCTGACCTTAAAATAAAAGACTTAGTGTGCATTGGCCACTCCCATGTTGTGTACTGGATCCTGAATGTACTGGTAAATATAAGAGCTCCCTTGCTTGTGACTGACAAATATAATGACAGAAACAGTACTGAAACTATGCACTTTTTATATAAGTCAGCTAAGCTTATGATGAAGACATGGGCTCAGTATTTGTAACATTACTATACTTCCATAATTTTATTGATTCATTTTTTAAACTGGCAGATAATATTATATGCATTTATCATGTAAAATATGGTGTTTTGAAGTGTATATATGTTTTCTAATGATTAATTCTAGCTAACTAACAAATGCTTTACTTCACATAGTTACCACCTTTGTGGTGAAGAACACTAAACAATGACCACTTTAACATATTTCAAAACTACAATATACCATGATTAACTATAGTCAGCATGCTGTACAATAGATATCTTGAGCTTTTCCTCTCTAACTGAAAATATGTGTAATATGAAAAACATCCCTCCAAGCCCATTCTTCCTTAAAGGCTCTACTTTCTGGTGTCACCATTTTATTCTCTACTTCAATGAAATCAATGTGTTGGGATAACACATCAGTCGGATTATGAAGTATGTGTCTTCTGTGCCTGACTTATTTCAATTAGCATGTTCTCCAGGTTCATCCATGTGACTAAAAATGACAGAATTTTTCCTTTTTATGGACAAATTGTATTTCATTGTGTGTACATGTCCCACTTTCAAATTGATCTTTCAATGGTGGATGTGTGGGTTGATTCTATATCATGGCTAATGTGAATAGTACTACAATAAACATGAAAATAAAAATGTCTCTTAAATATACTGAATTCATTTTGGGGGATATATGCCCAATGATGTTATTGCTGTAACATATGGTAGTTTCATTTTTTATTTTTTAATTTCAGTATATCACATGGGTACCAAAGTTTTGGGTACATTGATTGCTTTTGTGCAGTTTGAGTCAATATTTTGTGTGCCCATCACCACGATAGTGTGCTTTGTACCAATTAGGTATGAAGTTACCTGTCCCCCCTCCCCCTCCCACCTGCTTACATTCCACTGAGTTTTACTACCATATGTACATATAAGTATCAATCAACTATTTCACATTTAATAGTGAGTACATGTGTTTCTTTTTCCCTTCTTGTGAAACTTCACTTAGAAGAATGATGTCCAGTTACATCCAGGTTGTTACAAAAGGTGTTAGTTCACCAAGTTGTTTTATGGCTGAGTAGTACTCCATTGTATACAGATACCAGATTTTATTAATCAACTCATGTATTGATAGACACTTGGGTTGGTCCCACATCTTTGTGATTGTGAATTGTGCTGTAATAAACATTCGAGTGCATGTGTCTTTTTGATAAAATGATGTTTTTTCCCTTTGAGTAAATATCCAATATTTGAATTTCTGGATCAAATGACAGGTCTACTTTTAGTTCTTTGAGGTATCTCCATACTATTGTCCACAGAGGTTGTACTACTTTGCAGTCTCACCAGCAGTGTAAAAGTATTACTTTCTCTCCACATCCATGCCAGCATCTGTTGTTTTGGAGATTTTTGATAAAAGCCATTCTCATTGGAGTGAAGTGATCTCTCACTGTGGTTTTGATTTGCATTTCCCTGATGATTAGAGATCTTGAGCATTTTTTCATATGTTTATTGGATATTAGTCTATCTTCTTTAGAAAATCTCCTGTTCATGTCTTTTGCCCACTTTTTTATGGGTTTATTAATTTTTTGCTGATTTGTTTGAGTCCTCTACAGATTATGGTTATCAGCCCTTAATCAGATATATAGTATGAAAATATTTTCTTCCATTCTGTAGGTTGTCTGTTCACTCCATTGATTGTTTCCTGGGCTGTACAGAAATTTGTAATTTAATCAAGTCTCATTTGTTAATTCTTGTTGTTGCTGTAATTGCTTTTCTGGTCGTCTTCATAATTTTTTTTGCATAGGCTGATATACAACATTTTCTTCTAGAATTCTATAGGTGCATGCCTTAGGTTTAAGTCTGTTATCTATCTTGAATTAATTTTTGTGAGTGGTGAGAAGTGTGGATCCTGTTTAAGTCTTCTACATGTGGCTAGCCAATTTTCCCAGTACCATTTATTGAATAGGACTTCTTTTCCCCTTTGTATGTCTTTGTCTACTTTGTCAAAGATCAAATGGCATTATGAGGATGGTTTTATATCTGTGTTCCCTGATCTGATCTATAGGTCTATGTCTCTGTTTTTGTGCCAGTACCACGTTGATTTGGTTACCATAGCCTTGTAGTATAGCTGGAAGTCTGACAAATTGATCCCTCTCAATTTGTTCTTTTTGCTTAAGGTCACATTGTCTATTCAGGGTCTTTTCTGGTTCCATAGAAAGCATAGAACTATTTTTCTGAGATGTGAAAAAATGATATTGGCATTTTAATGGAGATCGCATGGAATTTGTAAATCACATTTGGTAGTGAAGACATTTTAAGAGTATTGACTCTACCAGTCCATGAGCATGATATGTTTTTCCATCTGTTTACATCCTCTGAAATTTCCTTTCTCAGTGTTTTGTAATTCTCCCCATAGAGGTATTTTATCTCCTTAGTTCACTATATTTCTAGGGATTTTGTTTTCTGTGTTGCTATTTTAAAAGCTATTGCATCTTTGATTTTAATCTCAGTTTAATTTTTGTTGTCATATATGAATGGTACTGATTTTTGTACATTGATTTTGTAACCTGAGCCTTTGCTGTATTTATCTATCAGTTCCAGGGGTGTCTTGGTTGAATATTTGGGGTTTTCTGGATATAAAATTATATCATGAGCAAAGAGCAATAGTTTGACCTCAGCTTTCCCCATTTGGATACTCTTGATTTCCTTCTCTTGTCTTATTGCTCTGGCTAGGGCTTCCAGCACTATGTTGAACAGAACTGGTGATAGTAGACAAACTTTTCTGACTCTGTTCTAAGTGGGAACGCTTTCAATTTTTTCCCTATTCAAAATGATGTTGGCTGTGGGTTTGTCATATGTGGCCTTTATAACTTTGAGATACATCCCATCTATGCCTATATTGTTAAGTGTTTTTATTATTAAAGGGTGCTAAATTTTGTCAAATGGTTTTTCTATGTCCATTAAGAGGTATATGATCTTTAGTTTTACTTGTATTTATGTGGTTAAGTATACCTTTAGATTTGTATATGTTGAACCATCTTTGTATCTCTGGGATGAATGTCACTTGGTCATGGTAGATTATTTTTTGGATGTGCAGTTGAACAATATGCTAGGACTTATTGGGAAGTTTTTTTAATCTATATTCACAGGCATATTGATCTGTAGTTTTCTTTTTTGTTTTGTCCTTTCCTGCCTTGGGTATCAAGGTTATATTGGCTTGTAACACATGTCAGTAAAAATGGCAGCCTAGTGGCAGACTGCCAGCAAGTTGCTCCCAATGAATTATTTTTTTTTATTTTAAAGAGGTCTTTGTGCTGCTTTCTATAATGTACTGATTTACATTCACACCAACAGTGTGCAAGCATTCTCTTTTATCCATATCTTTCCAAATACTTGTTATATACTCTCTTTTTAATAGTTGTCATTCTAACAGGAGTTGATATTTCATAGTGCCTTTGATTTGCCTTTTTCTGATGATTATTGACTTTGAACATTTTTTATATGTGTTGACCATTTCTAGGTCACCTTTTGAAAAAAGTAAGTCTTTTGCCTATTTTTAATTTTTTATTTATGGGTAAATAATAGTTGTATATATTTATAATGTGCATGTGATGTTTTGATACAGACATATAATGTGAATTAAATAAGGGTAATCGGGGTTTCCATCATTTCAGGCCTTTAACATTTCTTTGTGTCAGGAACATTCCTGTTTTACTTTTTACATTATTTTAAAGTGTACACCTATTGTTGATTATAGTCACTTTGTTGTGCTCTCAAATATTGTGCATTCTAATTAACTATAGTTTTGCACCCATTAATCATCCCCATTTTATCCCCACTTCCTGCTACCCTTTCCAGCCTCTGCTAAACGTCATTCTACTCTCTCCATGAGATCCATTGGTTTTAATATTTAGCTCCCACATATAAGTGAGAAAATGTGCACTATGTCTTTTTGTGCTTGGCGTATTTTACTTAACATGTTCTCCAGTTCCATCCATGTTGTTGCAAATGGTGGGATTTTGTTCCTGTTTGTGGCTATATAGTATTACATTATATATAGGTATTACAGTTTCTTTATCCATTAATGCATTCATGGATACTTAGGTCAATTCCATATCTTGGCTATAGTACCACTATTCACAATAATAGTGATGCAATAAACATGGGAATACAGATATCTTTTCCATACTGCAAATTCCCCTCCTATGGAAATATGCTTAGCAGGGGTATTGCTATTTTTTATTTTTTATTCATTTATTTGCCATTTTAAGCTTTTTGAGGAACCCATACAGTGTCCTCTATAGTGATTGCACTAATTTACATTTCCACCCAAAGCGTACATGTGTTTCCCTTTCTCCAGATCCTCCCCAGCATTTATTATTCCCTATCTTTTTGATAAAAGCCATCTTAAATGGGTGAGGTATCTCATTGTAGTTTTTTTTTTTTTGTATTCTTTTTTTTTCCAGCTTATTATGGGGGTACAAAAGTTCAGGTTATATATATTGCCCATGTCCCGCCCATCCCCCCGAGTCAGAGCTTCAAGCGTGTCCATTCCCCAGACAGTGCGCAATGCACTCATCATGTAGGTATACACCCATCCCCTCCCCCCATGCCCCACCTCAGTCTGAAACCCAATTGGTATTATTCCCAAATGTGCAGTTAGGTGATGATCAGGGAAACCAATTTGCTGGTGAGTACATGTGGTGCTTATTTTTTCATTCTTGAGATACTTCACTTAATAGAATGGGTTCCAACTCTTTCCAGGAGAACAAAAGGGATTCTATATCACCGTTATTTCTTATAGCTGAGTAATATTCCATGGTATACATATACCACACTTTACTAATCCACTCATGAATTGATGGGCATTTGGGTTGTTTCCATATCTTTGCAATTGTGAATTGTGCTTCTATAAACATTCGGGTGCAGGTGTCTTTTTCATAGAATGACTTTTGTTCTTTTGGGTAGATGCCCAATAATGGGATTGTTGGATCAAATGGTAGGTCTACTTGAATCTGTTTAAAGTATCTCCATAATGCTTTCCATAGGGGTTGCACTAGTTTGCAGTCCCACCAGCAGTGTATGAGTGTTCCTGTCTCTCCACATCCACACCAACATGTATTGTCTTGGGACTTTTTGATAAAGGCCATTCTCACTGGAGTTAAGTGATATCTCGTTGTGGTTTTGATTTGCATTTCCCTGATGATTAGAGATGTTGAGAATTTTTTCATATGTTTGTTAGCCATTCTTTTTTATTTTATTTCAGCTTATCATGGGGTCATTGTAGTTTTGATTTGCATTCTTTGATAACTAATGATATTGAGAATTTTGTTCTTATACCTGTTATTTGTATGTCTTGTTTTGAGAAATGTCTATTGAGATTCATTGTCAATTTTTAAATCAGATTATTTGATTTTTTCCTCTTGAGTTGCTGGACCTCCTTATATATTTTACTTATAAATCCCTTGTCAGATAGGTAGTTTGAAAATATTTTCTTCTATTTTGTGGGTTCCCTATTCACTTTATTTATTGTGTCCTTTGCTGTGCAGAAGCTTTTTTGTGTGATGTGTTCCCATTTGTCCTGTTTGACTTGGTGGCCTGTGATTTCAGGGTACTACTCAAGAAGTCCTTCCCCAGACCAATGTCCTGAAGTCTTTCTCCAATATTTTCCTTCAGTAGTTTCATAATTTCAGCTCTTAAATTTTTTAACATATTTTGATTTGATTTTCATATATGTCAAGAAATAAGGGTGTAGTTTCATGTTTTTGCATATGGGCATCCACTTTTCATAGCACAATTTATTGAAGACAATGTCCTTTCCCCAGTGTATGTTCTTGGCACTTTTATCAAAGATAAGTTTACTATATATGAATGGACTTATTTTGGGGTTCTTTGTTCTATTTCATTGGTCTATGTGCCATTTTAATGCCAGTATCATGCTCTTTTGGTTACTATTGCTCTGTAGTATAACTTAAAGTCAGGTAATGTGATTCCTCAAATATCTTTTTTACCCCCTCAGAATGACTTTGGCTTTGCTGGGTCTTTTGTAGTTCAATATAAATGTAAAGGTTATTTTTTCTATTTCTATGAATAATGTCATTGGTATTGTGATGTGGATTGCATTGAACTTGTAGATTGCTCTAGGTCATATAGACATTTTAACAATATTGATTCTTTAAATCCATGAGCATGGAATATATTTCCATTATTTGTGTCCTTTTCAATTTCCTTCATCATTGTTTTATACTTTTCATTGCAGATATCTTTTACTTCTTTAGTTAAATTTATTCCTAAGTATTATATTTGTAGCCATTGTAAATGAGATTACTTTCTTAGTTTCTTTTTCAGATTGTTTACTTTTGACACATAGAGATGCTATTGATTTTTTGTATATTGCTTTTGTATCCTGCAACTTTACTGAATTTTATTATTAAGTGTAATATTTTTGTATGGAATGTTGCTCATTTTTAAAAGTTATTTGATTTTTGTTGTATAGTTATTTGAGTTCCTTATATATTTTGACCATTAACTCATTAGATGTATAATTTGAAAGTGTTTTCTTCCATTCATATTTTGTTTCCTCATTCCATTGTTAATATCTGGTAATTTTTGGAAGCTTTTAATTTGAAGTAACTATGTTTGTTTATTTTTGCATTGCTTTAGATTTTCAGGTTAAGTCCAAAACTCATTATCTAGATCAATGTCACAGAGCTTTTTTGTTTTCTTGTAGTAGTTTCAAAGTTTCAGGTCTTACATTTAAGTCTTTAATTCATTTTGAGTTGATTTTTTATGTATGGTCTGAGATGAGGTTCTAATTTTATTGTTCTGCATGTGGATATTCAATAGTCCCAACACTACTTAGGGAAGAGATTGTCCTTTCTCCATGGTTTGTCCTTGTTACCTTTATGTAAAACCAATTAGCTGTAAATGTATAGATTTATTTTTGCTCTCTCTCTTTTGCTCCATTGTCCCATGAATCAGCTTTTATGCAAGTAGTATACCATTTTGGTTATAAAAGATTTGTAATATATTTTGAAGTCAGACAGTGTAATGCCTCCAGGTTTGTTCTTTTGCTCAATTGCTTTGGTTATTCAGGGTCTATTGTGGTACTATATGGATTTGAGTTACTTATCAATTTCTGTGAAGAATGTCATTAATGTTTTGACAGGGATTGCATTGAATATGTAGATCATTTTGTGTAGTATAGACATTTTAACAGTAATTATGCCATTCCCTGAATAAGGGACATCTCTCAATTTATTTGTGTCTTCTTAAATTTCTTACCTCAGTGTAGAGATTGTTCACATTGGTTAAATTTATTTTTAATATTTTTGTAGCTATTTTACATGGGAGTGCTTTCTTGATTTGCTTTTCAGGTAGTTCATTGTTAGTATATAGAAATGTTACTGATTTTTTTTTGTTATTGTTGTTTTTACAACTACTTAAGAAGTTTAATGTTACTGATTTTTTATGTTGATTTTGTATCCTGCATGTTTACTGAGTTTATTAGTTCTAAAAGTTTTTTGTTGGAATTTCAAGGTTTTCTGTATATAACATTGTGCCAATTTCAAACAGGGAAAATTTAACTTTTTCCTTTCCCATCTGGATGCCTTTTTGTTACTCTCTAATTGATCTGGCTTGGACATCTAATACTATGTTGAAAAAGAGTGATAAAAATGAGCATGCTTGTCTTGTTCCTGAGGAAAAACTTACAACCTTTCCACATTTAGCATAAGGGTAGATATGCATTTGACATATATGGCCTTCATTGGGTTGAGGTACAGTCCTATAGCCATCTTGTTGAGACCGTGTATGATGAAGGGATATAGAATTTTGTCCTAGGCTCCTTCATTCTGGTAAGAATCTGGGAAAATGCATTCATCCTTAGAGGACTTGGAAGAAAAAATCACTAAAGAAATTGAAATATTAAAGAAAAATCAAACAAAACTCCTGGAGATGAAGAATTTATTCAGGGAACTACAAAACACGGTGGAAAGCATCAAGAGAAGGATAGGTCAAACAGAAGAAAGAATCTCAGAGATCAAAGATAACACTATCCAATTAAATAAGTCAGTCACAGAGTTAGAACAAAGAAATAAGAGAAAAGACCAGAGTCTACAAGAAATGTGGGATTATGTGAAGAAGCCTAACGTGAGAGTTATGGGCATTACTGAGGGTGAAGAAGACAATACACAAGGGTTGGATAAGCTATTTGAAGATATAATTGAGGAAAATTTCCCAGGCCTTGCTAAAAATCTATATATACAGGTTCAAGAAGCCCAAAAGACCCCTGGCAGATTCATTGCAAATAGGAAGACACCACGTCACGCAGTCATCAGACTGACCAAAATATCCACTAAAGAGGCCCTTCTTCGAGCTGTAAGGAGAAAGAAAAAAGTAACATACAAAGGAAAGCCCATCCGAATAACGCCAGATTTCTCAACTGAAACCTTACAAGCAAGAAGAGGTTGGGACCCCATTCTCACTCTTCTGAAACAGAATAATGCCCAGCGTAGAGTCTTGTACCCAGCTAAGCTAAGTTTTCTATATGAAGGAGAAATTAAGACATTCTCAGACAAACAAAGACTGAGGGAATTCACCAAGACAAGACCAGCCCTCCAAGAAGTACTAAAAAGAGAGTTGCACATGGACCAGCACAAGAAAGACCCATGAATGTAAAACTACTCAAGAGCTAAAGGTCACATTCCAGCTACCACAATGGCTCAAGAGAGAAAACATAGCAGTGAAGTTCTACCCAACAAGCTGAACAGAAATCTGTCCCACTTATCAGTTCTCTCAGTAAATGTGAATGGCTTGAATTCCCCACTCAAGTGACATACGCTGGCCCAATGGATAAAAAAAATACAAGCCAAGTATCTGCTGTCTTCAGGAAACACATCTAACCTGCAAAGATGCATTTAGACTGAAAATAAAAGGGCGTAAATCAATATTTCAAGCAAACATAAGCCAAAAGAAAGTTAGCATGGCAGTTTTAATCTCAGATAACTTAGTTTTTAAATCAACAAAAGTAATGAAAGACAAAGATGGTCACTATATACTGGTGAAGGGTACAGTTCAACAAGAAGACATAACTTAATATATATGTACCCAACTCAGGTGCACCCAGATTCATAAAGCAAACCCTACTTGATCTAAAGCAAATGATAAACAGCAACACGATAATAGCCGGAGACTTCAACATCCCATTTACAGCACAGGACAGATCCTCCAAACAGAAAATAAACAAAGAAATAATGGACTTAAACAGAATCTAGAGCAAATAGGTCTGGCTGACATTTACAGGACATTCTATCCAAAATCCACTGAATATACGTTCTTCTCATCAGCTCGTGGGACATTCTCTAAGACTGACCATATCTTAGGACACAAAGCATGTCTTAAAAAAATTTTAAAAATAGAAATTATACCATGCATCTTCTCAGATCACAGTGGAATGAAAGTAGAAATTAACCCTAACAGAAATTCTCATTCCTACTCAAAGTCATGGAAGCTAAACAACCTTCTACTGAAAGATTATTTTATAAATGAAGAAATCAAGACAGAAATCAAAAGATTCTTTGAATTAAATGACAGAAGAGATACAAGTTATCAAAATCTATGGGACACAGCTAAAGCAGTCCTGAGAGGAAAATTCAGTTCCATAAATTCCTATATCAAAAAGACAGAAAACTTACAAATAGAAAACCTAATGAATAGACTCAAAGAGCTGGAGAAAGAAGAACAGACTGACCCCTAACCCAGAAGAAGGAGAGAAATTAATAAGATCAAATCAGAACTAAATGAAATGGACAACAGAAAAACCATAAGGGAGATTAATAAAACAAAAAGTTGGTTCTTTGAAAAGTTAAACAAAATAGACACGCCTCTGGTTAGACTAACCAAGAGCAGAAAAAAAAAAAATCTCCAATAACCTCTATCAGGAACATGAAAGGAGAAATCACAACTGATGCCACAGAGATACAAGATATCACCTATGAATTCTACAAAAACATTATACACACAAACTGGAATATGTGGAGGAAATGGACAAATTTTTAGAAACACACAGCTTCCCTAGGCTCAACCAAGAGGAAATAGAATTCCTGAATAGACCAATATCAAGAACTGAAATTGAAACAGCAATAAAAACCCTTCCCAAAAAGAAAAGCCCTGGACCAGATGGCTTCACACCGGAATTCTACCACACCTACAAAGAACTGCTGCCCATCCTACAAAAATTAATCTACAACATCAAGAAGGATGGAATTCTCCCCAACACATTTTATGAAGCCAACATAACTTTGATACCAAAACCAGGAAAGGCTGCAACAAAAAAAGAAAACTACAGATCAGTATCCCTTATGAATATAGATGCAAAAATTCTCAATAAAATCCTAGCAAATCGAATCCAAGTGCTTATCAAGAAAATAATCCATCACAACCAAGTGGGCTTCATCCCAGAGATGCAGGGATGGTTCAACATACGCAAATCTATAAATGTAATTCACCACATAAATAGAAGCAAAAATAAAGACCATATGATCATCTCAATAGATGCAGAAAAAGCATTGTACAAAATTCAACACCCTTTTATGATAAGAACACTTAACAAAATAGGCATAGATGGGGCCTATCTAAAAATGATGTGAGCCATAAATGACAAACCCACAGCCAACATCATACCCAATGGAGAAAAATTGAAAGCATTCCCACTCAGAACTGGAACCAGACAAGGCTGCCCACTGTCCCCATTACTTTTCAATATAGTACTGGAAGTCCTTGTGAGAGCTATCAGGCAAGAGAGCAGAATCAAATGTGTCCAGATAGGTACAGAAGAGATCAAACTCTCACTCTTTGCTGATGATATGATATTTTATCTAGAAAACCCCAAGGAATCAACAAAGAGACTCTTGAAATTGATAAATGAATTCAATAAAGTCTTAGGATACAAAATCAATACATACAAATCAGCGGCATTCATGTATGCCAATAACAGTCAAACACAGAACCAAATTAAGGACTCAACAATCTTCACAATAGCAACAAAGAAAACAAAATACCTAGCAATATATTTAACTTAGGAGGTAAAGGACCTCTACAGGGAGAATTATGAAAACTGAGGAAGGAAATCACAGAGCATGTAAACAGGTGGAAAACCATACCATGCTCATGGATTGGAAGAATCAACATTGTTAAAATGTCTATACTACCCAAAGTGATCTACAGATTCAATGCAATCTCTATTAAATTACCAACATCATTTTTCACAGATACAGAAAAAATAATTTTACGCTTTGTATGGAACCAGAGAAGACCCCATTTAGCAAAAGCAATTTTAGGCAATAAGAACAAAATTGGAGGTATTAATTTACCAGACTTTGAACTATACTACAAGGCTGTGGTTATTAAAACTGCATGGCATTGGCACAAGTCCAGGGACACAGACCATTGGAACAGAACAGAAAATCTAGATATAAATCCATCCTCATATAGCCATCTAATCTTTGACAAAGCAGACAAAGACATACTCTGGAGAAAAGAATCCTTATTCAATAAATGGTGCTGGAAAAACTAGATAGCCACATGTAGAAGACTGAAACAGGACCCACAGCTTTCACCTCTCACAAAAATCAAATCTCAATGGATAACAGACTTAAACCTTAGGTGTGAAACTATTAGAATTCTAGAAGAAAATGTGGGAAAGACTCTCATAGACATTGGCCTAGGCAAAGAATTTATGATGAAGACCCCAAAGGCAATCACAGCAACAACAAAAATAAATAAATGGGACCTGATTAAATTTTTTTTTTTTTTTTTTTTTTTTTTGAGACAGAGTCTCACTCTGTTGCCCAGGCTAGAGTGAGTGCCGTGGCGTCAGCCTAGCTCACAGCAACCTCAAACTCCTGAGCTCAAGTGATCCTCCTGTCTCAGCCTCCCGAGTAGCTGGGACTACAGGCATGTGCCACCATGCCCGGCTAATTTTTTCTATATATATTTTTAGCTGTCCATATAATTTCTTTCTATTTTTAGTAGAGGTGGGGTCTCGCTCTTGCTCAGGCTGGTCTCGAACTCCTGAGCTCAAACGATCCGCCCACCTCGGCCTCCCAGAGTGCTAGGATTACAGGCGTGAGCCACTGCGCCCGGCCAAGGACCTGATTAAATTAAAAACCTTCTGCAAAGCCAAAGAAACAGTCATAAGAGAAAACAGACAACCTACAGAATGGGAAAACAATGTTTGCATGCAACACATCTGATAATGGCCTGATAACTAGAAGCTATTTAGAACCCAGGAAAATCAGCAAGAAAAAATCAAACAACCCTATCAAAAAGTGAGCAAACGAAATGAAGAGAAACTTTTCAAAAGAAGACAGAAGAATGGCCAACAAACATATGAAAAAGTGCTCAACATCTCTAATCATCAGGGAAATGCAAATCAAAACCACAATGAGATATCACTTAACTCCAGTGAGAATGGCCTTTATCAAAAAGTCCCAAAACAATACATGTTAGTGTGGATGTGGAGAAAGAGGAATACTCATACACTGCTGGTGGGACTGCAAACTAGCACAGCCGCTATGGAAAGCATTATGGAGATACCTTAAACAGATTCAAGTAGACCTATCTTTCGATCCAGCAATCCCATTATTGGGCATCTACCCAAAAGAACAAAAGTCATTCTATAAAAAAGACACCTGCACCCGAATGTTTATAGCAGCACAATTCACAATTGCAAAGATGTGGAAACAACCCCAATGCCCATCAATACATGAGTGGATTAATAAAATGTAGGATATGTATACCATGGATTATTACTCAGCCATAAGAAATAACAATGATATATAATCTCTTATGTTCTCCTGGAAAGAGTTGGAACCCATTCTACAGTGATGTATCCCAAGAATGGAAAAATAAGCACAGCATGTAGTCACCATCAAATTGGTTTCCCTGATCATCACCTAAGTGCACATTTGGGAATAACACTAATTGGGTGTCAGGCAGATGGGGGGGAGGGGATAGGTGTATACCTACATAATGAGTGCGGTGCACACTGTCTGAGGAATGGACACGCTTGAAGCTCTGACTCGGGGGGGTAGGGGGGCAAGGGCAAGATACATAACTTAAACTTTTGTACCCCCTTAATATGCTGAAATAAAAAAATCATCTTAATGTTAATAAAATCCTTTTTTCTGTCAGAATTAATAAAATATCTTTAAACTGTTGGCAAGACTCTGTTATACCTCCATATACAAAATAAGCTGTAGGCAATAAGTCAAAATGTTAAAAGCCCAGAAAAGATGTAAGGAACATAAGAATTCTTTGTTTCTAATTGTTAGAGTTGATGATTCTTTTTTCATTCATATAAATGTACTTCAGTTTACTTTTGCAAGCACTATTGAGTAAATTTCATATGCTAAATCTTTAATGGGGGCAAGTAGAATATTGATAAATGCTTTTAAGTAGGCCAGTAACTATAGGAACATAAACAATGGACACTTTTAGAGGCATACTAATGCTTGAGTTGGCATTAGGTATATAATAATTATATAAAATAGGAAATAATGCTGAGAGGCTGATTATTTAAAAATTTGGATGAGCTAATCAGATTTACCCAAAGGTAATTGAGTTAAATAAAAATGGTATTAATGTTAATACTTTTGTTGATGGAAAATAATATTGATGTGAGTTATGTTGTTTTGTTTTCCAGATATGTTTCTTTTTTTGCTGTTAAGATGAGAAAACTTTCCACTTAATATTATTATTAAGAATAAATATTTTTTCCAAGCTGGTATTGAAACCTCAGCAAACGCTTTTTCTCTTGCCATCTTTACACACTGTTGTGAACCCAGGCCTAAGCCCACCAATGTGACCACCAGTCACTTGGCCCTTGTCTACCTAGTGTTCCTCATTGACATGTTTGTGCCATTTCTGGAACTGTTTGAGTCATTGAATTTTCAGAATGTCTTCAATGTAAGGCATATTTCTACATTAGTAAGGTAATAAGAGGACTCTCCAGCTGCACCACCTGCCTACTGAGTGTGCTCCAGGCCATCACCATCACCCCTGGCACATCTTGGTTGGTGAGGTTTAAACATAAATCTGAAAATCACATTATTCATATTTTCTTCTTGTGGTTTCTCAGTTTGCCTTTTAGGAATAACGTACTCATCTATACTGTGGTATCTTCCGATGTGACCTAGACCAATGTGATGATTCTCACTAAATACTTTTCCCTTTCCCCCATGGTCTACTTAATCAGGGGCTTGTTTGTCACTTTGACAATATACAGGGATATCTATTTTGGTGATATGAGGCTTTCCAGTGTACACATAGTGATTCATTTGTTCAGTCATCAGAGGTGATCCAATACCTTCATTGCCTCAGCCTCTCCCCAAGAATCTTTTCAGAGAAAAAGGATACTCAGATCATACTACTGGTGTGAGTTTCTTTGTGGTAATTTACAGGGTAAATGACTTTATTATCTAATTGACTTCAACACTGTTATGGGCATATGACCCAGTTCTCTTGCATAGACAGAGATGTGTGGTCACTCTCTCTGTCACAGTGAGTCCTTCGGTGCTGCTCAGTTCTGAAAAATAGAATAATCATTTTCTAAATTATGTAGTAAAAATCCCTTAATTTTAACAGATTAATTATAAAAATAATGGACTCACAGGTAGATTCATCTGTCATCAGTTACGTTATTTAAGTAGCACAATTTTTGCCATCTGGTTTCAATAGAATGTGTAGAAACACATATTTAAACTGTCTAAACATTGTTAGAACCTATGCCACCATATTGTGGTTTCCAGTTTGGTCATTATAAGATCCGTGTAATTTCTTAATTATGTTTTGCTGTTTACATTATAAGGATTTAAAAAATATGCAGTATTTTTAAAAGAACAATATGCAAAATGTACAAACAGGTAGATTATTTTGTGGCAGAAAACAGTGTCTCATGAGAAATTCTGATTTTCTTAATTGGTTCATCACCTCAACCTCCTCCTCCATAGGAAATTGATATTTGTACAGTATGATTATTTTTCTTCCATACTGAAAATGTTTCATATGTTTTGAACAAATTTATAAAGTGTCAATCTTTCACTTTAGTGAAAAGAATGTGTATATTTATATAATCACTATTTTTCTGTAACAATACTCTTATACTTGATAGAATTATTTGCTTATGTTCAGGTCCTTAGACTCTAGGAACCATACTTCTTCTTTAGTATATCCCTGATACCTAAAAGAATACTCAGTTTAGATTTTTCACCTAATCTAGAAATTTAAAAAAAAATATTACAATTTCCATATGGTTAGATCTTACTTCCTAATTACTCTTCAACTGATATTTTTAATTTTTTTATTTCAGCATATGATCGAGTAGAAATGTTTACGTTGTGTATGTTGCCTTTGCCCCAACCAAGTCAGAACTTCAAGTGTGTCAATCACCCAGACAGTGCACACCGCACACATTACGTGTGTATATACCCATCCTCTTCTCCCCCCTCCCATCTGCCCAACACTCAATGAATGTTATTACCATATGTGCACTTAAGTATTGATCAGGTAATCCTAACTTGATGGTGAGTACATGTGGTGCTTGTTTTTTGATTCTCGTGATGCTTCACTTAGTAGAATGGGTTCCAGCTCTATCCAGTACAAGACAAGAGGTGCTATATCACCATTGTTTTTTGTGGTTGAGTAGAACTCCATGGTATACATATGCCACATTTTATTAATCCACTCATGTAATTATGGGCACTTGGGTTGTTTCTACATCTTTGCAATTGTGAATTATGCTGCTATAAACATTCTAGTGAAGCTGTCTTTTATATAATGTTTTTTATTCTCTTGGGTAGATGTTCAGTAATGGGATTGCTGGATCAAATCGTAGTTCTACTTGTAGCTCTTTGAGGTATGTTCATATTACATTCCACAGAGGTTGTACTAGTTTGTAATCCCACCAGCAGTATATGAGTATTCCTATCTCTCTGCATCAACATTTATTGTTTTGAGACTTTTTAATAAAGGGCATCCTCACTGGAGATAAGTGATATCTCATTATGATTCTGATTTTCATTTCCCTGATGATTAGAGATGTTGAGAATTTTTTCATGTTTATTGGCCATCAGTCTATCTCTTTTTGAAAAGTTTCTGTTCATATCATCTGCCCACATTTTGACAGGAAAATCAATAAGGAAAAAACAACCCTGATTTCTATATAGATTCTAGTTTTCAGCCCTTTATCAGATGTGTAACATGCAAAAATTTCCTCCCCTTCTGTAGGTTGTCTGCTCTTGTGATACTTTCCTTGGCTGTACATAAGCTTTTTAATTTGATTAGGTCCCATTTATTTGTTTTTCTTATTGCTGTGATTGCCTTTGAGGTCTACTTCAT
This sequence comes from Eulemur rufifrons, assembly GCF_041146395.1. NCBI lineage: Eukaryota > Metazoa > Chordata > Mammalia > Primates > Lemuridae > Eulemur > Eulemur rufifrons. Next base: position 9,918,984 of record NC_090986.1, on the reverse strand, counting down.
AAATTCATTGCCGAGGCCAATGTCCAGAAGAGTTTTTCCTACATTTTCTTCTGTAATTTTTATAGTTTCATGCCTTAGGTTTCAGTCTGTTATCCACTGTGAGTTCATATTTGTGAGAGGTGAAAGGTAAGGATCCTATTTCAGTCTTCTACATGTGGCTATTCAGTTCTCCCAGCACCATTTATTGAACAAGAATTCTTTTCCCCAATGGATTCTTTGTCTGCTTTGTAAAAGATTAGATGGTTACATGAGGATGGTTTTATATCTGGGTTCTCTGTTCTGTTCCAATGGTCTATGTCTTTCTTTTTGTGTCAGTACCATGCTATTTTAATTACTATAGCCTGTAGTATAACTTGAAGTCTGATAAATTGATGTCTCCAAATGTGTTCTTTTTGCTTAATATTACTTTTGCTATATGGGGTCTTGTTCTATATGAAGCATAGAATTTTCTCTAGATCTGTGAAAAAATGATGTTGGTATTTTAATGGGGATTGCATTGGATGTGTACATCACTTTGCATAGTATAGACATTTTAATAATGTTGATTATACTGACCCATGAACATGGTATGGTTTTCAACCTCTTTAAGTCCTCTGCTATTTCCCTCCACAGTGTTTCATAGACGTCCTCTACTATTTCCTTTCTCAGTATTTCATAGTTCTCGCTGTAGAGCTCTTTTACCTCCTTAGTTAAATATATTCCTAGGTATTTTTACTTTGTTGCTATTGTGAAGGGAATTAAGTTTTTGATTTGGTTCTCAGTTTGACTGCTGTCAGAGTATAGGAATGCTACTGATTTCTGTACATTGATTTTGTAACCTGACACTTTGCTGAATTTATTTATCAATTCCCGTAGTCTCATGGCAGAATCTTTGGGGCTTTCTAAATATAAGATCATATCATCAGCAAAGAGCAGTAGTTTGATCTCTTCTGCCCCCATTTGGATGCCCTTGATTTCCTTGCCTTCTCTGATTAGTCAGGCTAGGCCTTCCAGCACTATGTTGAACAGAAACAGTGATAGAACTGGAACCAAACAAGGTTGCTCTCCAAGTGGGAATACTTTCAATTTTTCCTAATTCAGTATGATGTTGGTTGTGGGTTTGTCATATATGGCTTGTATCATTTATCAGTAAGTCCCATCTATGCCTACTTTCTTAAGCTTTCTTATCGTAAAAGGGTGTTAGGTGAGATAAAACCATAAAAAAATTTACTGCATACAAAAAATGAACAGAAAAAGTGTTAATGACTGTATTAGTAAGTTTAATTAGTTATATAGGTAACCAAATTGAAATCTTTAACCAGAAAACAGGATATGTATTTCTTTCATATACAAGAGAAAATTATTACAAATGCAGTTTTGTGACCTAAGAATTTTATTAACTTCCTGAGAACATAAATCCTGCAGGTCATATTTTCTAGGTATCATAAAATGACAGAAAATGTCAATTGAAGGGGGAGGGGCAATATGGCAGATAAGAAATCCATTAGGCAGAGTGTCTCTGCAAGAAAAATTTTTACAAGAAAGTGAAAAAAAAAAATAAAGAGGCAGACAAACATAGATTGGATGAGGGTCAGAGGGAAAGGTGTGCCTGAAACTACAGGAGACTCCACAGGAAGAAGTTGCAGAGGAGAACTGGAAGGAAAAATGCACCTGAGAGGCTTGGAAACCAGAAACAAGGGTAGATGGAGCAGTTAAAATTCCCCTCCCTTGCAATTCGGACTGCTGATGGGCTCCTGAGTGGTTGGAAACACCTGCTAATACCAGCCCAGAGATGGCTGCCACCAGTGAGTGGTGAGCCTCTTGCAGACAAGGCACCAGGAATCCACCTCCCTCAGGGCACCTCCCTCCCTGCAGACCCAAGCCAATCGGCAGGTGCCATATTACTTTACTCTCCCTTTCCCTACCCTCTGCTGCTGAAAGACAAAATTTAGCCACTACCCTGGAGGCATCAGCAGAGAACGAGACCTTTACTTTTGGGGCCCTATAACAGATGGGGGATACTCAGACTGTGAGCTTGCTACCTGCCAGCCCTCCCAGGTGCCACTTGGCTGGGACCTCCAGGAGAACATGGCAAATACCAAGGCAGAGAGACATTGATCCACTTTGGGCATCCCATGGGTGACTTGAGACTAGCATTCTTCTCCCTGGCAGGGTCAGGGATTGATCTCTGGGGCCCAGGGGACAGGCCTGCAGATCAGATCCTATACACAAATGTCTCAATCCCATTGCCCAGGGGCACAGAAGAGAAATTTGTGAATGAGTCTACCGAGGTGTGTGTGCCCCAGGGGCCTTCAGTGTGCTTGAGGGGCCAATCTCCTTCCATTGGAGGGCTGTGTTCCCAGCCCAAGCTGCGATCCTGGGCAGGGAACCTCCAGGCCTCCATTACAGCCAGGGAAGATCCACTGGCTTGAGGTCCTGCCTGCCAGCAGAGTCCATGGAGAAACCATGGAACAGAGGAGGGTGGAAATGAGTGAGGCTGCTCCAGACTGCAGGTGTCAGATGGCCCTACCCCGACACAAAGACTTTTCTGCTGAGTAGGACCATTTAAGTCCCTCCCTGGCAGCTTTGCCCAGAAGCAGACAACAGAACTTTGACCCCTGCTAATAGCATTTGTGGAACTTGAGGGCAGGCTCACCCAATCCAGCCCCACCCCAGCCACATTCCCCTACCTTCCCCCACTGAGGTGGAGAATAAGGACACACCTGGAAGTCCCAGGGCCCCACCCACCACCTGAGGCACTAGAATGCCTCTCCAGAGAAATAACAGCTGGCTACAAGACCCAAAAACAACACTGCAGCTTGCTCCTCCCAGCCCAACAAATGCCACCTGCTAATAGGTCATTTTGCATACCCTTTTCCTGTACCTATTGACTCAACATTCAGGGTGTGGTCAAATCTCACCTACAAACACCACCTACTGGCTCAGAGAGTAAACAGTGTGTGTCACTATCCAAGTGAAAATCTAAAGGTAAGAGGCAAAAGCTGATCCAGATAGGAAGGAATCAATGAAAGAACTCTCGAAGTATGAAGAATCAAATGGAAACTACACCCCCAAAGGAGAACACCAGCTCATTAGCAATGGCCATCAACCAAATTCAGAACACTAAAATTACAGAATAATTTCAAACACGGATTGTAAGAAAACTCAATGATATGCAAATGGATAACCACCACAAAGAAACCACAAAAAAAAAAAAAAAAATCCAGGACTTGGAAGAAAAATTCACCAAAGAAGTTGAAATATTAAAGAAAAATCAAACAGAACTTCTAGAAATGAAGAATGTATTCAAGGAATTACAAAACACAGTGGAAAGCCTCAAGAACAGGGTAGATCAAACAGCAGAAAGAATCTCAGGGATTGAAGATATAACACCTTTCAATTAAAGAAGTCAGTTGCAGAGATAGAGCAGAGAAATAAGAGAAAAGAGCAAAGTCTACAAGAAATGTGAGATTATGTGAAGAGGCCTAACATGAGAATCATAGGCATCCTTGAGGGTAAAGAAGAAAATACACATGGCTGGATGAGCTATGTGAGGATATAATACAGGAAAATTTCCCAGGCCTTGCTAAAAATCTAGATATCCAAGCACAAGAAGTTCAAAGGACTCCTGGGAGATTCAGTGCAAACAGGAAGACACCATGACACACAGTCATCAGACTGACCAAAATAAAAACCAAAGAGGCTTTCCTATGAGCTTTAAGACAAAACAATCAGGTAACCTACAAAGGAAAACCCATCAGAATAATGGCAGTCTTCTCAAATAAGAAATTATAAGCAAGAAGAGACTGGGGTCCCATTCTCACTTTTCTCAAACAGAATAATACCCAGCATATAATCTTGTACCATGCAAAACTAAGTTTCATATACAAAGGAGAAATAAAGACCTTCTCAGACAAGCAAAGACTGAGGGAATTCACCAAGACAAGACCTGCCCTCCAGGAAGTACTCAAAAGAGTGTTACACATGGATCAGCATAATAAATACCCACCAGTGTAAAATCATCCAAAAGCTAAAGTCCACAGATACCACAATGACTCAAGTTGAACTTTGTTGCTTTTTTCTCTCTCTTAACAGGATGAACAAAAATCTTCCCCACCTGTCAATTCCTTTAATAAGGGTGAATAGCTTCAAGTGCCCACTAAAGAGACATAGGCTGGCCGAATTGATAAATATACACAAGCCAATTATCTGCTGTCTTCAGGAAACACATCTAACCCACAAGAATGCATTCAGACTCAAGGTAAAGGGATGGAAAACAATATTTCAAGCAAACAGAAGCCAAAAGAAAGCTGATATGGAAGTTCTGATTCAAGATAACTTAGTCTTCAAATAAACAAAAGTACCAAGAGACAAAGATGATTGCTATATAATGAAGTGTTCAATTGAACAAAAAGACATAACAATTCTAAATATGCACCTAACTCAGGTGCACCCCGACTCATAAAGCAAATCTTATTCGATCTAAACAAAATGATAAACCATGCAACACCATAATAACCAGAGTCCTTCAACACTTCTCTGACAGAACAGGACAGATCCCCCAAACAGAAAATAAACAAAGAAACAATGGAATTAAATAGAACTCTAGAACAAATGGGCCTGACTGACATTTACAGAACAATCTACCCCAAAACCACTGAATATATATTTTCTCATCAGCTCATGGGACATTCTCTAAGGCCACAAAAGATGTCTCAAAAAATTAAAAAATATATAAAAAAATATAAAAAATATACCCCAAAACCACTGAATATACATTTTTCTCATCAGCTTATGGGACATTCTCTAAGGCCACAAAGCATGTCTCAAAAAATTTAAAAAAATATAAATTATACCATGCATCTTCTCAGACTACAGTGGAATAAAATTACAAATCAACTCCAACAGAAACTCTCATCTGAACAAAAAGTCATGGACACCAAACAACTTTCTGCTTAACAATGGCTGTGTTAAGGAGGAAATCAAGATGAGAATCAAAAGATTCTTTGAAATAAATGATAGAGGCAATACACATTATCAAAATCTGTGGGACACAGCCAAAGCAGTCCTGAGAGAAAAATTTATATCCATAAATGGCTACATCCAAAAGACAGAAAGATCACAAATAAATAATCTAATGAATCACCTCAAAGAACTGGAAAAGGATGAGGAAACTGACCCCAAACCCAGCAAAAGAACAGAAATAACAAAGATCAGAGCAGAACTAAATGAAATTGATAACAAAAAAAACTATACAGAAGATTAATAAAACAAAAAGTTGGTTCTTTGAAAAAATAAACAATTGATACTCCTCTTGGTAGATTAACAAGCAGCAGAAAAGAAAGGACCCTAATAAGCTCCATCAGGAATGAAAAAGGAGAAATTACAACTGATGCCATGGAAATATAAAACATTATCTATGAACACTATAAAAAACCTCTATGCACATAAACTGGAAAATGTGGAGGAAATGGACAAATTCTTACAAACACACAGCTTCCCTAGGTTCAATCAGGAAGAAATAGAATTCCTGAACAGACCAATATCAAGTACTCAAATTGAAACAGCAATAAAAACCTTCCTAAAAAGAAAAATGCTGAACAAGATGGTTTCACACCTGAATTTTACCAGACCTACAAAGAACTGGTGCCTATCCTGCAGAAATTATTCCACAACATTGAGAAGGAAGGAATCCTCCCCAACATGTTTTATGAAGCCAACATCTCCCCAATACCAAAAACCACGAGAGAATGCAATGAAAAAAGAAAACGACAGACCAATATCCCTTGTGAATATAGATGCAAAAATTCTCAACAAAATCCTAGCAAACTGAATTCAGCTGCTTATCAAAAAAATAATCCATCACATCCAATTGGGCTTCATCCCAGAGATGCAGGGATGGTTCAACATATAAAAATCTATAAATGTAATTCACCACATAAATAGAAGCAAAAACAAAGACCATATGATCCTCTCAATAGACACAGAAAAAAGCATTCGACAAAATTCAACACCCTTTTATGATAAGAACGCTTAACAAAATAGACATAGATGGGACTTACCTATAAATGATACAAGCCATATATGACAAACCCACAGCCAATATCATACTGAATGGGGAAAACTTGAAAGCATTCCCACTTAGAACTGGAACCAGACAAGGTTTCCCTCTATCACGGCTTCTATGCAACATAGTGCTGGAAGTCCTGCCAGAGCAATCAGACAAGAAAAAGAAATCAAGGGCATCCAAATGTGGGTAGAAGAGGTCAAACTTCTTCTCTTGCTTATGATATGATCTTATATCTAGAGAACCCCAAAGATTCTGCCATGAGACTATTGGAATTGATAAACAAACCCAGCATACTCTCAGGTTACCAAAAATCAATGTACAGAAATCAGTAGCATTCCTATATTCTGACAACAGTCAAACTGAGAACCAAATCAAAGACTCAATACCCTTCACAATAGCAACAAAGAAAGTAAAATATCTAGGAATATATTTAACTAAGGGGATAAAAGACCTCTACAGGGAGAACTATGAAACACTGATGAACTAAATAACAGAGGACATAAACAGGTGGAAAACCATACCATGCTCATGTTCGGCAGAATCAACATTGTTAAAATGTTTATACTACCCAACGTGATCTACAGATTCAATGCAATCCCTATTAAAATACCATCATTTTTCACAGATCTAGAAAAAATAATTCTACTATTTGTATGGAACCAGAGAAGAACCCGTATAGCAAAAGTAGTATTGTTCAAAAAGAACAAATTGGGAGGCCATCAATTTACCAGACTTCAAGCTATACTACAAGCTAAAACATGCTGTAACTAAAACAGCATGTTACTGGCACAAGAACAGAGACACATACCAGTGGAACAGCACTGAGAACCCAGATATAAAAGCATCCTCAGATAGCCATCTAATCTTTGACAAAGCAGACAAAAACATACACAGGGGAAAAGAATCCTTATTCAATAAATGGTGCTGGGAAAACTGGATAGTCACATGTAGAAGACCAAAACAGGATCCACATCTTTCACCTCTCACAAAAATTAACTCGCAGTGGATAACAGAGTTAAACCTAAGGTGTGAAACTATAAGAATTCTAGAAGAAAATGTTTCTGAGTTATTTCACTGATTCTTTCTCATCTGGCCTCTAAATTAAGATCTGGGTGTGCTAGAGCTGGCTTATGGATCTGTCTCTGAGTCCCCAGAGATCAATCCCAGATAATGCCATGGGGAGGAATGCTGGGCCTGAGTTGCCATTAGTGGTTTTTTTGTTTGTTTGTTTGTTTGTTTTTTTAAGAAGGTTTGGTGAACCTCTTGGGTAACCTCTTCCCAATGGAATGTAGTGAGTTTGGTCCCTCCAGCTCAATCTCTGACCTGGTGGGTTTTACTTGTAGGTACGTATCTGATGCTCCCTAATTACTTGAGTCAAAAGGCATAATGTTTAGCTCTGAAGTTGTTTCTCTTTTCATTGATTTTAGTTTGTGTGAAGGAGCCAGCTGCCAAGGTAATCTTTTGTGCCTGTGATACACTCTGTTCCCCCAGGTGGGCACATGGATGCCCCAAGCTTTAGGAGGAACCCTATAGCTCCCAGGAGGTTACTTGGTCCCTACTCCCCCTGAAGTGAGGGGTAGAACAAGACATTGTGATTAGAATGTGAGCCTGAGGGGTTTTGCTAGTCATCAGCAGAGCTCAGAGGTTGCTTATCTGGTCAATAGGGGGAGCCACTTAAATGCAGTTCAGAGCAATCTCTCCAAGCCAGGAGGGCTTGTACAGGTGGGCTGGACAGGCGCCCCTACTCATGGGGGTGTGGGCTTATTCGTGTGATTGCAAAGGCCCCAGGCCTGGCTCTTCCCATCCCGGTCTACTCACCCAGTTTCTGTGCGGGGTGGGGGGCAAGTACCCTCCCTATTTTCTCCCTGGAACTCCACAGTCCTCTTCCCTCGGTTCAGTCCCAGTGCACACATTGCATTGCCTCCCCAAATTGGCTCTCTGGTCCATGTGTCTGACCCACCCGCATGTGTCTCTGCTGTCAGTGGCAAGCACAGCTGAGGCATGTCCTCACTCCAGTGAAACAAGCCTCTGGCACAGAGGATTCTCCTGGTTGCTATGGGGGAAGGGCCATGGTCTCCCTGCACCATTCCTGTGCCTGGGCGGCAGCAGTCCAGTCTACCAGTCCAAGTGACCAATGGGCGATCCTGCTAAACACCAGCATGGAGAGAATCAGGCCTCTCAGTACTGAGCACTCTCGTAATTGCTATGGGGGTAGGGAGGGGCCACAGTCTCCCTTCACCACTCTCAAGTCTGGGGCATACCAATTCAGCCTGCCTGTCCAAGCCACCAGCAGGCACTCCCACTAAATGCCAGTATGGAGACAAGCGGGCCTCTCAGGATGGAGCACTCTTGTGTTGCTATGGGGGGTGATGGGCCATAGTCTTCCTGCACTGCTTTCATGCTTGGGGTGGGGGGGCACCAGTCCAGTTCACCTGTCCAAGCTGCCAGTGGGTGGATCCCACCAAATTCTGGCATAGAGAGAAGCAAGCCTCTCAGCACCAAGTACTCTTGTGGTTGCTATGGGAGGGGGGCTGCAGTACAAGCCAGCTTGAGCCAAAATTGCTTTCTGTGATGCCAGGAAGGGAGGAGATGCAGAGAAAAAAGCATCTAGGTGCAAGAAAGCTGGCTCTCTGGTCCCTCATGGCACTTTCCCATGGGGTGAGAGTTTTTGTTTCCTGCTGCTCACCAAAGGCATGGGAGTGGAGCAAGTGGACCTCTCTTGCCCTTTCACTTGGCATTGGGCTTCTCTGGATTTGGTCCACTCTGTCACTGTCCTCTCCTCTCTTTATTCTTTCTTGTATTCATAAGCCCTTCTCGGTAGGGTCCCAAATGCCTCCATTGTCTCTCCCTGCAATCTACACTAGGGCACCACAGCTGCTCTCAGCTCTCCTCAGTCCAACTTTCCACCTCCAGCCAAGACAGTCCAAGTGCCATCTCTAGTTGGCCATCTTGCCCCAATAAAATAAAAATATTAGAAGCAAATTTCAAGGTGTTTGTACTTTATATATCATGTCATGTTCTAACTATATTTCTATGGAAACTTAATAGGCAAATGCTAAAATTGAGGTCTTTTATCACTTTACTGAATACCATAAAATTAAATTTTGAGACAAATTGAAATGAGAATTTAACTGTCACACTAACATAAAATGGTAAATTCTGTGCTCATAAACTATTTTTCTCAACTTTCCTGATATAACATTGCTTATCATTGTCCTATGCATAATATTTGATACCTTATATGCCCTCTTGTCAGCTTCTCCTAATATTCGTCTGTCCAGGGCATTTTCAGCCTTAATTCACAGTCACAAAGAAAACTCTTGAAAATTTATTCATCTATTTGTTTGACTGATAAGACTAAACAAAATGGCCTAATCTTATCCATTGAAATGAATGTATAGAGATAAGATGGAGCCATACAAGGTGGCCCATGCCTCTAGTCCCAACTACTAAGGAGGCTAAGGTGGGAGCATTATCCCAATCCAGGAGTTCAAGGTCAGCCTGGGCAACAGTGAGACCCCACTTTAAAAAAAAAAAAAAAAAAAAAAAAGGAGAGGCAAATGTTGCCTGTGTTGTGTAAAATAACGTTGAATGGAACTAATCAAGATGCGAGTAAGTTCTAAGGAGACAGGTCCAGGTCCACTTTATGGGTAAGATATAAAATGCATTCCTCAGGTTTTAAAGAACTGAATTTGGCATATCTAACACATCTATGCCAGTCTAAGGAATTAGAACTTTAGCTCCATTCAATATCTGACTTATATAGTCAGCTTTATTTTCATTTGGAAGAGCCAAATGAGATGTATATTAAAATGTGCCATAAATCCTAAAGAATGATATAAAGAGACTAATTTGGGCTCTCATTCTACACTGCCCATTTACTAACTGGTTTGTAAAACCACTCAGAGGCTTCCCTCATGCCCCACACCACCAAGCAGAGAAGTTTTCACAAGTACTTACATGCTTTGTATATAAAGTTGCACTCAATTCATATATTTGTTTATTCTTTCACAATTTTTGAATATTCTGAAAAGTGAATGCAGTACTTGCCAGGTACAAAGGCATACCCATCATGAAGCTTAATTAAGCTAACTTTTAAACAAATTAAGATCTCAACCAAGGTTTAAATAAAAGAGCTATAAGACACTTCCTCTATAGTAATGAAACCACTGTCATTTAAATGAAATAAATGAGCCAAAGACATTTAAACATTCTTATAATACAATGTTTTGTACTTCAAAGGACTTAGTTTGTATTCAAAAACCACCTTATTCTGAATTGTTTTTACCTAGATTCATTCCCTTCCAAAATTCTAGAGGTTAAAAAAAAAAAAAAAAGATTTCTTCCTCTCTTCCTCCCCCTTCCATCCCTCACAGTTTAGAATTTGAAGAACTTTTACCTCAACATTCTTATCTTTGAACAAGATTCTGTTGGGTGGTAGGAGCCATGGAAACCAAGGGTCTTGCACAGGCAGGGTCTGGCATTTTAACTCCCAAAACTTTATACTACCTCTCTTTTAGAGGAGGTAAATGACGTCTGTTTAGTCGCCAGAGTAGGGATGAAGATATGTGTATGTCAAAGTGAGAATTTTAAAATAATCAAGACACCCTGGGTAAATTACTTTGGAAACACACACACTAAACAAAAAAGACACCTAAATATTTTTCTGCAGCCCTGGCAGTAATATTTCACACCTTTATTTTAAAAACCCCCTACTCAATTTTCTTTGTGTTCAAATTATAGTTGGAAGAATAAAGCATCTTTGATCGAGATGACATAAAATAGCCTATTAAGAATACCACATACATTCCTATGGCAACCTCTATTTTGAATTTAAATAGGAAGTCCTCAAACATTTGGGTCTGAACTGTCCCTAGCACCAGCTATTTTAATGAGTGGGAGGAAAGGAACAATGAGGCCCTTACATGGCTCTTTCACTTAGGTACCCCAGTCTGGATGGGGAAGGAAAGAGAATGAGATGGGTACTCCAAAGTTGGGGTAGTTGAGTTTTCACTGAGAAAAGGAAGAGAATATACCAAAAAAGTCTTTATCACATCCCATGAGATGACAAATGGAGCCACAAACAAAAAGGGTTATGGACTGGAGGGTCCTATGTGGGGTTGGGGAAATGGGAAGAGGGAGCAAGAACTGGACATTTGTGAAAGGAGGTGGAAAATAAACCACCAGACATGGCAGGGAAAGAATAAGGGGTGGGGACAAGAAACAAAGCCAGCCTTTGTCCTCAGTGCTCAGCCATGGGAAAGCTGAATCCAGGCAGGAAGGAGTCTGAGGCAGTGGATGCCTCTTGGGGTACAGTGGAGTAGACTAGGCCAGAGGTGCACCTGTGGGTTGATGGTACCTGCTGCCTCCTTACCTTCAGACATCTCCTGGAAACTGATGTGCTGCAGGTAGTAGCCCTAACTGGCTCCAACATCCAACTCAGCAGGCTCCATGGCAGAAGGTGCCAGTGCTTATAGCACCCGGGCACCACCTCATAGATCTTAGAATCATAGTCCAGCTCCACTAACCTGATACACAGGTCAGCTTGGGGCTGGTATTGGGGAACACACACCACCTCACTGTGTTCCCATGGGGCACCTCTGCTTGTGGGGAGCGGTCTAGGCCTCCTAGTGTATCTGCCCAGGACATGCATAGTCAGGCCCTCCACCTATCCCTGTGGGACACGCTTGTGGGACACACCTATCCGGGGCTATAAAAGCAGCTTGCATTTCCTGTTCGAGGTCTCTCGCCATGTAACTGTTGTAGGTGCCTCATTAAACTACTGTTGGAAGAACTCCAACTTGTCGTGTCGTACTTGCTGGCAACTGCGGCACGACAAGCGGTGCCGAAACCCGGGAACTCTCGCACCAGGCGGAGACGACCTCATTAGAGGTGAGTTCAGAACCGCAGTAGTAGAGGTAGAGTTGGACCCCCACCTTTGATCGTGCTTCACTATGGGAAATTCCCCGAGCACCCAGCTGCTCCGTGCTCTACAGGAGCTTTTGGCTGCACGAGAGTTGAAAATCCCCGAGCGTGTCTTACGGCATTTTATGCAGGAAGTAGATCGTGTGGCACCATGGTTTCTCCACTCGGGCTCTTTCACCGTTCCGAGCTGGGATAAATTAGAGAAGGACCTTCGCTGTGCCCATGCTACTGGGCTCCTTCGAGAGTGCGTCCTTCCTATTTGGGCATTGGTGCGCACCTGCCTAGAGGACTCTCCTTGTAGTATTCAAGTGCAGCAGGGGCAGCAGGCTCTGAGTGACTATCAAGATAGTATGTCAGAAAGGGATAAGGGTGGTCCGGACCGGCCGGGGCGTTCGAGAACCCGGTCGGAAGAAAAGCGGGGAGCCGCCCGCAAGGGAGGGCGCTCAGGAAGGCAACGGGGACGCCCGTTGCCCGGCCCGTTATCTAGGGAGGATGTGGCTTGTAAAATGGCCGCCCTCCGTCTGTCTTCTTCTTCTTCTTCTTCCTCTTCTTTGTCCCGCTCTTCTTCCTCGTCTCGCGAGAGGGAGGCGGAGCTTTCTCCGGCCGATAAGGCGGACTTGGAGGAGGCGGTGACGGCGTATGAGGCGGAGCGTTATCGCCCGCCTCCGTATGCCTCCGCCCCTCCCCCACCAGTTGATGGCGGGGGAGGTACATCTTTCATGTCCGACCGGGTTCGGAGAAAAGTCAGCCAGTGCTTTCCTGTATTTGAGGATGCCAACCAACAACGGCACCATGAGCCACTCGACTACAAGCTACTGAAGGACCTGGCCCAGGCAGTGCAGGCTTACGGTTGCAATGCTGCTTATACTAGGGGCCTGTTAGATCGTTTGGCTGCCCACGCTATGACTCCTAGTGATTGGGCCAGCACTGTGCGGGCTTGTTTATCCGCCGGGCAGTATTTAGATTGGAAATCCCTTTACCAGGAGGCTTGTGTCAACCAAGCCCGTGTTAATGCTCAACAGGGTCAACCCGCTTGGAACGCTGACATGCTATTGGGTTTGGGTCAGTGGCAGAACAATCAAACCTGTTTCCCCGTACAAGTATATGCTCAGATTAACCAATTGGCCATAAAAGCTTGGCAGCAGCTGCCTAATCGGGGACAGGTTGCAGGTAACTTAACCAAAGTGGTTCAGGGACCTACAGAGCCTTTTTCTGATTTCGTGGCTCGTATGGTGGAATGTGCGGCCCGCATTTTCGGGGATGCTGACACGGTGATGCCCCTGGTAGAACAACTAGTGTTTGAGCAGTGCACTGAAGCCTGCCGCAATGCCATCGTTCCTTGGAAGAACAAGGGCCTTACCGCTTGGCTTAAAGCTTGCCGGGAGATCGGGGGCCCACTGACCTCTGCAGGACTGGCAGCCGCTATCGTGGCTGCCCGGGAGAGTGCCAATGTGACCTGCTATAACTGCGGTCAACAAGGGCACATACGGCGACAGTGCCGGGCTTCTTCGCGCCCGCGCCCCCGGCCTTCCCGTGCGGTGCCGGAAATCTGCTCGCGCTGTGGCAAGGGGCGTCATTTGGCCTCTGAATGTCGATCCATCAAGGATCTTCGGGGGCGGCCCCTGGACCCTGCAGGGAGTGCCCCCGCTGGAGGTGCTCGGCCTAAGGTCTTTAATGTGCCAAAAAACGGGAGGGAGGGCCCTCGACCCCAGGGCCCGCAAATGTATGGGGCCTTCCATCAGTCCCCGGCGACGCCAGCGCTGATGCCTCAGCTGCAATCGCCGTCACTAATGCCCCAAGGGAGGTCCGGCGAGCCACTTCGGGTTCCGCAGGATTGGACCTCCGTGCCACCACCCTCACAGTATTGACCCCTGAAATGGGGTATCAGCCAATTCCTTCGGATTTTAAGGGACCCTTGCCCCCAGACTCTGTGGGTCTAGTGATTGGTCGCTCTTCCTCAACCCTGCGGGGCTTGCTTATCCATCCAGGAGTTATAGATTCTGATTTTACAGGTACAGTACAGATATTGGCGACGGCTCCCAGAGGGGTCGTTTCCATTTGCCCAGGGGATCGGATTGCTCAGTTGCTCTTGCTCCCGAGCCTCCATGCACGATTTCCCGCTGCCCCCCATACACGGGGGACAGCGGGTTCTGGCAGTTCTGAGGTCAATGCTGCATATCTGTCCCTTCATATGGGTGAGAGACCTATGCTCCCCCTTATAATACAAGGAAAGTCTTTTTCAGGTTTGTTGGACACGGGAGCCGACTCCAGTGTCATGTCATCTAAATGGTGGCCATCCGCATGGCCCACTGTCCCTTCCACCCAGACACTTCAGGGTCTTGGCTATGCTGCCGCCCCTGATCTAAGTGCTGCTCATCTTCACTGGAAAGACTCTGAAGGCAATCAGGGCACATTTCGCCCTTATGTGATGCCTCTCCCTGTTAACCTCTGGGGCAGAGATGTTTTGAGTCAAATGGCCCTTCGTCTCACTAATGAGTATTCGCCACAAAGTCAACATATGATGCGAGAGATGGGCTATGTTCCTGGAAGGGGACTAGGGTCTCGGCTGCAAGGCAGAACCGAACCCGTTGAGCCTCAGCCTCGCCCCCCTCGGCATAGTCTGGGTTTTTCGTAGGGGCCACTGAGGAGCAACCGATACCCATCCCATGGCTTACGGAGAAGCCGGTTTGGGTGCCTCAGTGGCCCCTCTCCACTCCCAAACTCTGCGCTGCACGTGAACTAGTCGCTGAGCAGCTTCGGTTGGGACACTTGGAACCCTCTCGCTCCCCTTGGAACACTCCTATTTTTGTTATTCAGAAAAAATCAGGCAAGTGGTGACTGTTGCACGATCTTCGTACAGTCAACGAACAAATGCAGATCATGGGTCCGGTGCAGCGCGGTCTCCCTCTTCTCTCCACCTTGCCCCGATTTTGGCGTCTCCTTATTGTAGATATTAAGGATTGTTTTTTCTCTATCCCGCTGCACCCCGATGATAGATTACGTTTCGCCTTCACTATTCCTTCCCCAAATCATGAAGAGCCTGACTCTCGCTATCACTGGAGAGTCTTACCTCAGGGGATGGCCAACAGCCCAACCATGTGTCAACTGTATGTGGCAGCAGCTGTAGCTCCCGTGCGCCACACCTTTCCTTCGATTAGGATTCTACATTACATGGATGATCTTCTTCTTTGTCATTCCGACCCTTCATATCTTCACCGTGCTTATGCCACTTTGTGTGCTCATTTCTCTTCCTACGGGCTGCACTTAGCACCCGAAAAGGTTCAGGAAGGTGATATAGGGGAGTTTTTGGGGGCCCATATAAGCCCCTTGTCCATTCGTCCTCAAAAAATTACTATTCGGGTAGATGGTCTTCACACCCTAAATGATTTCCAAAAGTTACTAGGTGACATCAATTGGCTTCGCCCTTATCTTCGCCTGTCCACAGCACAGCTGAGCCCTTTGTTCCAGGTGCTGGAGGGTGATTCAGACATATTGTCCCCTCGCGTTCTGACTCCTGACGCACGACAGGCCCTTCGGCTGGTCGAGGAGGCGATACAGCACGCCCAGTTGGTTCGGATCCAGCCTGATCAGCCTTTTTCTCTTTGCCTTTTGCCCTCTTTGGAGACACCTACTGCAGTTCTTTGGCAGGAGGGCCCTCTGCTCTGGATTCACGCGCATACCTCTCCGCGACGGGCCATTGAGCACTATCCTACCGCGGTTGCTGATCTCGTGTTGTCTGCGCTTAAACTCTCCTTAACTCATTTTGGGGCCCATCCTTCTGTTCTCCATTGCCCCTATACTAGAGCTCAAGTACAGATTCTCTGTGCCTCGGTAGACAGTTGGGCAGTCCTTCGATGCTCTTTTTCTGGTGTTATAGACAATCATTTCCCCAAGCACCCTCTTCTTCAGTTTGCTCTGCGACATCAGATTATCTTCCCCCGTGTCACGTCTTCTGACCCTCTTCCCAATGCTACTACAGTTTATACTGATGGGTCCTCTAATAGTACGGGTAGTTATGTTGTCAATGGCCAGGCCTTCACCGCTTCTTTTCCTTACTCTTCCCCTCAGCATGTGGAATGTACCATCGTTGAGTTGGTCCTCCGTACTTTCCCAGGACCACTCAACATTGTCTCTGATTCTGTCTATGTCGTTCAGGCTGTTCGGTTGTTGGAGGTGTCTCACGCCTTGAACCCACGGAGCACGGTATTCTCTTTATTCTGTGCTGTCCGGTCAGCCATCCACTCGCGCAGTGCGAGGTTCTTTATCACTCATATTCGGGCCCACTCGCTCTTGCCTGGACCTATGGCTGCCGGCAATGCCCTGGCGGATCGGGCCACGAAATTATGTTGGCTTGCTTCTCCTTTGGAAAGTGCCCGCAACTTCCATTCATTGTACCATGTCCCAGCTTGTACTTTACGCCTTAAATTTGGTCTCCCCCGCGCCTCTGCGTGGGAAGTGGTCCTCCAGTGTGCGGACTGTGCACCTTTCCACTCACAACCTTCCGTGGGCGTCAACCCGCGGGGCCTTCGGCCTCTCCAGGTGTGGCAGATGGACGTCACTCACATTCCCATGTTTGGTAAGTTGTCTTATGTTCATGTGTCCGTAGACACCTGTTCTGGGGTTATCCACGCCACTCCTTTAGCTGGAGAGCGCGCCTGTCATGTCGTCACGCACTGTCTAGAAGCATGGGCTGCCTGGGGCAAGCCTGAGGTCCTTAAGACTGATAACGGCCCGGCCTATACTTCTCGGGCCTTTCAACAATTTTGCCGCCGTCTCGGCGTTACCCATCGCACTGGCTTGCCCTATAACCCCCAGGCCCAGGGCATTGTAGAACGCGCCCATGGCACAATCAAAGTCTACTTACAAAAACAAAAGGGGGAGGCTGGGGCTTTGGGTGGTGGCAGGTCTCCCAAATCTGCCCTATCTCTTACTCTATATACTTTAAATTTTTTGCTGCTGGATGACCGTGGTCGCTCGGCGGCAGATCGCCATGTGGATCCTGGCCCCCCCCTTTCCGAGCGGGTGATGTGGAAAGATGTGCTTTGTAATCAATGGAAAGGACCGGATCTGATTCTCAGCAGATCCAGGGGAGCTGTTTGTGTTTTTCCACAGGACGCCCCGGACCCTATCTGGGTTCCGACACGCCTCACGCGACGCCTCAGTCATCCTGCTGCTTCCTCGCCGGCTCCTGACGACGATGCTATTGTGGCGGATTCTGCTTTCCCTGACCATGACCCTCCTCGCCCTGGGAGTGCTGTCCAGGGCGAAACGTCGTTGGGCCATCCTGCCTGTATTCCTGAGACCCCTGCCGGTGTCTCATGATTCGCAGATATTCCCCCGGTTCTTTATTACCAATGCTTCCCTAGGACTTCCCTACCTCCCGTGGTCCAAAGAGTCTGGAGCGGTTCCCGGCAATGAATCCTATATCCTTGCTGGGTCCTTGTGCTTTACTACCATTATCCCGACTAACGGCAACCTGTCCTGTATACTTCTTGCCAACCAGACGGGTGCTTGGGTGGACCGGCCGCGTCCCCGCAACGGGACCTTTGCTAATGGGACTTTTGTGACAGGGATGTGGCCTGCGTTACACAAAACTGTGAACATTTGAGACCGCTGCGTCAGGCGCTCAGTTTTCCAACGTGACCTTTGGTCCCACGCCTGTTTGTCTCTGGCCTCCATTCATCTGGATTGTGGCCCGCCTGGAAAACCATACGGCCACCCTTAACTGCTCAACCGTAAACTACACGTATACACGTTGCTGGAATGCCTCAGAACACAGGATGGCCGTGGTTGCACACATGCCCCGGTACGTCCCCTGGCCGGTTGACGCACCGGATTCGTTGGTTCTCTTTCGACATCGTAGGGACTTTGGCGTGACAGCTCTTGTCTTTGCTATTGCAGCGGCCTCCGCTGCGGCCCTTACCGCCAGTTCGATCGCGGCGGCGGGTACCGTACAAACGGCACAGGTCCTAAATAACCTGTCAGCAACGGTAGCAACTGCCTTGGACACACAAAGCTCTATCAACTCACACCTGGCGGGAGGGATTATGCTCCTAAATCAACGTGTGGACTTGGTTCAAGAACAGGTGGACAGTTTGGTACAGCTCGCCCAGCTTGGTTGCGAGCGACGACTGCCGGGATTGTGTATTACTTCGATCCCATATTCTAACCTTTCCCAGGCGGCCAATCTCTCTAAAGAGCTTTCTCGGCTGTTACAGGGCTCTTGGTCTGCCAATTTCTCCAAGCTAGCCACTCAGTTACAACTAGAAATCACCCATATTAATTCTACCCGGTTAGATCCTATGCTTACTGATGGCCTCCTCCCCACCTTTTTGTCGCTTCTACACGGGGTTCGGGAATGGGCAGGTCTTGGATCCCTGGGCCTGCTGGGATGTCTTGCTTTTTGGCCTCGTGTTCTGGATGCTCATGCGTGTCCGTTGGCAGCAACAAAGGGATCGAGTGGTCATGGCTCAAGCCTTTGCTGCCCTTCATGAGGGCTCTCCTCCTGGAGTGTGGATAAGCATGTTACATACGGACGGCAACTACCGCTTTTCCCCTTGACAGCATGGCGTGGCCCTTGCACCCCGAGGGCTTGTCCCCATTGCACCGGGAAGGGCACGCGACCCCTGTTTTGTGGTCAGCCCTTGCACCTTCATGAGCTCTCGCTCATTGCACTGAAGAGTGGTGACCATACGCCCCTTGGTGAACTGTGACCCTAGATCTGGACTGGGGCTTCCGTTCACCATAAGGCAAAAACAAAAGGGGGAGCTGTGGGGAGCGGTCTAGGCCTCCTAGTGTATCCACCCAGGACATGCATAGTCAGGCCCTCCACCTATCCCTGTGGGACACGCTTGTGGGACACACCTATCCGGGGCTATAAAAGCAGCTTGCATTTCCTGTTCGAGGTCTCTCGCCATGTAACTGTTGTAGGTGCCTCATTAAACTACTGTTGGAAGAACTCCAACTTGTCGTGTCATACTTGCTGGCAACTGCAGCGCGACATCTGCTGTTCTCTCTTGCCTGGTACGTGCACCTCCAATCACCCTGACTCTGCCACACCTGTACCTTGCCTGGGCTGCACCCCTCTGCTGCTCTGCCACTGCCGCCTTCTCCTAGCTGACTTGTATGTGAGGTATGACCAGCTGGGCTTATTTAAAAGAGGTCGAGACACAAGATGTTTAGAGGCACAGGTACTGCTGGGAGAAATCATTATCCAACCTCCTCCTCCTGCTCCCACCTACTGACTGAAGGCCACTGGCCCTGGCTGTCACTTGCCACCCAGAACATGTCCTGTGGTTTCCTGGTTACAAGGAACCAATCACACCCAGAGTTTTCTCCACGTTTGCCTTGAGCCATGGAACATGACTCATAATGCACCAGCCCACCCTGCCCCACCCTTCCTTGTGGGGCCCCACCCCTCACAGGGTGAGTAAGGGTCTCTGGTTGTCATTCAGTGGTTCTGCAGGAAGTGCTGTGGGCTTTTGTTTCTCAAAGCCATCCTCCTCAATGAGCTCTATCAAAAACTCCTGTTAGTAAAGAGCTTGTTCCATTAGTAACTCAGTTTGTCCAATTCTGACAGCTTTCATTTGCTCGCCAAACTAAGTTACACATGAATTGTTGACTATTTTTGTAACTAAATGCTGTCTTCAAACAAGTTTTAATTTTCTCCTTCAAGTTGACCATAGAAACCCCTGGGGCCCTGGTCCTAATCTCCATAAAGATTCTGGCTGTGTGTCTTGAATGAGACCTGAGGATATGTTGCCCCTCGACCTCCTTGTCCTTATAATAGGGGCTGAGTGCAACCCTACCAGCTCTGAAATCCTGGGACTTGCCAACTCCCTTGTCTTGCCTCTGTTTCTCCCTTCCATGGCAGGAGATTCCACATTTTCCTTTTACCAACAACAACTTATAAAGCACTATTTTCTTACAGAAGATTGAGAACCACACAATGGAGTGTACCACAGTCCTGATCCCATGAGGATGAGTAGTCAACATTTGATAAGTGCTTTGTGCCCAATACTGTTCCAACAGTGATATACTTATTTAACCCTCCAAAACAATCCGATTTTACATAAGAAACTGAGATTAGAAGTTAAATATCTACCCCAAGGTCACATAGCTGCTCAGGTTGAGGATATGTTTTGATTCCAGGCAGTCTGGATTCTCACAAGTCCTTGATCTTGATTACCAGAACATAAAGGAAAAAGTCAAGCTTGGGGGAGGGGAGTGACAATGTATATCAGTATACTTTTTAAAAGAAAAACAATTTTTTATGTAGACTTTAAAAAATGCCTCCCCTTTATTTAACATAAATGAAGTCACTTCTATGTGCCAGGTAAGGCACTGTATGTATAAAACAGTCCCAACCTTCAGTGAGTTCAGACAGGTGAAAAAACAAAGGCTTAGAGAGCCTGATTTTCTGAGGTCATACTGCTGGACAGTGCTGGAGTCTGGGATACAAACCGAGATCTACCTGATGCCAATTTGGATGCTGGGGTAGAATTTGAATTTTATCCTGGAAACATGGGAGTTATTTAACCATGTAAAGTTGAAGAGGCACTATCAGATGTGTTTGCAGTGAGCTCACTTGTATAATAAGGCAGGTTGAACAAAGCAACAGGACCAAGTAAGAGACTTTATGTTAATCTAAAAGAGGAATGAGTATTCAAAGTAAAGGCAGTGACAGTGACTCAAGTGGAGGGAAAGGATTTCTGGTCATCTGGGAAATAGAGTAGGCAGTGCTTGGTAATGGGATGTGGACGAAGAGTGGAAGTAAGAGGAAAAAAGTCCTGCTAAGGCTGTGGTTTGAGGAACTAGGTAGATAGCAGTGTGTTTCTCCTGGACAGAGAATGCAGGAAGAGGACTGCGTTTGGGAAAGTAGTTTTTGACTCTAAGAGACACATTGAAATGGAGCTTTCTGGCTGAAAGTTGGACAAAAAACCACTGTAGGCTAAGTCCATTTTGTGATATCCAGCTTATGTTTTCAAAGATAACACATACACTAAATCAAACCATTGAGATTAATTGGGGAAATTTCCTTAAGTTTACATGCTAAGAATATCACTTTTTATTGAGAAAAATGAAACAATGAAGACTATCCCCTATTTTTTTTTTCTTTTCAGACAGAGTCTCATTCTGTCACCCAGGCTGAGTGCAGTGGTATAATGATAGCTCACTGCAACCTCAAACTCCTGGGCTTAAGTTAGCCACCTGTCTCAGCCTCCCAAGTGGCTGAGACTACAGGTGTGTGCCAATACTCCCTAGCATACACATACACACACACACATATATATATAGTAGGGACAAGGTCTCACTATGTTGCTCAGGCTGGTTTTGAACTCCTGGCCTCAAGAAATCTTCCCACCTCAGCCACCCAAGGTGCTAGGATTATAGGCATGAGCCACCATTTGTAGCTGAATGTCATATTTAAGTGATTATTTTCATGGAATAAAGTTTTAGTAAATGAAGTGTCTTATATGAAATTAACATGTTAAATGGAAACATCTAAAATTGTGTTATCATTAGAGCATATGAAAAGTAATTGAAGTCATGAGTATAGAAGTAATTGCCTTGAGAAGCTGTGTATAATAAGAGCTGTGGGAGAGGAAAGAGACTTGGAGAATAAGGAGGTTTAAGTGGCATTAAGTGGAGCCTGCAAGGTGAGCAGTGGAAGTCAAGGGACCTGAATATTAATCAGGAATGGCTGAACAAGTGAGTCCCAGCAGAATGGGGATGACATCTGCTTCTCATTTCTGCAATGGCAGCACCTAGCACAGTGCCTGGTCAATAGGCACTCAATATGTAACGCTCTAATGAACAGACACAAATGTTGCCAGGAGGACAGCAAAGCTATAGATGCCATTGGCTATGGCAACTCTGTGATTGGGGATGTGAGTAAGCTTAATGGCAGGCAATGGGGAAAGAAGTGAATCAGAGGTGAGAAAGTGAAGACAAACTGAGGGCTTCTTTTCCCAAACATTTGGCTGAGCAAAAAGATGCGGTAGTTCATTCCCCAGACAGTGCACATTGCACTCATTATGTAGGGAATGGACATGCTTGAATCTCTGACTCGGGGGGATGGGGGGGAATGGGCAATATATATAACCTGATCTTTTGTACCCCCATAATAAGATGAAAAAAAAGATAATAAAATCAAACACTACAGCTATAAAAAATAAAATAAATTGTAATCTATGTGCACATATGCATGAGAAAAAGTATAAGAGGTTATATACCATATGTTAATATTGGTTATATATAAAGTTATTTTTTCCAAGTGTCTTCTCTATGATTTCTGTAGCTTTATCACTATGAGTTTTTAAATTATAAAATAAAAATAAAAAATAGGTAAAATTCTGGGATGATTTAGCTGGGTTAATGAGGTTGATGGTGTAAAGGTTTATAAAAAAAAGATGCGGTAGCAGTTAAAAGGAAATGTATGGTTAGTTTTTTTTTTTTTTTTTTTAAAGTGAGCATAGTTTATGTGAAAAGGTAAGGGACAATGGTGAAAAAAAATCTTGAAGTTAGAGGAGAAAATAGAATTAATGGCACAAGGTCCCCAATAAGGCAGAGGTGGACGCAATCCAGAGCAGGGATAGATTAGCTTTGGACAGATACAAAAGCAAGGAGGGAGAAAGCACTCAGTTGACTATAGAGACATTTCTGGTAGAGGAGAGGTTTAGGAAGAGAGCTCTCAATGACCTCCATGTTTCTCTATTTTAATAGACTTGTACTTGGAAAACTACTCTGGGAATGAGGGAATTATGTACAGAGAAGTCTACACTTCAGAAAAGCTCAATACACCTAAAAAATAATCTTTTCTCAAATGTGGGTAAATGCAAAAGAATCTTGAACAAAAACCAAAGAACTCAAGTATAAACAGATATACCACAAAAGTGGAAGATGGGACTATTTTTTTTTTTTTTTACCAAGTAGTTAAAAGAAATAGCAACAGCATTGGGACAAATGTAAAAAAATAAATATATGTAACTGTAAAAAGTGAACATTTGCAAACCCTATAACCACACAAGAGACCACAAAATTGGACAGAGGGAATATTTTCCTTTTAATTCAACAGAACGAAAAAATCACTTCAAAAAACAGGGAAGCAGGAAAATTAGCATTTAATGTAATTCTGTTTAAAATAGTTATGTTTGAGGACAAAAATCAGTGATATGTTGAAACGTGTGAGACCATAGTGGAATGGAAAAGGATTCAACAAAGTTAAGTTTATTTACCAAGATCTAATTAAATCCTCAGGACCTAATGACTATATTCTGATAATAATAATGTTGTATGAAGCCCTAGTAATATCATTAGATACCATTTTGGATGATTCTTGTAGACTTGAGATGATGCCTATTTTAAGTTACAAAATAGAGCTTGCATTTAACAACAGACAAACACAAAAATAGATATATATGACCTTGAATGTTGAAGAAATTTAAACTTACTAAGCAGGAATATATTCAAAAGCATTTTCATGAAAATGGATTTAAAAACATTTTGTTTAAAGAAAATTTTGGAGAACATTAAGAAAAAAACACACCTTATCTTTCTACAACACTGGCAAGTCTGGGAGAGCAAAGGGAAGCTGCTGCTCCTTCAGTTTTGGGAGCGAGCACCCACTGGAGTGCTTGAATTTTAAGAAAGTTTTCATTCAGAAAAAAAAAAGCTTTCATTCATCGCTTTCAGAAAGCTTTCACTCAAATTCTCCCAGGTGCTCCCAGCTGGGCGGTGGGGAGGGTGGTGACATCCTCCAAGTCAGTTGGGTGCCCCAACTCATGCCCCCACCTCGTTTCCCCAGGACAGGAACAGTCTTAGCACCTCTTCTCCCTGAAGCTCCTGCCCCCATCTCTCCTCCCCCACTACCTTCCTTTCACTCCTGCCCCTCCCCTTGCACCATCCTCCTGTTCCCTACTGTTGGCACCCTTGGCTACATAGACACCTAGGACCAGCGCATGTCTGTGGTCCTGGACCTGCCAGGCAAGCAGGCCAGCCAGTGGGAAAGGCATCTGCCAGCTAAAGAATCAACAGGACCCTCCACGCTGCAAGAAAGGTCCGTGCCCAGATGGGGCTGCAGTGGCAGATGAGAGCACGAGCACAGGCCCACACAGGGGTGGCAGTGGCCTGCAGGGCTCTTGGTAACACAAGAGGCATCAGTGTCCCAGAAGCAGGGGAGCCAGGGGCACCCTCCCCAACTCCTCTGGAACCAGCACTCAGCTGTTCCACCCCAGACACCTGTGGCACCCAGGAGGGTATGCGCTGCAGCTTCCTTTCCTTTCTGGCGCATGCCTGGCTAAAACACAAACAACATCTCAACATCTTCCAAAATGCTGTACTTTAAAATTTCCATCAGTCAAGTTTGGAAATACTCAATTTTGTATGAAACAATCTTGGTTCAAATGCACATTTTTTAAAATAAAATTCAAACAACATCAATGTTTTAAATTATTCTATGCATATATGAATGACTATCATGGTAATTTGAACAAAATACTGCCAGATTCAGTAAAAAGTACTTGAAAACCCAAGACTATTATGAACATTAACTTCTACACTTTAACCTTTCAGGGTCATTTCTCCCTGGAAATTTGTCAGAATAAACATTGAGATTTTTATATTCTATAGCATTTTGTGTGATTAGGCGATCACATAAAATTTTCATTTTTCTGAAATGTATTTTCATCTAAGAATGCCAAATATGGAATTTTTATTTTCATCTGGATTCTAATTATCATTCACTGCCTTCCAGCCAAGAATCCTGGAGAGCATCCTTGCACTATGACCCACCCCCTCTGACTCTGGTACCAAAGGGATCCTACCTTCCCCCCTGTGGCCTTCCTCACCACCACCATGATGCCCCAGATCATGAATATTTAACAAATGGTGGAGTTGAAAGGTATTTCAACCAAGGGCAGGGCATTCTCAGATCTGCATAAATGTCCTGCAGGGACAGATGGAAAGAAACTAGCCAGAGCTCTCTGTGGAACCCAGGTGGGGAATCTTCCCATTGTGGATTTTCCCAGACCTTCAGGGAGCTCTCTCCCAAGTGAGGCCACCCAAGGAAAGAGAATTGTTTTGACCCTGGATCAAAAGGATACCCTGCAAGCATGCTTCGACCTGAACCCCCACCCCAATATAAATACCAGAGAGAAACTGGCCAAGCCAATCAGGCTTCCAAAGTCTCTAGTAAAGATTTGGATTCAACACCAGAGATCCCGGCTCCAGAAGCAGAAGTGACCAGAACTTAGCTTTGGCCTCAGGAGAGTCTGCCCAAAGAAGGCTGACAAAAGTGCATGAGCATCATGAGATCGCAAAGCAGTGTCCTTGTTCAAGACTTTGAGAACAATCACTTTCCCAGAATCGCCACCAGGGAGGAACTGGCAAAACAGACAGGACTTCCAGAGTTCAGAATCAAAAGGCCAGACATTCAGGCCAGAGTAGACATGGACCTTCGACTTCCCTGGCACCAGGCCCATGTCAGACACTGGGTCTGACTGTTGAGCTGCATGAAGGTGTCCCTCCTCCTCCCATCTCCAATTCCTTCAGCACCAGCCAGTCATTTACACCAGCTTTTCCTGTGCCCCACACATCCTATGGTCTTTGGGGTCCCTCTGGAGGCTACATGAGCCAGGAACCAAGGGTCAAGATGCCCCAGCCCACCCAGGCTGTGCCCAGAGGTGAGATCTTTCAACCTCCCCTGGCACTAGGAGTTACCTGTCAACAGTACTGATTATTCTGGAAGGGGTGCTCTCATCCACAGAGTCCTTTGTGGCCTCTGTACCAAGGACAATGCCAGGAGCACAAGGAAGATGAGCATGCTGGTCAGGCAGGTGGGTGCTCAGAGGGGCAGCCTCAAGCTGGTCAACTTAAGCCACAAGCGTAGGGTCTGGCTCAGTAAGACACATCACACCTCGAGCAATGGTGGGGATGGGATGAGGGGTTCCAGGAAGTTGAGCTCCAATGGCAACCTGGAAAAGCAGCTGAAGCCCCTCAGAAGCCCACACAGCAAGTCTTCCCCATGGCAGAAGCAGACAGGAGCTCCACTTGAGCAACCGCACGGGCAACAAGCACCAACCTCAAGCCATTTAGATGAACTCCTGTCAGCACCAGAGTTTCAGAAACAGGCACAAACTTTTCTGAACCTTGCTCCACAGGACAAGTACCCCTCAGTGAGGAAGAATTTCAGCCACTGCTTGACATGCTGCAGAGCTCACCAGGACATCAGCTGTAGGAGGAGACAGGCATCCTTCTCAACACAGCCACCTGCCAGAGCCTCTGTCCCTTCCCTTGCATGCACCACCAGTGGGATGCAAAAGAGTATGAGCAAGGAACAGGTTGGGGTCTTGAGCAAGACCAATGCAAGATGACAATGCAGCCCCCACTTGGAGACCCAAACAGCATTTTGGCCCTCTCTCCTGGGGGCAGCAGCCAACTTCCACCATCACCTCATGGCCTCTGCCATCCTGTCTGCAGAAGAACCATAAGACCCAGGCACTGAATGCCTTCACCAAGTCTAGAGGCAGAAAAGCATGGTCATGACACACACACACACACACACACACACACACACACGACCTCCAGCCTGAGATTGGCACTTTCTGGGCAATCTGGACAATGCACTGAACAGAAACCCGCCGAGGTGAGGAGAAGAGGTCTAAGGGAGGCACACCCCATTTATTTCCCTTCTGGCAAGTTCAAAAGGCAATGGTGAAGGCAGGCAGGGGCATGTGTCACAAGCCAGGGAATCCCATAACTCTTCCTCCTGTAACTTCATGACCAGCACTTGGCATCTTGGCTTGGAGAGCTGGCAGTGGGACCTGGAATTTCCCTTCACTCACATCTTGCAGTGATTACTTGCATCAGCTTATCTCCCCTACATTCAGGAGTCTTCACATAGGACATTCCCATTGAACATAGAAAGATAAAGAGAAAGAGACAGAAGGGAAAATTAGCACCTCCAAACCATTGAACAAAGCACAGGAATGTTAATCTTCCCACACAGTTAGCATTCTGCTACATATGTACATGCATGTCTACTCACACAGATGACCCCTTCATTGTAACTGTTAGTGCTAAGACAAGACAATTCCTGAAAACAAGAAAGGAAATAGAGTCATTGTTTTCCCTTGAGAAATGAAGAGGGGTGTATGCGGTGTAGATAGGTCATGAAGGAATGGCACGGGGGCTGTCCTGGGAAAGGGATTGGCTGAGAAGGAGCCCTGGCACCTGTGGGAAGAGTCAGATGAGGCCCAAACAGAGAAAGTCCAGGCCCCAGGAAAACTAAGGCTGCCAACACAGTTGTGAAGGGAAGGGATGGGAAATGGTCCAGGACTCTGAAGGCTAGACTGGCCCAGCCAGGCCAAAATTCCGGCCAGACTTGGCTGATCTCAGAATCCTTGCTGGGAGGGCCTGACTAGGCAGAGTCTAGGGCATGATGCCTGCTGCACATGTGAGACACACAGTGAAGGAACTTCCAGGTCCCACTGTCAGCTCTCAGAGCTAGGATGCCAAGTGAGCCAGTAGGCTGCATAGAGCACCTGCCAGGGAGGCCTTTGGGTTGTGAGTCCAGGAGAGGGTCTAGACCTCTCTGGTCACACCAGTCTAGAAGAGAACCTATGCCCTCTTTCTTTAGAAGCTGAGGCAGGTAAAGACAGGCTAGGGCTTGAATGGGAAGCCCGCTGAAGAGGCAGGGTGCCATGGGGGTTTTGTTGCCTCCTCCCCCAACCGCCGGAACTTCCCAGCCACCTCTCTCTGCTCTTGGTGCCAAGAACGGAATTCATCTCCCCACTACTGCACTCTTCCCAGGCACATCTGAGATGGAGCCACTCCAACACTTGGCACAGCAGGAGGGGGATCCCGCAGGACCAGGGTGGCTATGCTCCAGGGGCGCATGTGCTGGAGCTGGCTCTCCCAGGCAGGGCTGTTCTGAGGAAGGAACTGGGAGCTCTTGATGGCACTCACCACCTGCTGCTTACCCATTATGTCCCTGCATAATAGAGCCCATGCCACAGGACCTTCATCAGGTAAGACCTAAGAACATACAACTCAACATCTTCCCCGCAAACCACATGGAAACCCAGAATGTTTCTCTATCTGCTGTGCACAAGAGGATGGCATTCGATGGGACACAAGATAAAATGTGTAATGAGATGCTTAAGGCCCTATAGTTTGGTAAGGCCTAGTTCTGCATAAATTCCTCATACATTGAATGAAATTGGAGGTTCTTATGGTTATAAAAGGACTTGGGTCCACTAGGATGGAAACTAATACTGGATGCAGACCCATGAGTATCACCTAGGCAGACTCTGCTCAGCCCAGGAATTTCACGCCCCTCCCCACCATACCACAGTGTGAGATTCCCTGAAAGCCTCACAAAAGGGCTGAATTCATGATGTGGGCTATAAAAGTGTTCAGTGGAACAAGCTCAGTGAACATACTATGGTATATAGAGATAAGGGCTGGCATGGAAAGACCCTAAAGGAACCCTGAGTCAAATCTGGAAGTCCCACATGTTTCTGAGCACTTAGAGAGGGGAGCCTTTGAGTCTGAATTTTTGGGAAGTAGCATTTTTATTACCCCTTGGGTTGTCACTGTTCTGAATTATAGAAAAAGCAGAGATAAAATGACAATGTTTTTATTTTGAGCCCTCAACTCTTCCTCCCTAGATCTCCCCGCTCCCGCCCCAGTTCAGGACCTTCTGGCATTTAGGTTATAGGGCCCCTTCCATAGCACTGGGCAGGTATAGACACCTAGGGATCCTGCTTTGTATAGACAGCTCACCTGACTCTCTTGAGAGAACTAAGCAGTAGCAAGTGGTAAATAAATATTTCCTGTTTTATATATTCAGAAAGTGATTGCATCAGCATAAAGTATCTCTGTTAGTGGCTATAGATTTGATTCAGATTCAATTTTAAAAATCAGGGCTGATTTAGCCTCAGTCTTGAACTAAAAGCATACTTCAGAATTATCAGCCATTGTATGAACATGAGGAAAAGAACTAGAATATCCAAGTGTTAGGTTTCTGATCTAGTTATTCCAGAAGCATCCCTGACCACTGAAGGAGAATCAGAAAAACCTTAAAAAGGATCCCTAGCTTGGAAAAACAGCTTGCATTATTTCAAAAGACACAATAGCAGCTTCAATAAGGAAGCAAGAGGCAAGTGCCTAATCACTGTGTTGCTTGTAGCACCTGGGACTATCACATGGCACCTGACTTTCCTGGTATCTAATAGGCTACAGACCTTGTTTTTGCACAAGAAAAAGTCGAGCAGGGTTTTTCTAGCTTTACATTCACTCAGTATTCTGTCAACCCACTCACCACGCTAAGGCATGCCAGATATAGGGCTCATGAAGAGGACACACCTGTAGCAAGTTCTCCTGAGATCAACAGAGCTCTCTGTACTGGATGCCATTTACCCATTGGTAGACATGGAGACTCAAGTTACTGAGTGGGTTTTAACCTCATCCCTTCACACCAAAGAGAAGAAAACCCAACACTGAGGTCAGAGAGCCATAGGTTTGGGAATGTCAGGGAGAAGACCCTCGTGACCAGGCTCACAATACATACTACCCATGTAATCAACAACCACTAGGTATTGCCTAAATTGGTTCCAAATCTCTTCCTGTGGAATTAGAAAGTAGAAAACCTTACCTGACTCATCCTAAGTTTTCTGAGATAAATATTTTTCAGACAAAGCAACATTAGTATCAAACAGATAAGGTTGAAAGGACAAAATAGGCTCACATCCAGCAGGAGCTCAGATGATGGTCATAACTGCTCCGCACACTCTACCACTTTGGACAAAAGTTCAAGCCAAATAGCCTGGGAAGCATTACCCTTGGAGGATCAGGATGGAATCTAACCAATCACACATCTAGGTTAGGCTCTGCCAAGGATTGCAAGCCAGACGGTGTTTAACACCACATTCTTTCCTTCTTGACTCAATCATGGGAGTTTGAGTGGGAAAGGATCACATCCCAGGCCAGATCTCTCTACAAGGCATGTGACCCTAAGAAGGTGGAATGTCAGAATTAAACTATTCCCAAAAAAGAGCATAGATTGTCCAAAGTCAATTGAAAATTAATTCTAGAAGCCTTAATTAAGAGATATTGTTCAAGTACAGATTACATCTCTACCTGAGCACTAAGAGCAAGGTATATACCATCAGAAATAACTGAAAAAAATAATCATGCAAGTGCAAAAACCTAAAGCCTGAGCAGCCATTTTATTCCAATGAACAAGTAAGCTGTAGATTTCTTCTAGCATACAACTTACAAAATCTCATGTCTAAGGATACATCTAATTATAGATCTTTAGACAATACATACTTCTTGTGGGTTTTTTAAAATGAGACTTAGAAAGACAAAATTAAACAATCCTTAGAATCCAGTGAAAGTAAAATATTCTCCCATTATCAGAGCTCAGAGATGTTTGATTCTGGGTAACATTTCTGGGAAGCCTAAATGGAGACAGGACTGAATGGGGTACAACAGCTGAAGAATCTCTTCCCAGAAGAAAGGAAAAGCTATAGTCACTAGAGAATGGATGCTAGGATTTCAGCTATGAAATACTCATAGCCTTTCTATAGCAAGTACAGACCCCATGCCTCTTCTGAAAGGAGAACTCAGGTGGTCTGGCATCCTTTTGGAATGATTGGGCAAGCATGACAGGGGCCAGGCACGTTCCATGCCACATTCTGCACATACTTGCTTTTGGCACAACTGAAGGACAGCACCATGCCAGTAGCCTGCATCCCACTGCAAGCTCCTTCTTTCAATGTTTTTTAGCACTTGGGCTTTCAACCAGTATCTGAGGAGGTTTGTTCAGCTTCAGGCACAAAGCACATCTTTGAACCATCCTGGACTCCACTGATAAGAGCTGCAAACATAAGACGTTGAGACAGCCCTCCATAGATGACAGCACACAGCTAATAGCTCTGATCTGAGGAAGAATGATTCAGAACATCAAGAACCAATTTCAACCTCAAATCTCATCCCCATGGTGCTAAATAGCAGCTTCAAACTGCTTGTGAGGAAAACTGTCCAGACTGAAATTCATCTGACCCTTTCTTTGGGGGCAGTCTGGACACAGCACCCCAGGCACACAATGCTGTCTCCTAAGGACCAAGAGGATATGCTATACGCACTGGTTGCATTTTCAGTGAACATCTCTCTGGCTCGTGATTTTGCCCCATTGAAGTCAGTTAAGCCCGATAGTGTGATACCATGGTGACAGGAATGGGCTTAGAATTTGGACGTGGTCTGCTCCATGTATCTCAGATGGGTCTGTCTTCCCAGCTGACAATGTTGACTATGATGGGAATGCTGTTCATCAGCTTGTATGGATCAATCATCACTACCACCAGCATCAAGAAAAAAAACTTCCCAGAGACATCTGGTTCTAAACTTTCTGCATTCAGTTCTTTGCCTCCTCAGTTAATTTTCAAGATGCTGCTCTTGAGACAGCCTCCTTACGTCTGAGAACCAAATGTGTGGGAACCTTGGGGAAATACTTGAGTGACCCAACAATCAATTCTTTCTATGTAGTCAGCATTCAGTGACTACTGTCTATGTGTAAATCAGAGTGCTAATCTCTTCAAGGATACACTGTACAGTGATAATGACTTTAATCATGCCAAGTATTTTGAGATGGGAAAGAACTCTTATTCAGACAAGGGACAGGAATGTCAGGCAGATGAAGGTAAAATGTTGACCTGAGCTGTATCCAGTGGAGTCACAGATGACTTACATCACACATAACACACACAGACCTGTGGTCAGAAGTCAAAGCAAGAAAGCTTTGGAACAATTTCCCCTTACGGTGCTAGAACAGAAGTGATACTTCCTGTATGGCAGAGTTAAGAACCTCCAAAAGTCTATTCTTATATAAAAGCAATGAGAACACTGACAAATTGTTAAAGAAATTTTTTCAGTACTCTGGAAATTAGATAAGTGCTTGCAACAATCCAGTGTTTATCCAAGGAAAATGGCCAATGCTTATTAAGAACACTAAGTTTGTGGCATTTTAACTTGCCTTACTCCACTCTTCCTCTCCTCAACTCCTTCAGTACCCTCAAAAATTAAAAGCCTCACAACCATGGGAGCTGTGAAAACCAGCAGCATTGTTAGGGACAGTTTGGGTTTGGACCTCCATAGAAAGCCCTGATCCCTATTTGACCTGTCCAGCACCTCCCAGTAGAAGCCCTGTTCTCAGGATTGTCTACTTGACCCAATTTAGAACTCACTCTGAGAGCAGCCCAATCCCCTTGCTGTTTGTGAAGAAAATATACAAATAAAAATAAACTGGCAGAAATTGTTTAATGTCACATGTGCTTGAGGTGGCATTACTAGCTGAGGGAAATGAAGCCAACTAGAAATTTAGACACCATGGTATAAGATGTTCACAGGGAACTTTGAAATGCTCAAACACGTTTCTGGGCCTTTAAGGCCACATACATGTGCAGGGCTATGCATGTATCTAGGACATACCCAAGAATCCCCTCATTTCTCTCCTCTAGATGACCTTCAGGATCTGTACAACAGAAAGAAAAGGCTAAGGAAAAGCTGTAACTGCTAGATAATTGAATGTGTCCCAACACAGTCCTTTGGCCACAACTAGAGGCTTGCTGGTTTGAAGCACTGGACCAAGAAGGAAACATCTGTCCAATTATTAGGTGTCTACCAAGATGACCATGCAGAGACTTCAGTGGCTGCATATGACAAAGAATAGAGACTTTGTCATTGGTTACAAAAGTCACTAAATCAGTAACAACAAATCCTGGGGGTGAGAGAATCTCCAGAGTTGAGTTATTTAAAATACCTAGTGTAACAAAAAAATGAGTCATGTAAAGAAACAGGAAAGTATGTCTTGTGACATGGGAGACAAATGCAGTCAATAGACACTGTCCCTGATGAAGCCCGGATGTTGGACTTATTAGACAAACTTTAAGATCAGCTTTTTAAAATACTCAAATCAGGATTTGGGTGTGGCAAAGTCATAGCATGTAACCAAAATGTTTGTACCCACATAATATCCTGAAATAAAAACAAAAAAAAATAATTTTAAATTAAATGAAGTTATGTCTAAGAACTAAAGGAACATGGGATCAATGTCTCAGAATATCACTAAAGACAGTTTAAAAAATGTATAAGAATCCTTATTCAATAAATGGTGCTGGGAAAACTGGATAGCCACATGTAGAAGACTGAAACAGGATTCACACTTTCACCTCTCACAAAAATCAACTCACCGTGGATAGCAGACTTAAACCTAAGGCGTGAAACTATAAAAATTCTAGAAGATGATGTTGGACAGACTCTTATAGATATCAGCCTAGGCAAAGAATTTATGAAGACAACCCCAAATGCAATCACAGCAACAACAAAAATAAATAAATGATATCTGATCAAATTAAAAACTTCTGCAAAGCAAAGGAAACTGTCATGAGAGCAAACAGACAACCTACAGAATGGGAGAAAATATTTGCATGTTACACATCTGATAAAGGGCTTATAACTAAAATCTATATGGAACGCAGGAAAATCAGCAAGAAAAAAAATCAAACAACCCTATCTAAAAGTGAGCAAAGGACATGAACAGAACCTTTTCAAAAGAGGATAGACTAATAGCCAACAAACATACGAAAAAATACTCAGCATCTCTAATCATCAGGGAAATGAAAATCAAAACCACAATGAGATATCACTTATTTCCAGTGAGACTAGTCTTTATCAAAAAGTCCGAAAACAAATGTTGGTGTGGATGCAGAGAGATAAGAACACTCATACACTGTTGGTAGTACTGCAAAGTAGTACAACCTCTGTGGAAGGCAATATGGAGATTCCTCAAAGAGATACAAACAGAACTACCATTTGATCCAGCAATCCCATTACTAGGCACCTTCCCAAAAGAACAAAAGACATTCTCTAGAAAAGACATCTGCACTCAAATGTTTATAGCAGCACAATTCACAATTGCAAAGATGTGGAAACAACCCAAGTGCCCATCAATACATGAGTGGATTAATAAAATATGGTATATGTATACCATGGAGTACTATGAAGCCACAAAAATCAATGGTGATATAGCACCTCTTGTATTTTCCTGGATAGAGCTGGAACCCATTCTACTAAGTGAAGTATCCCCGGAATGGAAAAACAAGCACCACATGTACTCACCATCATATTGGTATTAACTGATCAACATTTAAGTACACATCTAGTAATAACATTCATCGTGTGTCAGGAAGATGGGAGGGGGGTGGAGGGGATGGGTATATACACACCTAATGGGTGTGGTGCGCACCAGCTGAGGGATGGACACACTTGAAGCTCTGACTCAGGTGGGGCAAGGGCAATATATATAACCTAAACATTTGTACCCCCGCAATATGCCAAATAAAAAAAATATAAAGAAAATAGGAATTCCTAATATTTTATCTACGCTGGTAAGGTTTGTCTACAAAGTAGGAGCTTTTCATTTAACTTTTTAACTTTCACTGCTGAAGTGATAAGACCTCAGGTTTGGACTGGGGCAATGTTTCAGTATCATAATGAAGAGCAATTTTCTTCCATTATAAATTTGACACAATACTCAGATCCATTTATGTTATGTAGGTTTCCAGATAAATATATGTATTTAAAGGTGGTACAGATGGCTTCAGTACCATGGAATCATTTTGATACAAAGCACAGGCAAAGAGTACCAGAACAATAACCAGCTGGCTTCAAGAAAAAGACATTCTACTGTTTTGAGATTTAGAAAAATCATTTCTAGTTTTTATGGTATGCGTAGAGAACTTCTGGAAACAAGCAATGTCAGGTCAGTATTAATATTCTGAAACCAACATAGTTGAGACATTACTCCACTATACAAAAGTCTTAGCCCCAGACAGCCACTACATGCCCAGAAGCAGGGCTAAGGCAGTGCAACAGTATCTGCAGTGCAGAGGAGGCAGCCAGGCCCATCCTGTCCTCACCATGAGGCCACAGGAGGCACCAGTGTCTAGGAAGGTATTCATTCAGTGAGACTACAGCAGGGGTACACA
This sequence comes from Eulemur rufifrons, assembly GCF_041146395.1. Taxonomy (NCBI): domain Eukaryota; kingdom Metazoa; phylum Chordata; class Mammalia; order Primates; family Lemuridae; genus Eulemur; species Eulemur rufifrons. Next base: position 9,883,959 of record NC_090986.1, on the reverse strand, counting down.
CTTCCAGTTCCAGAAAAAGTTCCCCATGGAGCTGAAGAACCAGATAGATAGGCAGAAGTTTGAAAAAAAGAAAAAAAAAACAGTTTGAACTCTAAATAACCTTTATGCAGAAGCTGAGGTCACTTAATATTTTGAAATTAAGAGAAAGAAAGGGAAAAAAGTTCAGGCCTGCCACATTAGTGGCCTGGGTATATCAGAACATCTCTTCTACAGTTAAGTGACAAGTTATTTTACCTTGTACCTATCCACCAGGAAGTAGGTGATCCAACACTTGGTGCATATTTTTAGACTTGTGGAGGCAACAGAGACCATACTTGGGTGCCTTTGAGACCTCTTTACCAGGTAATCCGTAAGCTTCCAAGTTGAAGTGGAACCTAGAACAAGAGGGGGCTAGACAGCAGATACAGCTGTCCTGCTACTTGGGCCTTATGATGTAACATACCATACTCACATTCTGGAGTTGTCCAATATACAGAGCCTTACCTAGTCACAATACGAAAACTACAATCCAGACATCTAGGGCACTGGTGCAAGTCCAAGTCCCATTCGGCTGAATAACAGTTTTTGGCTTGCTGCTGGCCTCTGCTAAAGACCAAAGCTGACAATAGGATACCATATGACCAATAGATTTGGTGGCTTAGCCAAAACCCAGTTCATGATGGGAAGCTCAAGTTACAAAGTTAGGCAAGTGCCATGATTGTGCATCACAAAATGAACACCAATTCTGAATAATTCCAGAAGGCACAGCATTTCATGAGCAGGTAACTCAGAATTCCATGTAAATCCTATTGCTTTGCCAGCTCTCTCAACCAACATATGGTCCCTGGGATGTTTCTGATTAACTGAATAAGTGTGCAAACCCAGCTATGGATGGGGCCTGCAGAGTATGGCAGCAACACTAGCAACTAGGAAGCCCTCCCAGTGGGTAGACTTTCAGGTAGTACATGTTTTATCTACTGTTCATGAAAGGAGAGGTGAGTTGTCACATCAATTGTCACATTTTCATTGGCAGTAACCAAAAAATCAGCTGGTAGGCAGAGACATGAAACAAGAATGAGGACATCACAGCCTGCCTCTCAAGCCATGCCATGCTTACTCACTGGGGGACAATGGTGGCAGGAAATGAAGGCTGTAACAGGGTGGGCTCCCTAGGAATCAGGCTGAGATGGATGTCTCATGCAGGAAGTTTGTTAGGTAGTGCTTTTAGGATCACCACCTGTGGAGGAAAGGAAGCAGGACTGGGTAGGGGAGGCCTCCCTGAGTTGACATCTGTCTCACTGGAAACCTCAGCCCCTCTCACAGGGGACTCGAGTGGGATGGCCTTTCAGGTTGTTCCAAGTAAGGCTGAAAGGGCCAGGATATCATACTTCCACACTGATGAGGCACTAGGCCTAACAGGTCATTACCTCTCTCTTCAGTCAAGGCAAGCACAATGGAGGTTTCACACCTGAGGCTGTCTACAAACAGCATTTCCAGAAGCAGAGGCAACAAGTCCTCCATTGTTGATGTGTGACCTGGGCAGCCTCAACACTGTGCCCACCATAAAGGCTATATATGGGCCTGAACAGCACAAGATTCACTTCTATGCTGACCTCTGTAAGGACTCAATGATTTACCAATGTGTGGGATTCAGAATAGCCTCAGTGAGAGGATATAAGGGCCTCTGACTATTGGCCCCCAGCCTAGTTTTTGGAGAGTGATAAATACTACGGTAGAGACTTCCAGAGTCACCTATGTAGGGTTTCACATTATTCATGAATTAAGAACACAGCAGCACTGTGTCCTACTTGGGTGTATACCCCAGGTCTATATTGCAGGAAAAGCCTCTGAGCCTGCAGCCTGTGGCACTATTACCTTGATTTAAAAAGGAATGTTGAAGTGAGAGAAGACTGGTTACTGGAATAAAGAGATTCATACCAACACCCATGTGTCCCTTTATATATTTTCTAATGCATATGCTTAAACATCTAAGAGGAATTTTGTCCATGAGATAGTTCATCTCATTGCTCATCCCTGCCAGCAAGTTGCTGGGATTAGGGCCCCCAGTCCTAGAGCTGCAGGGGCTCATATGCTGACTACATGCTCACTAACTGACTGACGTGATAGGGAGCCCATCACACATGGGAGCCCATCCCAGGGAGGATGGCTTTGCTACATTAAAAAGGTGACTCTCTTGTGTTATTTGAGGAGAGCAGCACTCAGGCTGAGTCACCCAGTGGCTCCATGAAGGACTGGTAGCACATTACTGTGGCCACCCTTCCCAAAGTCCGTCTTTCCCAGAAGGCATAGGAGAGTGCTAGAGATGTAATTCAAAGATTTGTCCCAGTCTTAGCCTCACTCATCCCATCCTTTCACCTAAAGGCACCAGTAATGCATGCAGAGATCTAGATTTGTGAAGTAGTCTCAAACTGCCCCTACTCTACAAGGATCCCATGGGGGTCTCCTCCATTTCATTCATATACCTCTTATTACAAAGTGTAGATCTTGGAGCTTTCCTATCCAGTTCTGTTATGACACAGGGTCTAAGTTGATGTGGAAAACAGACCCATCTGGGAAGTGGTTCTCTGGATCTGTATTCTAGCAGCACCACATTCTTGGGAACTATGGACTGTTAAGTTTTGTTTTCTGTGAAATACCCCCTCTGCAGACCATGCCTGGCCTGGAGATCAAAAAATCAGAGTGTAAGTCTTGGGCCTCAGCGAGGAGAGTCATAATCACTGAGAATGGTGAACTTGGCTTGTTCTTGTCAAGGTGGATCATGTATACCTTTGCTCTTGACCACAGCAGCCAAGCACACTCGAACTGGATAAAGGAGCTAGTAAGTGTCTAAAAGGCAGCTGCTAGCCTTTCCACTGAAGTTAGTGTGTCATACATACTTTATTTCTTCTAAATGTATCCTTTTAAAATGATTAGTAAACATTAAAACCTATTTTTTCTTGAGTTTGGTTGTCAATCTAAACTCATGATCACTGCTGGTAGCAGCATAGAAGAAGTATCCTAGTGGAATAAGGACAAATACCACACTGGGAAAGGCATGTAACAATTGGCCAAGATGCAAGGGGTGAGAGGCATCATCACGTTCTTCCCACTGTCAAATTCTCCACATGCCTAAATGACACCTGGAGCCAATGACTTCACTGGAGGGCTCAAAAGGTGCCATCTTCCACCTCCCACTTTTATCATTTCCTTCTCCTTAAATCTTTTGATACTACATCCCCTCTAGCCAGCACCCCATTTCTCTGCTCACCTTTACAACATTCCACTGAAGAGTTGTCTAGTTTACCATGTCTAGTTTTTATCCTACTTTTGTTGAAACTTAAACCCTTCTCAAACTCAGCGAGTCAAGTTTTTCTTCCTATGAACCCAAACTGTTCTAGCACTGCTAAAACTAAGCATCATTTCCATGCCTTCTTCTTGTTTCACCTGTCAGCAGGGCCTGACATAATTGACTAGTTCCTTCTCTGGATCTACTTTCTAGAGTTGACTTCTAGGGTATCACCTCCTTAATCAGAGCTAGAGAAACAAAGGACACAAAGGATATGGAAGGTCCCCAGGTTGTTTTGAGAGGGTGAAGGAACTCATGAGCCAAATGGAAAAGATGGATAAGAACTAACATCAGTCCAGTCTCAATAGACTCAATTTTGGATGACATTTAATTCCATTCCTTTAGGAGTCTAGTCATTTGGTGCTATCAGGGAGCCTTAGGGAAATCAGTAGGTCTACAGACTGGAAGTCATTGAAAGCCAAAGAGTTGGAATTTAAAATGCCAGTAGAGGATTCTGTGCTATATAGCAGTCAAGAGATCTCAAATGTGCTGGAAAGTCATAAGAACTTCTAAAGAGAAAGAATCTACAAAAACATTTGATTTGAAAAGTAGGATAAGTCTTAGGCTTTGAAGTGTTAAAGTCATTCTTCCAGAGGAAATATGGCTATAAAGAGGCCATATCTTCTTCTTTTTTTTTTTTTTTTTTTTTTTTTTTTTGGAGACAGAGTCTCACTCTATTGCTCGGGCTAGAGTGCCGTGGTTTCAGTCAACCTAGCTCACAGCAACCTCAAACTCCTGGGCTCAAGTGATCCTGCCTCAGCCTCCCGAGTAGCTGGGACTATAGGCGCTCACTACCACACCTGGCCTTTTTTTTTTTTTTTTTTTTAGTAGAGACGGGATATTGCTCTTGCTCAGGCTGGTCTTGAACTCCTGAGAGCTCAAGTGATCCTCCGGCTTAGCTTCCCAGAGTGCTAGGATTATAGGTGTGAGCCACCACGCCCTGCTGAGGCCATATCTTAAGATAGTCTAAATAAGGCCTTCACTGTGGCCACCCATGCTAACAGGAAGCCCACTCTCAACAGCCCCATGGCCATTAGGTAGATAGAAGTAGTTGGCTGGACCAGATTCTCAGGGGATTATGAAATCCTGGGAAGCAGCCTCATTTGAGGGTGAAGAAAGGTATTACCAAAAATTGCCAAAAGAAACAGGCCTAGTAGATGGATCAGATGGCTTTTGTCTTTTTCATGATGTGAGAACATGTTCATACCATAAATTATGTACAATAAAGCTCTATTCCATACTTGTGTTAGAAAACTTAGCTTTTAAAGGGGATACAAGGGGGTAGCTGAAGGTAATGGCAGAGTGACAATTATTATGGGGGAGACTTCCAGAGTCACCTATGTAGGGTTTCATGTTATTCATGAATTAACATTGTGTCCTACTTGGGTCCATATCCTCTGAATATTTCTTCCACAGCCAATATAGGACAGGAAGAAATGAAGCCATATAAAAATCATACTGTCAAAATAACTTGAGAAAAAATGTCCTAACTTTTGTTATTTGAGTTATTTAAGATGTCAAGTGTCAAAGTTATCTCATACTACTGTAGGCCTCTACAGTAAGCAAGGGTAGCCTCAGAGAAAGTGAGGAAGGACATCAGGAGCTACTAACAGGCCCAAGATTGATACAAAACCACCACTAGAAAGCTTAGGTCCATCTAAAGTATGATCATACTTAAGTGGCCTAGCAGATCACAGCATAGTTCACAATACATATGATTTAGATGGTCATTCTTTAAGAGGTCTGGTTCTTGGAGAAGCTGGCAAAAAGAGAAGGACACCATTTGGTAATTAAGTGATAACAGAAGAATCAAAAGAAACATACACAATAATAAATAAAAACATTTTATTTTACTAAGTAGCCTCCAAATCTTGCATAGGCACAGGTGTAAACTACTGGCAGCTATAGAATTTTGTGTTCTAGGCTATTTGCCTCCTGTTCTGTTGAGGGTAGACTTGGCCCTATTTATTTTGGACCTACTGCCCCAGGGAGCATGGACTCTACCTTTCCCATAATCCAAGGATTCCTCATGTGCTCTGCACTCAGGCTCCTAACAACATAATGCACATGTTTGTGAAGAACATTGAGATTAATACCACAGATTTAGGAATGCTAGAATGTCTCTAGAAGAACAATCCTTTTTCAAGCACTGGAGAAAAACTCAAGTTAGGTATCGTGTATTCCCTTCAGAACAAGATGGCCAGAAGTCTGAACATTCACAGCCAAGTATCAATCCCCTGGTTCCATTACTGCTAGCATTATTTGTCATTGAGGATTTTCAGTTACAAAAGCCAATTGTAGAAAGAGAAAAGAGCTGGCATAAGATCAGCAAGAGAGAACCACAGAGGATACAGTGGGCAGTGGTATAGCAAGTCCTGATCATGGCTGGTGGCACTGTGAGGCATCACCCAGATCTCCCCAAGGAAAGCCTTAGTGCCCCCAGCTGCTGCCAGTGCTATCCATAGACAGTCTTCAGCCCTTTCAGATATTGCCTTTGCTGAAGAAAGCCGCTTTACCTATAGCCATTAGTTCTGGGGATGGTGCACATCCAGTGACTTATCAATGTGGGTGTATAAGAATCATGCCATTTCAGCCCATTGTGAAATATTTCCTCAGGCAATTTCAGTTCCAAAGCTCCTGTGGGTTCATCTCAGTATGGATCATAAAATCCAGACTCTAGGGTTATCAGTGGTAGAAAAAATTCCCTGTAGATACTGAAATGCCCTAATAAGAAAAACCACAACACATGTTCCTGGGGTTCATGGAACATATCCAAGCCAGAGAGAACATATAGAATTACCTTTGGTACAAACAACTCCTAGAATGTAACTGGACCCTTGCAGAGAAGGAGTGTTCAACCACATGGCTGCATCGTCACTTGATGCTCAATCATCCTATCATTAGCAGGGTTCCATCAGCCCCACCACGGCATAAGGTTGAACAGGCCTAGCACTGATCCAGCATGCTTTGGAAGTCATCCACATGGAACCAAGCATGAACAGGACCAGAGGACACACAAGCTGCACCCCATGCTGTGCTGTTGTACAAGCCTCCCTGCCTTAACTCACCCTATGCCTGGACATGGGATCCATTTAAGATGGCTAGAGGAGGAAGAAGAGGAAGAGCTGGGTTTACAAATGTATACAAGCCAAAAAGGGGAGCCTGCCCTTCCAGAGCTTCAGTAAAGGATGGCCTTGAAAGACTACAACAAGGAGAAGTCTACCTAATGGGCCATACTCCATAATGCTCTTGGTCATCTACTTCATGAGAAAAGATATAGCCCAAAGTTGTAATATGCATTCACAGTGGCAAATGACCTGGTCAGGTGGACAGGGGTATAAAAGGAAAGATTCGAAGATGGGCAAGGAGGTCTGGGGTAGAGGATAAGTGGATGGTCAGAGTGGGCACAGAGTGGTAAAGTCTCTGTATCACATATTAAGGCCCACAAAACATCTACCTCAGAAGAGATACTGAACAACGAGGTAGATAAACTGACTTTGCTCAGTGATATCCAGCCTTTGTTCATGTGTCCATCATGCTAACAGCATAGGCGTGGTTGAGGACACAATGGTCAGATGGGAGTTGTGCATGGCCCCCACAGCAAGGGCACCCACTTGCCAAGGCTGATCTAGCTATTACTGCATCTGAATATCTAACTGGCCAGCAAGAACTATCAATATTGAGCCCCCAGTATAGCACCATTCCTTTGGTGGCCAACCAACTGTCCACTTGGTAAAAAGTTGACCACAGTGGGGTCCTGTCATGTTGGAAGGGCCAGTATTTGGCTCTAACAGGATAAATACACATTCCCGGTATATGAATTTCCTGCCTGCAGGTGCATAGTGAGCACCACCATTTGAGGGCTTAGAGCATTTAATCTACCCCATTAGTATCCCACAGAACATCACATCAGACCAGAACATCAGTGACTAAGGTGCAGGCATGGCCTATAACCATGAAATCTACTGGTTATCACACATTATACCAATCTGCTGCTGGCCCAGTAGAGAGTTAAAGTGGTCTCAACTGTGCCTGTGGCAGGCATTCTCAGAGACACTCAAAGGATGTGACACCATCCTACAGGATGCATCATATATTTTGATTCAAGTACTTCTATGTGGTACTGTGTCACTTGTCAGAATACGTAGTACTAAGGGGCAAAAGCAGAAGTAGTCTGATTGCCATCACTCCCAATGACCCACTTCAATGTATGCTTTCTATCCATGCAAATTTGGGATCAGGAGCTCTAACCTTGAAGAGCCCAAAGGACTCTGGGTTCCTTGTATCCAGGGAACAGACATCAGGCAATAAGTAGACTTACCACATTATTATAGGTATTTGACTCTGATCAGGAGAATCTAGGGTTACTTAGCCCATTTGTTGACTGGGATAGGGAGGAATATGTTTGCTACACAGGTGACCCACGTGGGCACTTCTTAGAACTCCTTTCCTAATTGTGATGGTAAATGAACATGGGCAGCAAACGATACCAGCCCAAGAAGGATGTGGTGATGAAGGGTGCAGACATCTCAGGGATGACAATCTAAGTTATGTCATCAAGTAAGTCAACCAGATCAACAGAAGTTCTATCCAAGGGCATGGGCATTAAGACAGGATGGTGGAGGTGGTGAACAAGGAGGAGTAACCATCAAGAGACAGTGAATATGGATTATAACCCTGAGATCAGCTAGAACAGACTATGGCTTACCTCACTAACATTCTTGAATTCCCCCTCAGGAAGAGGAATCCATTCAAATCTTGGAACTGTTTCTTGAATGTATGTGAAATAGATCCAACACATCCCAAAGAATGGACCATAGTAGACAAGGAGATGTACCACCCAGATTTCCCCTTCAAGGATTCAAGGAATGACTCATCTCCCCAGCTGTGGGAATGCTGTCAGCCAACAGGGATGGCCTCCGCTACAGAGAGCCACATCACTGTAGATCATGTCTTTCCAGAAACAGCCCACACCCCATGAATAAGTGTGCAAACCTAGCTACGGATGGGGCCTGCAGAGGCCCATGACTGAGATGTAAGTATCAAGGCCTGGTTTCAGCCCAACACGTCAAAACTCAGTCTATTTCTTCTCCAGAGCTCCCCCATGGGGTCAGCTGAGGCTATCAGATCTGCATCATAGCTCAAGTTTTTCTACTTAGTCCTGTTTAAGCCCTTCTTTATACAGGTGTGGGTCCCAAGGAGACTCCCTAATGAACACTCTTGCATTCTACCCTCTCAGACTCTGCTTTCTGGAGAATTACAGGGACCAGGGAACATACTGTATCCTTTGGCATTATTTGGTCGCTGGATCTCCAAACAGGTCTACTACATGGAATGGAGCTCCTAGACAAACTTTGCCCTTGCCAAGTTATTGAGTCTCTCCCCAGTTTGTAAGGGTGACCCAGAAAATATTTAGTGTCACATGGGAGGGTCCATCAATATAACCAGAGGAATTACAATGCTTAAACTCATAATTATCCCAGAAAGATACCTGTTTGCCTCAATTTACATGTTCTCAATGTGCTATCACTGTGCTTTGCAGACGCTTTGGACCATAGTTAAGAATATGTCTATAATACCAGTAAAAGGAATATATGATATCCCTCATTGACCACCTACTCTGCACAGATATTCTGTGTTTGGTTTATTGTGATCCCATTACTCCTTGAAAGATTATGAAGGGGCTCAGAAAAGGACACATTATCTGATTTTTCCATTTAAAAAACATTCCACTCAGCATCATCTACCCCACTAAACCACAGAAACTCAGAGCCCCATAGGTGCTAGGACATGTAATAACACTGAGAATCTGCTTATCATCCATCTCCATTGAGTTTATTTTAGCCATACTCATCCCCAAAGTATGGGACACATCTGGTATCAGGCATGACCTACCCTCTCCTGATAGCAGAAAGTATCTGCTACTATACTGGGCACCCAATAGTACTATTACTAGCCCCACCTGATAGGTATTACTGCCTACTGGGTAAGTCTCTCCTTAGCTCTAGTTGAAGTGGGTTTCCACTCTTTATGATCATCTCATATCGCTACATAGCTGCCCTGGGCTGTACCTGATCAGGACTTCTGGGGCTTCTCAGACTTCTGTGGTTCCCTGAACCAGATACTAGCATTGTTCCTCCAAAAAACAAAGCATCAGAGATATTTCCAGATGAATGTCTGCTCTTTAAAGTGCTGGAGAAGGCATTCACAAGGCAACATTGCCTGGTGTTGTGGAAGAGTCCACCTGACAAAGGATAGTATCAAATGTTCGTGTCCCCAAAATTCATATGATGAAACCCTCCTCCTCTATGTGAGTATTTGGAGATGAAGCTTTTGGGAGGTTATTAGGTCATGAGGGTAGAGAACCTTAACAATGGTATTAGAGCCCTTCCAAGAAAGGACACCAGAGAGCTTTCTTCTCAGGCTATGTGAGGATGCAGTGAGAAAATAGCCATCTATGAGCCAGGAAAGGGGCCTTAGACATCTGATCTACCAGTGCATTAGTCTTGGCTTTCCAAGCCTCCAGGACTGTGAGAAATTGTGTTTTAAGTCATCCAATCTGTTTTTTTCTTTTATAGTAGCCCAAATGGACTGAGACAGAGGGCTTGACACTGAGAGAGACTATGTGAGACTTCCCCAGCTATGACCTTATATAGGCCCCATTTTGGGGTGCCTCTAATCGGACACAGGGAGCAACTTAATTCTTGTTCCTACTGTGCCACCAATTAGTGGCACTCAATTTGGAATTGTGACTGAAAGGTATATAGGGATATGGTTAACTTGCAGCTAGTCTGTTGTATTCTTATTCCAAGGTTGCTTGGAACAATGATACTGACCTTGGCCAAGGGAAGGTTACAGCTAATGACTTATAAGTTTGAAACACCTTGATATTCTATACTAACTTGCCCACACCCTTTACTGAAAATGCATAGATCAGTGGTCTGCACCTGATTTACCTGGTTACATGGGCTGTTCATATGACCAGTAGGGTATAAAATATTCCTCATTTTATGTGCCTTGCTCCCCTGAGAGCACAATGTCTTACATACCTCAGTGGTTTGTGATGCAAAAACAAAGCACATTCTATACAAAAGGGGCCTATAAAGCTACAGCTAGATATCCCTTTTTCCCCAAAAATTAGTGGTGTTCACAAGATCACTGGAGCCTCTTCCTTATGAAATAGGACAGGCAGGATGTTCTGGTCATACCTAGAGAGTCATTCATTCCATCTAGGACTTAGATTTCAACAAGCAGTCCATGGAGTGGGTTTAAAGAACTTGTGAAAGCATCCATATCACCATTGTCTTAGGTCCAGGGACTCCCAGTTTATTGATGGAATCTGGACCAAATTGAATAGGAAGGAGGTCCATACATACATGGAAAATCCTACACCATTTCCTCCATGGCCCTACACTCAAGACCATGATACTGAGGGCTCTTCAGAAGGGCAATGGTAATGGTACAACCCACACCCTCATTCAGAGGCATTGATTTAAAAGGGTATCAACAAGATGGGCAAATAACTAAATATAAGCCAAATCCAGGACCCCAGGCCTTAAGGAAGGATCTGATGTTGCACTCTGTGGGCCTCCAAGAAGCACAGCCTACCAGCAACCAGGCCCTGGATCTAACTGCCACTCCTAGACCCCAGGAGTTATGAGAAACTCCTGGACCACTCAGGGCAGCCACAGTAGATCCATGGACCCCTGTGAGGTCCATCTGCAGGATACTGAGGCCAGAAGTCTCCACCTCTGTGCCACAATTCTGAACATGCCTAGAAGCTCTAGTAATTGGTTAAATTAGGATAAAGAGGAAATGTTCCAGAGCAAATGTTTTAAATCAAAGAATTACATAAGAGTACATATTGGCGCTTGACTTGAGACTACTGTTGTCCATGGGCTGGATGATGCTAGAAACATAGGAAGAACACACCGAATCTTCCATGAAGCAGTGCATGCTACCTTAGTACTTATGCTTAGTAGTACTGCATCATTTGATGAAGTCACTGGAGTCTTGTTTCTTCAGTGAAAAAAAAAAAATCACTATTGCCCTAATGGGATCACAGCTGCTACCCTACCTGGAGCTGAGCGGCAGCATGTCCCAACAACCTGGATGCAAGCTGCAACTCCACCTCACTGGGCCATAGAAAAGTTTCAAGATGACCAGAGCAGAACACTTTCCTACACTTATCTGTTGAGTTCTTCTCTGTGCCTCCAGTATATCTTGGAATGGGACGCTCAAGCTTCTTCCAGACATAAGCTTATCTATGTACAGATCTATGGATACAGATCTTAGAGACTGAGCAAACTGTCTGGGTGACTCACGTAGCTGTCCATGGCAAGGACCTCTTCAGATGAGACCAAATGTAATTAAGATGCTAATGGAGCCTGACTTTCTGATACTGAGCCTAGAACTGCATGCCAGACTAAGATTCCTGCCTACAGCTATAACTTGGAGGTGGATATACTATATGAAACATGGACAGCCGCTCAACCCATTTTCTGGCAGATTCCTTACTTGGGACTTTAAGCCCTCTGAGTCATCTGATTTTTTTAGGTTATTGGTCCGCTAACTCTGGCCATGCTCATGTGGCCCTTGAAACTGATCAGCATTGTACATTCAGCTTTCTAGACTATTTGCAGTCTGACAGTGATGTGCCATTTTGACATAAGCTACTAAACAATGAGCTGACAGGCTGACTCCACACTTCCCATTTTTTCCTGGTCCACACAGCATCATAAGGCTGTTGGCTCATTAAATGCAGCTGCCCTCAGAGAGGGGCTACCTCCTCTTGGGGACTTACTGGGCAATGGTCAGGAGGAAAGGAGACCTTTGGGGCTACATAAACCACTTTAAAAAGGTGAGATTTTTGTCCAGACCATCTCTGAGAATGGTCCATCAAACTTTTTCTTAACAGAACCCCCAAACTAGCCTGGTTGATATGCCCTCCAGCTAGCAGCCTGGCCAAAAGCAGATCTAGGAGATTCATACTTGATGCTGGTTACATTTTCTGAAAATGCTTTTGTTCCCTTTATTCTGGCCCTTCAGATGATAGAAGGGTGACTAAGAAAGGATGTGAAGCTATAGATACTGGAATGGGACACCCTGGTTTTGTGACTGTGGACAGAGAAAAAACCCAAGCACCTGGGAAGGAAACCACCTCAGACCCTGGGAGGTGTGGTAGGACATTGTTTCAGGAAACTTTAGTAGAAATATACCCACATAGCTCTCTTGAGCTGCCATGAACACTATGAATTTAACCAACTGCTACGTCTGCCATCCCTGGCCAGAAAGACCACAAGACAGCAGGGGACAGCCCCATCTCCAGCTGAACCTTTCAAAAGCACCTCCAGACATCACCCTCAAATCCCTTTTCTCAGACATTCTGTGGGACAGACCAAAACAAGAACTGGAGTCCATTGCTCAGATACGAACACCAAAGCTGACCAGCCAGTGGGAATCTGAGCTCTTGCTGTTTGACCCAAGGTGGGGTAAGTCAGAGGGGAGGGCACAGAACTGTGGACAATGATTGTATCCAGGAGCCCACGTATGTGTTTAAGATTGTACTCATGCGAGTCATGCATTACCTTGCTTACCCCACAAAAACACTGATTTGCCCACTGGGGAAAAACAAACCACATTGGCCCTTCTAGAGCCTTCTGTCTCAATGGTCTTTGAAGGAGAGAAAGTGTAGGGATGTGCTTCAAAACAGTTACTTGCTCTTAGCTCTGTGCAGCAGGTATCTACACAACAGCCACAATCAAGGCAGCATGATTGCATGTGCAATACACACATCCATCCTGTTCAATGCCTTATTTCCCATCTGAGAACACAGAAATGGGGATTCCTGGGAAGATCAGGATTAGGAGTTAGAGTCAACTGACTAGAGAAAACACGGTCAGTGGACATTTGAAAGAAGATGCTTGGCCAGTGGGAAGTGTAAGGGATGTGTCTGCAGATGGGGAGCTATCTTGGATCACAAAGTGATCCCAGGAGAATAGACACCCATGGTGAAGCAACAAAACAGAGAAAGTCAGGGTTTCCTTTACTACATAATGTTGTACCAGCCTTCTTAAATAGATTCTATCTTGCTTCTAAAGAGGACGAAGAAAAAGATGGTACTGTATAATCACCATTGAGATTGACTTTCTCAATCTTTTCCATCTACCATGAAGCTGATGAGAAAGAGAAAGATTTATGGTAAAAAACAGGGTGATAAGGGTTTCCTACTTCTAAAGGCAGAATAGACCACCATTTGGAGGATTGATTTGATGCATGGGTAGGAGAGATGTCTTCCCCTTCTGCAAATGTATACCACTCAAGGGCCTGAACAGTCGAGTTTTTCAGAGTAGTTTTGCTTCTCATGAAAAAAATAATGGAAATAACCAACTTTGAGGTCACCAAAATGGAGGTACTGGTGCCCCAAGCCATAATGTATGCTGTGAAATGTCACCTCTCAGAGGCCCCTCCCAACATACGCATAGAGCTTGGCATGTGCCTTCTTCCGGACATCTTCTAGGACAAATGTCAGTGTTTAAGGCAAATGGTAGGGTTTGGCTTACAAATAGAAAGCTCAATTTGAAGACATACTAAATTCTACTGATAGTGAGATATATCTCTGAGTGTAAAATGGCCCCAGCTCTAAAGAACAACCACCCAGAAAAGTATCTCCCTCCTAGACTTCTATCAGGGACATGAACTCTAAATTCCTGCGACCTTACTTTGGCTATACATTATAAAAGGTATGTGTAGTAGCTATTAGTACTGCTGTAAACTGAAAAAAAAAAATACTGTTAGCCTTGAGTATCCATACAGGAAGAAGTGGGGAGCCACTTCCACTAATACCCAGAGGCAGCTCATTCTCTTGATGGCTCCCTGAACTATCAGTCTTCATAAGATTGGCAGAGGAAAGGACACAGGACGTCTCAGGCTCATTCATCACATACTTGGACCCAGATATGGTATGACTATAATGAGGAACCATCTCAGAGCCCCTACGAGGTACACCTTGGACTTTAAACTGTATCCCATAGAGACCAGATAGAATTCAGGAGCATTCTCCCAAAACCTGTAGTCAATAGTACAGATCTCCCCAAGAAGAACATGACCAAAATCCAGCAGATTATGACCCAGAAATTCCATCCTGGCAGGGAGGGGAAGAGCAAAGGAAGTCATTTATACACTGAGAATTCATCTTGCTCACTCTTTGGAGGTGAGATGAAAATGCAAACCACTTTGGAAATATACCTCTTGATGGGAGAGAGCCCATTGCACAGAGTAACATCAGTTTTCAAACAAAACCAACATTGAAATTCTATGGCATCATATATATTGGGCCTTGATGTCATGACAAATCAAAATCATTTGACAGCCCTTTCTCCATCACAGTTTTTTTTTGTAGTAATTGATTTTCCTTGATCACTTTTCACCTTCCGTATTCTTCATGCAGTGAAAGGCAAAGTCTTGTGGATACTATGGTATAGCAAAAGTTGAAAATTATCACTGTAATTATTTATGTACTTAAGATATATTACATAGCTATTCCAAAATGATGCCTTATAGGTGTGTTTGGGAGAAGATGAAGGGGAGAAGAAAGTGGTAGCCATCCAGGAGTTCAAAGAATTCCATACCATTCAGATTGGCTTCCATTTGCTCCATTACCAGAAACATCATGGAATATATTTTAAAAACTCATTATTTATGCCACTTTATCTTACTTAATTTTGTGTCCAAACATACAGAAACTAATTGGCAAGTTTTTAAGCAATCTTTAAAAATATTACTAGGACTGACTCTTTCTGAAGTCTGTATAAATAGCTTATGGCGAGAAGTACTGTGCTCAAGTTTTACATTAAATATATTTTCCTTTGCAAATTCTTTAATTCCACTGAATGATTAAGTCTACCAAAAAACATACTGCATGTAAAGATGTATTACAATCTCAATGCCAGTAAAATAAAATTTGCGTCCCTGTTGGCCTGCTACAAGTCAGAGTTCAGTGCTAGTATAAACATTTGACTCCTTGATTTTACTCTATATAAGAGCCATATGTAACGTACTATAACAAAGGAGCTTCTTGTCCCTTGGTCATTTAATTAAAAGAAACTTCAACTGAAAAAAAAGTTGTCAGTCCTAATGTTAAGGTGAGAGATGCCCCCACAGGGGACCATTCGGTGCACCCTACATGTTGGCCAAGATAACATGGAGATACGGTACTCTTAAAAAGTCCATGTCATCAGAAAGCTATACTGATCTGATAAGATATGACATCAAAAGACACCAGTGGGGTGTCTTCTGCACAAATGCTGTACATTAGTAAAACCAACTTACCCTCTGATATATTTAGTTCTTATTCTTCCTGCTTCTATGCAATGTTGGTTACCACTCTAGCATCTCATTTGTCCTCTCATTAGTGGATATTTTCTTCCTCCAGTGTCACTGCGGACCTCATTAGCTGTCTTCAAGACAGAACACCCTTCCCTTTCAAGCACATGGTCCCTCTCAAATCCACATTCATGAGCTACAACTCCATAGGTGGTACCCCACCCCACAGCTCAAGTTCTCCCTGAAGTTTAAACAGTTCCGTCTTCCACTTTAAGATCAGTCTGGCCTTGAGGTCCAGCACATAAATCTTAGTGGAAAACCCTATCTAGCAAGCAACAATCAGTCAGCTGATAGCACTGGCCTGGCCAGTGGATTGGGACAATGGAGGAAGTGGCTGGGAGAAACTAAGCATTTCTCAAAACAAAACTCAGTAAGGAATAGCATTTGGGTCCAATTCAACCTTATATGTCCTTAGACTTATATAGAAGGAAATTAAAACAAAAAGTCAATGAAAGGATAATGAGAGGCAGGATGACCAAGTCCTACTAAAGATTTAACCCCAAAGAGTTAGGAAAAGAAAACTTCACCCTTGATCCCTTTAGACTAATTCTCAAGATCATTTCATCAAAAGCACAGAAATCTTAAGCAAGGAAAGAAGAGGTTATCAAGGGTTTAGAACTCATCCCATCTGAGATTAGTAACTAGAACTAAGAGTGTCCTCAATTCTTCTTGACCTATTTCCCCTAATTTTAAGAGTTGTCCATATAAGGTAAATAAAGTAAAAAAAAGAGTAACTCCTTGACCAACCCAAGTACTTAATTTGTGGCTTTTTGGAATTGAGATTGATCTGCCATTGAAAAGAGTAGATGGTATTTACCCTTCAGCCTGTTTGTACACATGATATATGTTATTGCAGTGAAGATTTGTCAATATGAATAGATAAGAAAATTCCCAAGTTTATAAATATGAAGCACAGCTTTAGAGAAATTAATCTATGAGCAGAAATTAAATGTTGCAAAGTTAGAGTAATAGAACAAAGAAGCCCTGAGGATGGATGCATGTTGAAAACTACTACCATCACAATAGAGCTTCCCCAGATGTCATTTGTAGGTTTCTGTATCAAGTCCTGTCCACAATAGTCACATTTCTATCACATAGAATGGATGGGAAATACTCAGCATAATAAATGGCTGCCCAAGCATGGGTGAATGGAGGTTCTCAGACAGTGGAACAGTGAGTTCCAGAGTCTACGGATATCTCCAAATCTGAGGCAATATTTGGAAAGATACTTCATGTGCAGAGCTTTTCATCTATCAGAACCATTGGCAGAGCCACTTGAGAGGAGAAGACCCCATTGTACGTGCAACAGCCCAAGCTCTGAGTCCATTTTAAAAGCCCTGCAGGGTAGCATTTGTCTTAAGACATTCTTGTGTAACTAATTTCCCCAAGACAAACCAGGGATTGAGTTTCAGTTTCTATCAATTCCCTCAGGGTAGTTAGAAGTCCTCCAAGGCACATATGTCAGCCATATGGTGGTCACAGCAAGGGAACAGTCACTCATTCTCCACACAGGGATTCACCTCACAGCATCAACAGGGAAGATGTGTCTCACTGACCATCTTCCAGACAATCTAAATGACCAGACAGCATCCTAAAAAGGACACAAAGGTTATTCAGACCCATGCTGGGCTATATAAGGACATTATGACATGGAACTATAATCTGTAGGACGAAACTCATCTCCTTTTGGTGAAAAGGAATTTCCCCCAGACAGGGGAATGGACATGCTTGAATGTTCAGACTCAGGGGGATGGGGGTGGGGGGAGGGGATGGGTTTATACCTACATGATGAGTATGATGCGCACTGTCTGGAGAATGGACATGCTTGAATGTTCTGACTCGGGGGGGTGGGGAGGGGCTGGGTGTATACCTACATGATGAGTGTGATGAGCACTGTCTGGGGAATGGACATGCTTGAAGCTCTGACTCAGGGGGATGGGGGGCATGGGCAATATATATAACCTGAACTTTTGTACCCCACAATAAGCAGAAATAAAAAAAGAATAATAAAGGAAAAAAAGGAATTTCCCAAAATGAGAGAAAGTGAGGCAGTTATCAGAAGCCCTAGGAACTAAGTTTAGGGAAGTCATCCCCAAAAGTAGAACCTGTTCTCTTGGGGAAACCCCCTGGCCTCTGATCAAAGCCATTTAAACTCTCCCTACCTTATGGAATCATTGGAAATTTTGATTCCATCATCCAGCCTCCTTCTATTTTCTCTCTTTCTAAAAACTACAAGTCACCATCTAGTCATAGGAAAGAACTAGGTCAGATATCTTCCACAGGGGGTAATATTTAACCCCTCTACAAGCTATTATTTTGCAATATAGGGGGACATTTTTCATTGTCAGTTTGTGAGAGGGTGCCAAACATATCAAGAAGGAAGAGTCAAGGGATGATGCTAAAAATTCTACACCACACAGCACAATCCCCTACAAAGAAAGAATTAGACCTCAAGTGTCAACAGTACTGATGTTGATACATGGAATAAACTGGTGATTCTGTAAAAGAAGATCTGAACAATTTGAAGCCTGTCCAGGAACACAGATAAGACCTTTACAATTCATAATATACAAGCACATAAAGATGAACAAGCCCAACCTGAATTGTTGGAGCTTATTCCCAGAGCAGAGAGAAGGTATCTTCTACCTATCTCAAAGTTTTCCTAAAGAACTTCCTCACACCCATGCATTGCTGATTTCAAGGGTGTGTTCATATTGTGAAGACAACTTGGTTTTTTCCTGTTTCCTTCTGGGGACACACAGAATTTTAATACATTTAGAAAGCTATGAGTGGGGAAGCAACTTTCTCACCACCATTTTCACAAGAGGCCAGATCTGGTGATGAGGTACAAGACACAGATCCCAGAAACTACAGCTCTATGGTCCCACCAAGGTACCCTTTCTGTGCTAAGATCTATTCACTCTGGATTCCTTCCTCAAATGAGAAGCCAAGGGCCAAAGGAGTGAATTCAAACTCTAATCTTCAGTAGACCAGGACACCCATGAGAAGACACATAGGTCTTAGCCTCAATTGCAATTGATAAAATAACTCCTTGCCTTCACGGAAGATAACTTCAAGCAGAGCACTGAGTCCTGACACCTCTAGAGCAGGAGATATTTCTTCTGCCCCCATATGGCTAGTGTCCTGCAAATTCTGTAGATGGGGCACTTTCTGCTGTGGAATATGGCCTAAGTGGAACTTTGCCAGTCAACATGGACAAAGGTTATAAAACCACTGCTTAGGGCAGATGAACCACCTAGACAAACTCAGGTAGAATATGCCACCTTGATATCTAGTTATGTTCAAACTATTTCATACCCAGCTTTCACAACTCAGAACATAACAGGGAAGAAGATATCCCATTCTCTGAAGGTGTAATCACAGCTCTGCAGGAGGCTGCCCTATGGACAAACCTAAACAGACTCCACTGACCATTTTCAGGATCTTCATGGAAAAAAAACAAACCCTTATTCTACCTGAAATACCACATGTACCTATAAACAAAGCCAGGCACATGATGATGCTCAAGTATTTGCTGACTAGAAGGGAGGAAGGAAGGAAACCGAAAAGGAACCACGGTCTTATCAAAAGCATCCTTAACCAGGCATGTTTTCCTGGCAGTCAAAAGACATCCCAAAGTCTTACCATGGAAAGGATATATCCTGATCCAATAACCCGGGTTTCAGCAGATCCATGACCAACTTCTGAGCTACATCTACAGAAGACTAGGCCTGGTCATGAGGTCGACCTCTCCCATTGGCCACAGTGGCCTACTCCTAGCAAGCTCCAGAATAAGGGGAATATTTCATGACACCAACCACAGAAAGCCTGACCTTGGCAAGGAGAAGCATCAGAAGGTTTACATACATCTGTGTCTAAAGAGGGACTATGTGATTAAGATGGGCCTACATGATTCATTTTTGTTTTTCAAGATATCATGTGGGTACAAATGTTTTCGTTATATTTTGCATCTTTGCCTCACCCAAGTGAGGTTTAGAGGTTTGCCCTTCCCCTCTATAATGCACACCATGTCCATTAGTTGTGAGTTTACCGCCCCCCCACTCCCTAATCCCCAGAGAATATTACTACCATGTGAGTACCATAGTGTTGATCAGTTAGTGCCAATTTGACGGTGAGTACATGTGGAGGCTATTCCTTCGATCTTGTGATACCTCACTGCAGATAATGGGCTCAAGCTTAATCCAGGAAAATATAGGTGGTGCTATATCACTGTCATTTCTTATAATTGAGTAATATTCCATTGTATACATATACCAAATTTAGTAATCCACTCATGGATTGAAGGGCACTTGGGTTGTTTCCACATTCTTGCAATAATGATTGTGCTGCCATAAACATTCAGGTGCAGATGTCTTTATTATAGAATGTCTTTCGCTCTTTTGGGTAGATGCCTAATAGATCTATTGCTGGATCGAACAGTATTTCTATTTTTAACTCTTTGAGGTATCTCCAAATTCTTTTTCCACAGAGGTTGCACCAATTTTCAGTCCCACTTGCAGTGTAAGAGTGTTCCCCGTCTCTCCACATCCTCGCCAGCATTTGTTGTTTTGGGATTTTTTGATAGAGGCCAATCTCACTGGGGTTAGGTGATATCTCATTGTGGTTTTGATTTGCATTTCTCTAATGATTGGAGATGTTGAGCATTTTTTTTATATGTTTGCTAGCCATTATTCTGTCTCATTTTGAAAAGTTTCTGTTCATTTCCTTTGCCCATTTATTGATGGGGTTGTTTGATTTTTTTCTTTATTGTTTTTAAGTTCTAGATAAATTCTTGTTATCAGCCCTTTATTGGATGTGTAGACAGCAAATATTTTCTCCCATTCTTTAGGCTGTCTATTTGCTCTAATGATAGTTTCCTTGGCTGTGTAAAAGCTTTTTAATTTGATCAGATCCCATTTATTTAATTTTTGTTGCTGTGGTGATTGCTTTGGGGGTCTTCCTCAGAAATTCTTTGCCTAGGCCAATGTCTGAAAGGGTCTTCCCAACATCTTCTTCTAGAATTCTTAAGGTTTCTTGCCTTAAGTCTGTTATACATATTGAATTGATTTTTGTGAGAGGTGGGGATCCAGTTTCAATATTCTGCATGTAGCTATCCAGTTTTCCCAGCACCATTTACTAAAAAGAGATTCTTTTCCCCAATGTATATTTTTGTCTGCTTTATCAAAGATTAGATACCATATGTGGATAGTTTCATTTCTGGATTCTCAGTCCTGTTCCAAATGTCTATGTCTCTATTTTTGTGCTAGTACCATGCTGTTTTAGTTACTATAGCCTTATAATACAGCTTGAAGTCTTGTAGACTGATACCTCCCCCCAGTTTGTTCTTTTTACTTAAGATTGCTTTGGCTATACGAGGTCTTCTCTGGTTCCATACAAAGCATAGAATTATTTTTTTTAGATCTGTAAAGAATGATGATGGTACTTTGACAGGGATTGCATTAATTCTGTAGATCACTTTAGGTAGTATGGAAATTTTAACAATATTGATTCTACCAATCCATGAGCAGGGTAGATTTTTCCATCTGTTTACATCTTCTACAATTTCTTTTCTTAGTGTCTCATAGTTCTCCCTGTATATATCTCTCACATCTTTCATTAAATATATTCCTAGATATTTCATTTTCTTTGAAGCTATTGTAAAAGGTTTCGCCCTTTTGATTTGAAATTCAGCTTGACTGTTATTGGTGTATATGTATGGCTCTGATTTGTGTATATTGATTTTGTAGCCTGAGACTTTACTAAATTCATTTATCAATTCTAGGAGTCTCTTGGTTGAGTCCTGGGGGTTTTCTAGATATAATATCATATCATTGGCAAAGAGCGAGAGGTCAATCTCATCTGCCCCCATTTGGATGCCCTTAGTACCCCTTTCTCTTGTCTAATTGCTCTAGCAAGGACTTCCAGCACTATGTTGAATAAAAGTGGAGATAGTGGGCAACCTTGTCTGGTTCCGCTCCTAAGTGGGAATGGTTTCAATTTTTCCCCATTCAATATGATATTGGCCGTGGGTTTGTCATAAATGGATTTGATAAATTTAAGGTATGATCTGTCTATGCCTATTTTGTTCAGAGTTTTTATCATGAAGGTGTGCTGACTTTGTCAAATGCGTTTTCTGCATCTATTGGGAGAATCATATGGTCTTTGTTCTTGCTTTTATTTATGAGGTGAACTGCATTAATAGATTTGCATATGTTGAACAAGCCTTGCATCTCTGGAATAAAGCCCACCTGGTCATGGTGAATTTTTATTTTTTTATTTTTTGATGTGCTGCTGAATTCAATTTGCTAAAATTTTGTTGAGGATTTTTGCATCTATATTCATAAAGGATATTGGTCTGTAGTTTTCTTTTTTTGTTGTGTCCTTTCCTGGCTTTGGTATCAAGGTGCTATTAGCTTCATAGAATGAGTTGGGGAGGATACTATCTTTCTCAATGATGTGGAATAATTTCTGTAGTATAGGTATGAGTTCTTCTTTGTATGTTTGGTAAAACTCTGAAGTGTAGCCATCTGGACCGGGACTTTTCCATTTTGGGAGGTTTTTAATTGCTGCTCCAATTTCCAAGCTTGAGTGAATCTGCAGAGAAGCAGCCTGGGACAAGCAGTGTACATGGTTCATTCTTATACCTTGAAACCCATGCGAAAGTCACTGGACTCTGTTCAGGGTACAGATTGTCAGCACTGACAACTTGGACATTAGGACATATTGACTATTCCAGTCATACTGGCAATCTCCCAAATCACCTAGACTGAGAAAGTGAAGGTAGATAAATATTCTGGAAACTTTCAAGATAGTTGTATAGGCCGGGTGCGGTGGCTCACGCCTGTAATCCTAGCACTCTGGGAGGCCGAGGTGGGCGGATCGTTTGAGCTCAGGAGTTCGAGACCAGCCTGAGCAAGATCGAGACCCCATCTCTACTAAAAATAGAAAGAAATTATATAGACAGCTAAATATATATATAGAAAAAATTAGCCGGGCATGGTGGCACATGCCTGTAGTCCCAGCTACTCGGGAGGCTGAGGCAGGAGGATTGCTTGAGCCCAGGAGTTTGAGGTTGCTGTGAGCTAGGCTGACACCACGGCATTCACTCTAGCCCGGGCAACAGAGCGAGACTCTGTCTCAAAAAAAAAAAAAAAAAAAAAAAAAGATAGTTGTATGGACAAGACAGTAGAATACTGGGCTGTTCTAAGATGTATGTAGCAGGCAGAATAAGCTTTCAATTTGACAACCACTAGGTAGTGTGGGATAGTCCCCAGGGAAGCAGCAAAGCTCATGGTGATCATGGTGCATCCCCGAGTTGGGATCATGCACTGAGTCACTGCTCAGCTCATCTGATGTGTTCACTTAGGACACGGCAATGGGGGAGGGTCTCATACAGCTACACAGTGTGGCACTGGCCAAAAAGGTTGGGGATGTCTGTGGAAACAGGGCAAAGTTCCACAGAAAAATCATTTGGGGAAGCCCCTCAACACAGCTCTTCAGTACAACCAACTCCATTGCTGCCAGCTGCTTCTGTCAATCTCACAAAGATGACACCAAGCCCAGGGTCACCCGGGAGCCTTGTTTCCAAGCCTGCAGCTCATCCTCTGGGCTTCTCTTGGTAGGTATATGTGGTCCTGAATTAAGAAACTCAGCCCTGCGGGGATTCAAAGGAAACCACCAGATGAGGACAACAGGTCCCCAAGATGAGGGGTGTCAGGCAAATCCTGCCTGTTCCTAGAACACATGATTGTACCTCCTTCCTGAGATGGGGCTTCTAGTCCAGGATCACTGGGGTATGGTACAGCATTTGAGACACTCATTCTTCTCTGAAGGGTGGCCTTCATCCCAATGGTAGCTGCTTCAGCCAAGGTTATGCCCCTTCTCTGGGAAAGCCATATCCAGGAGCTTCTGGAGAACAGAAACCCAGTTAGGTACATCAGTTGGCAGCTCTGGAGGCCACCCTAGCTCAGAGCTCCTCGTGGGGCTGTTTGAAGGATCTGCTGCAAAAGCCCCGCAGGTCAGCTTCTTCCCCCTTGCCTACCATGCTTCACTTGCTCTCTGGTGCTCCAAGTATGCTTACCAGTGAGCCTAAGTTTGTAAATGCCCATCTGTCAGTCTGCTTTTAGTGAACCCAAACTAAGATGCCCGACTTTCACATACCCATTATTTTATTCTCAAATTATAAGTGGCAAAGGAAGAAATCCTCATTCCTTGAGGAGTGTGTCAACTAGTATAAATCCTCTGGGTTTACCATGACAAACTAATGACACAACTATTTTTGCAGCTAGAGATTATTTAGTTTGTAATAAACTAAGTTGATAAAATTCCAGAGGCCACCTGCAGCCTTCCCTAGAAGACACCCTGTCTCACTGCCTTTCTTTTCACATTGCACAATTGGTGTCCTTTTACCTATGTAGTAAATCTAAACCACATTACAAGATTTGATGGTGCTTTCACATTCCTCAGCCTAAATCATAAATATTTTTGCTTAAAGGTGAAATACTGAGAAGTTTCAATATTGACCCCAAGTAAAGACTTTGTACTGGTGTCAGCACAGAGGATTGAGTTTAAAGGCCATGTCAGCTGGGACTTTCCAGAAGATGTATCTGGGTAAGGAAGGAGGAGTGGAAGGGCTGAGCCTCTGCAGCCAGTTTCCTCCATATCCCAGACCCAGGACACTATAGGAGGGGAAGAGTTCTCTGCAGACATGATATGTTTTTTTCCAAACTTGACAGATATAAAGGGAACAATGGAGAGAGGAAGAGACACTGAGTGATGCTGGTGATGAAGAGAACAATCCACAACTTTCTCTGGTCACTTGACAAAGGCAGCTTTCAATATTTCCAATACCACTAAGCCTGTGGCACTGAGGTCTCCATATCTTGTTTTTAAGTAACTTATTTTCATTGTCCATAATGACATGAAACCTTACTTTCACCCCAAAGCATGTTTGTCATCCAACTTGGAATCAGTCTCTAAGGACCGTCAGGCCATCTATCTGGTGTGTTCCTTTAAGTTACTTCCCCACAGAGAACTTAAAGAAGACAGTCACCAAGGAGACATGAAGCATCCCCTGGCTTGTAATCTTCAGGGGGAAGTTCAGCATCCTGTAGCTGAGGTCTCAGATGCCTCTTTGCATTAACCCCACAAGTCATTACACGTGACACTCTGCCTGCTAGTTTGAGGTAAGTCCATATCCATGGTAATGAACTAGTGTTTAAAGCTCGGGACATCATAAGTGATATCGGCATTTGCCCTACTAAATGCACTAGGAGCTTATTGTTCTTCTGAAGCAATCCTGGTTCCTACAGATGGGTCCTGGTAAGGAATATTTTGGATAGCTGAAGTCAACTGTAGTTAGGATACCTTCTGATACATAGGTGGGATCCAAAATATACCTTAATACCTGTAAATTGCAGGTTCTAGCTCAAGTTAATGGAAGGCAGATCCATTCAGTTTAGAGATTTGTTCTTTACCTACACCAAGTCAAAATCAGTGGCAGTCATCCTTGAGTCCCACATGATCAGCCCACAAGAGTTGTTGGGGTATGGTAGTTTCAGAATACACCAGGTATTTAAGGAAATTGGACATCCACTAGGACAGTTTCATTGGCTTCTCCCACTGACCTGTATCTTCTGATGCCTAAGATGTGGAACATGTTTGAAAGTGGCAAAACATACATAACCATCATCTGCTCTGAACTCTGTCACTCAGAAAACTCCAGTTGTGCTTGGAATATATCTAAAGTCACTGACATAAGAGGCCCCTTGAGTGACAACCAAAGGTCTAACACAGGAGTAGAAGTTTCTAGTAAAGATTATAATTGGGTCACGTAAAGCTCAGTGGCTAGAGAAAATTTGGAACTGCATGACCACTAGAAAGACTTTCTGCACAAATGGGCATTCTTCTCATAACACAGAAGGGTCCTGTTATCATGACCTTTATGGCAGAAAACAGGATTTTTGGTGATATGACCAGGCTGAGGAATGTTTTGCACTTCAAAGCACAGTCCAGATGCCTCCCCTAAGGGAAACATTTCATCTTAGTCATAAGTAGGAGAGAAGTCTTGCTCTATCTTAGCCCTGCACACACAAGCCAACATGAACCATATAACCATTGAAATAAATACCTAGACCTTTTCTGGCAGAGTGAGTGTCCACACAATTGAAAATGTCCCTTGAGTCATATGTTTCATCAAAGAAAAGGTCAACCATCAAAGGTCTCTGTCCATGTGAGTACACAGACTAGGGTCCAGCCACCTTCCACACATTCACCAGGGCATCAGCTTTCACAATTTAAAACCCATCATGACTATATTCTATCATGTGTGACAACTCTAGGGGTGCATATAAAGGATGTGTGTTTGGGTTCAGTTGGAATGAGGATGTACTTGTAGCTACAAGGTTGTCCCAGCTTTCCAAGTTCTAAACATTTCCATACAATTATATATGTCCTTATCCCCTAAAACTTTGTGTTGGATTTATCATGCTAAAGGCTGCCTTTAAACTTCAAGAGATCTGGGAAGCTTGTGAATGGTGACTTGAAAATCTCATTGAGTAGGAGAGTAAAGAACTAGAATGACATATCCTGACAGTCTAGACTGGAAAATCCAAGGTCATGGTAGTCTAAAGAAAGAGCTGAAGAAGACACTGACATGGAATGAAGTCATCTAGAAGCCTCATAGGAGCAGAGGAGGATATGAAGAGGTACCCAGGCACTGTTGTCCTCGCTCCCCTGCTGCTTGCCCCAGCAGAAACTCCAGAGATCAGAGGTTCCACCACACTCACGTCCATTGCCAATAAAAGATCACTTCTGGGACCCAGATACCTTCAAATACCTTCAAGTACACTGCCACCATTGTATGATTTGCTCAGCAGATCCAAACAGCTAGGGTTTTATGTTTCAGTCCCTTAGCAAAGGTCAGCCATGAGAATCTTAGTCCCTGAAGGACCTCAACTGTGACGTGATGTTATAGCACCAGTTCTTTATTTTTTAATGGAAGAATTTGTATAACTTTCTATATTAAGGGACAGTATGGGGTATGGTAGTTTCATAGTACACCAGGGATTTAAGGAGATTGGACATCCACTAGGACAGTTTCATTGGCTTCTCCCACTGACCTTTTATCTTCTGATGCCTAAGATATGGAACATGCTTGAAAGTGGCAAAAAATACATAAAGGAATATAAGGAAACTTCAAGCAAGGTTGACTAAGCCACATGTTCCCCACAGTCTACATCTATTATCTATATTCTTGTTCTTTGGTGATAAGTAGCTATCTATATGCCATCCAATAAGTGGGAAGTCTAGGCCTTCTCCCTGAAAAAGGTGCATAACATGAGGATCTTGTTAGGTTTAAGCCATGGCCAAAGGTACTCAAGAAACAGAACTAAGAACTACAGGATTTAAGATTTCATGATTCCCTTTAAGTCATTCTACAACCAGAGGACTCTTCTCAGTGTGCTGCACTTGATATTCAAACCTTATTGGAACAAATTGATCATAAAATTGCCAGCATTCATTTTGGTCATGGGACATTTATCTAGTGATTCTTTTGTTACTCAGCCTTGTATTCATTACTAACTGACAGGTTGGGCCAAGGGCTGCCCTCTTTCCCCTCTGACTCTACCAAAAGCCTGTGGCATGCCCATTCCCATGAGTGGCCCTTACATCCCAGCCCTCATCACTCCAGCCAGGACCTGGGTAGGATGCCTCCCCCAGGCCCCAGTGCTCTATTTGGGACATTGAAGAACACTCAACCAACTCACAGCCCAAGAGCACATCTCTGTTGGCAGGAATCTGATTGGCAGTTTCAAACACCACAGGGTCCCGTTTTCCCCCTCCAGCCCAGCCTACCTGTGGATCTGCTGTTAGGGTTAAATATGAAACAGGCAGAAATGTAACATCTTTCCCTAAATAGAGAACAATTCACAAACTTTCCATAAAAAAAATTCTCACTTCTCTAAGTTAATATTTTTGCTATATTAGAGTCTCCTTCATTCAAATATCAGGCAATGTTAAAGATCAGGTAAACTAAGGAGACAGCAAATTTAAAGATGATGTCACTATATGTGAGTCTCAGGTGACATTTGTACCATCCATACCTCCACATATTTACACAGATTGAGAGAGTGACACAGAGTAAAGCAACACAAGAACCTTATCAGGGAATTTTAGAAAAGCATGCCATAGTCTGGAGTGATTCATACCAGGCAGGAATAGAATCAACTCTGAATATCTCCTTACAGCAAACAGTGGCTTTTCAGACAGCCCCACTAACATGTCTGCTCTCTACAGGGGTAATGGGATGCTTTCTTGATCAGAAGAACATGCCTCCTGCATCCTGAATCTCCCAAGCATAAAATCCTCCCCTCCTGTAGGTAAACTTTTATAAACTTGATTGTCCATTCTACCTGCTGCAGACAGTCTTTTGAGGGACAAATATGTGAATAGAGCTCTAGTCAACGACTTCAGTGGCAATCACCTTTATAGTCAAGAAGGTACAGAAATTTAAACAATAGTTGAAGACTGCAGTCAGGCACAGCTTCTGGGCATTCAAAAGTAGGTGACTATACTTCGGTAGGCAGCAAGATCTTCTGTGAAGTTTCAATAAAATCATGATTCATGCAGATCATATTGAGGTGGTTCAAATACCAGGTAACATTAAAGATCAGATAAACAAAGGAGATATCCAGTGATTCTTTTTCTACCTGAAACTGAATGTATTTCAGACACTAAGAAATAGGTTTGGGTACCTGGAATGGAGCAGGTTCATTGAACCTAGGCTCTGGGGCTTTTGTTCTCTGGCTCTACTCTCCCTTGCCCACAAGTAGCTTCAGTTTTTAAATCTCTGGTTGTAAAATTGTGCATACTGGCAGAAAAATCCCTTCTGGAAAGGAGATTCTCACAAGTTGAGGTGTATGGACATGGAACATTCAGGAGGCAATAGACTCCACAGGAGTGAAGCAGCAGTTGCTAATCCTCCCTGTGGTTGCGGCTGTGACGTCCAATGCCTGGGGAAATGGTTACGGATGAGTAAGTGGGTCACTCCTCTGCCTTTCTATCCGGCCAGACCCTGGGATAGGACTCCAGTTCTTCTAGAAAAACCTGGATTTCTAGATAAAGGATGTATCTGTGCCAATAAGAAATTCCTGCCCCAAAAGTATTGGTAGACCTGCTGCTCCAAGTGCTCATATTTTAGAGAAAGGTAGAATGGTCCTAGAATATTCCCCCATAGCATAACTGTTCTATTCCAGTGAGTAGGACTTAGGGCCAGGAAGGCTTTCCAGCAGGGAAAACCTCACTTTGAACTACTAGTTCAAGTAGACAAATCAGTAACAGAGACCTTCTATTGTGGGTCTGTTCTTCTCCTGGCAAGTACAGAAGGGCAATCACCCAGCATTTGACCAGATTCTCACGATTCTTTAAGTTTACCATTTGGAGTCACATGCCAGATGATAGTGAACTACCATATATTTAAGCCATCACAGCCTTCATGCAATATATGAAATCTTTGTAACCGGCTCCATAAGCAAGAAAACATTTTATAGTGTTCTTTTATAGTTCTCTTATGTTTCAAGTTCCCAGGCCAGTAAGATTTGCTGATCAGAACTTTGTAACTTTCTGTTGAGTGATGCATTCCCCATTTTGAGTTTCTTTCCCAGAAATGGCAAAGTCTCCTTGCAGTCACAAGATAACTACAAAGCCTTACACCACCTGTTTGTTCAAAGATGACAAGATAAGTGATACTCCACAATAGATTGTGCCCAACGACCCACTGAGCCTATGGCACAAGGCTGAAAGAATCACCAATATTAAACCCTAGCTCATTATAATACTAAAATACCCACCCTGGGAGGGACATATCCACCATTTTTTTGGTCATGGGACCTATACATTAGCATGATTTCTCACTGTACTTGCATGCCCAGCACTCTACCACAAACACATAGTGATGCTTATTCCCCTTATTCATTTCACCTCCAGAAAAAAACCCTGACTCTGTTGATCAGGGAGTCAGATTTGAGGTAGTTCATACCTCCTTTCTCCCAGTTGACATGTCCACTAAAATAAATCCTTTCTTCCTGGACAATCCTCATTGTCTCAGTAATTCGCTTTCTGTGTGGTGAGCAACAATGAAGCCCCCCTGTGGGTTTGTTAACATCCTTGCTAATAAATTACCACCATTTCTGGCTTTTAGTACATAGTTACCATTCTAGATAATATATTCTTTCGATATTGGCATGGCACATGTCAGAACTGGTGAGGAAGAAGTAACAAGTACTCTGGAAAACACCTGTGTGCCAGAGTGAGGGAAAAATCTAGAGACCCAGGGGTCTACTTATATCAGTAATGCTTTTTAAAGTGCCTATGGCGTGCAGGAACATCACTTCCAGCTTCCAAGTTAAATTATTTATTACATCTCTTTACCTCCTACCATGAAAAGTATACTTCCAAAATAGGTAGGCATTTTTGGATTTTAGAGACAATATATGTTTCAAACCCATCATTTGTGAGCTTCAAAAGGCTACAAAAGTGTTGGAGACTTAGCAGATGGGGATTCTTCAGCTTATCTTGGCCTTATTACCTACTGACTTGCCTCTCGTGGTGTTAGAGCCATGGTGGGAGAGGATGTTATGGGCTCTCTGCAGGACTGGATAGCAAATGAATACTGCGGATACCTAAGATTCCAGCTGAGTCCTCCTCTTTACCAGTAAAAGACTAATTTGGAAGTCAGCTCCAATCATGTTAGCTAGGCCTTAGAAATGGAGCTCCTGGCCATGAAACATGAGGTAACTGTTTGGAATTTTCTAGTATGGGCTTGGTACTATGAAACCAATAAAGGCTCCAGCAGGTACAATATTGCAAAGGAAACATTTGAGGAGTTTAAAGGTCACATTTAAGTTATAAAACTAGATGGGGCTCATACTCTCATCATCTCCAATCTCTGTAGCACCTACAAACCTCAGATCATACCTATAGCCTCAGGGAGAGACCTCTGGGACAAGCTGACAAACAAAAGAAAGTTAGAGTTAATTTATAGACGGATTGGCTGAATACGTAAGTGCTAACTGAACATAAGCTGCTATAACACTATGGATCTTTGGAGGTAAACTTAAGAGACTATTGAAGGTAAAAATCTTCCCATTAGACAGATTTGATCATCTCTTATGAGGGGAAAAGGGGCCTAAGATAAGAATACTCAGTCACGTGCATTAGCAAGTGCATCGGCTGGCTGGTCAGACCCTGGAAGACTAGAAGATGTGAGGAGGCCTGAAAAAGGCATATAGATGGCTCTACGGAAATAGACGACCTACAGAAAGGGAGAAAATATTGGAAAGCTATACATCTAATAAAAGACTAATAACCAGGATCTACAAAGAACTCAAGCAAATCAGCAAATAAATAAATAGTGGGCAAAAGACACGAAGACATGACAGAAGCTTTTCAAAAGAAGATAGACAAGTGGCAAAAAAACATGAAAAAATGTTCAATGTCACTAATCAGAGAAATGCAAAGTAAAACCACAATGATATATTACCTTACCCCAGTTAGGATAGCTTGTATTAAAAAGTCCTAAAACAATAGATGCTGGCATGGATGCAGAGAGAAAGGAACACTTATACTATGTTGGTGGGACTGCAAATTAGTACAACCTTTATGGAAAACACTATGGAGGATTCCTGAAAGAACTAAAAGTAGATACACCATTTGATCCAGGAATCCCACTACTGGGTATTTACCTGAAGGAAAATAAGTTATTGTATCAAAAAGACACATGCACTTGAATGTTTATCACAGCACAATTCACAATTGCAAAGTTGTGGAATCAATCCAAATGCCCATCAATTCATGAGTAGATTAACAAAATGTGGTAAACATACCACAGAATGTTACTCAGCCATGAAGGAGGATGGCTTAATGCCCTTTGCAACAATATGTATGGGACGGGAGACCATTATCCTAAGTGAAGTATCTCAGTAATGGAAAAGCAAACACTCACTTTTAAATTAGAACTACCTGAAGAGCACACATGTGCCCAGAGGGGAGTATAACTCAGTGGAAGTCAATTAGGGAAGAGAGGAGGGAATGGGCAAAAACCTACCTAACGGGTACAGTGAACACTATCTGGGTGATGGGCACACTTATAACCCTGACTCAAGCATTACAAAAGCAATCCTTGTAACCAAAACCATTTGTACCCCCGTAATACTTTGACATAAATTTTTAAAAATTATTAAAAAAATAGATGGATCTATGGGAACAGTCATTCAGATTCTGACTCATGAGCAGTAAAATGGCCACACTGAGATACGCACAATGAAGACATGAGGATATTGAGCTACAAGTTCCACCATAAGAATCAGTGGTGAAAATGATTCTTCAAAGTGAGAAGAGGAAAAACAAGTAGTAAAAACCCCAGGCCCTAGGAGCTAGACTGAGGAAGTCATTCCAAGGAGGTAGACAGTTAACTTCTACAGAGACATTGTCCTTCCTTCTCCATAATGTTCCATTCTCCTACCTTTCTAATTTCATGGAGAAAATGCACAAACATCCTGCACTCCACTCATGAAGACCCCATAGGAGAACTGATACAAGACATGCTTGGGTATTCCTTGAGGAACCTAGCTTTGCATTTTTAAATGGTAGACTTTGCTCCCCAGGAAAGACATGGCAATGTCTAGACACTCTTCTTTTATCACAACTGGAGGGTAAAGTTTACCATGGGTATGTAACAGAATAGATAAATACTGCTAAACATCCTATAATGCACAGGACACACCCCTAGAATGCAGAATCATACAGGAAAAGGATCAAAGTCGACAATTCCTAACCTAGTTGGAAGCTTTGACACCAAATATGTAACTCAAAGCCTTTGAAAGCTTCTAGAAGCACAGATAAATTCTTTAGTTAAGATTCTTCAGGCTGAAGCAGCTCACAGATAAAGCCTAATCATGGCTGCTGAAGCTTACTGTCTAGAGCTAAGAAGTGAGCCACTTTCCACCTGGTTCCCTCAAAGTTTCTTAAGAACTGGCTGTCTGCCATGCACTTATGCCAACAAGGGTCTGTATATAGGCATTAATGTAATGGTGAGAGTTTGGCATTATCCCATTTCCCACTGAGGACACTGATGATACAGTGGTCACATAGTGACATCTTTTAAGCTATGACTGGGGGACCAACCTGCCCACAACTTTCCATCTGAGGCTATACTTAATGTGTTGGGTGCTGGACTCAGACCCAGGATCCAGTGCTTCATGACCAGGGTGAGTAATGTTTCCCACTTCAAAGGATGGTCTAGATGCCTCCCCACAGGATGCACTTCATCTTAGTCATGAGTTGGGGAGAAGCCTTCTTCTATCTTAAGTCTGCCATGCACACAAATCTATATGAATCACACAGCCACTGCAATAAGTACCTAGACCTTCTCTGGCAGTGTGAATGTCCGCGTAAGTGAAGGAAATCAAATCTCAATTCACACTTCAGGAAACAAAAAATAAACCATCAGAGGTCTACTCAGTGCAGAGACTGGGGTCCAGCTACCTCCTTCACATTCACCAGGGTGTCAGTCAGCTTTCACAATGCAAGTCCTGTTGTGAATACACAGTATCATGTGATTCACAACTGCAGTGGTGTATGAAAGACCTCTGGCTACATATAGTCCCAGCTCTCCAAGGCCAGGCATTCAGACGTAAGGGTGCCACTCTGAATTATTTACACTAGTATGTCATTATCCCCTAAAACCTCATATTGGATTCCTCATGCTAATGGTTGTCTTTAAGCCTCAGGACAGCTGGGAAACCAGTGAATAGTTTGAGTATTTTCTTGAGCAGAAGAGTTAAGAACTTATATATATATATATATATTTCATCTTATTGTTATGGGGGATACAGAATTGCAGGTTACATACGAAGAACTTATATTTTTACTTGACAGATAACAGAGTGGACCATCCAAGGTGGTTTAGGAAGAAGTTGAGGAAGACATTGACATGGAATGAAGTTGTCTAGAGACCTAATAGGAGCAGAGGAGGATGTAAAGATGTGCCCAGGCACTGTTGTCCTGGATGCCCTGAAACTTGATCCAGCAGACACTCTGAAGTCCAGAGGTTCCATTATGCTCACTTCTACTACCAGCAAAAGGACTTTTGGGACACAGCTACCTGGTGGTAGGCATCGCCTCCAAGTATACTGCCACCATCATATGACTTTCTCTGCAGCTCAAGACAGTTGTATTCTAGCTCTATTTCAGCCACTGGGCAGATGGGCAGAGGTTAGACATGAGGATTTTAGTCCTTGAAGGACCTCAAGTGCAGTGAGAGGTTATTGGGCCAGTTCTTTGTTTTTATGAAGAAATTTGAAACAACTTCCTGTGTCAGGGGATAGGACATGAAGGAATACAATGAAACTGAAGAAACCAGAAGTATATTAATGCCCTGCAAGTATTATACAAGCCCAGAAGTATACCCTTTATCCTCAGTAACAGACACTGTAACAACAGTGGTAGTGATGCCTTCCAACCTCAAGTCTCATGGCTGTATTACCACTATCCCTCAAGGCTGACAGAGCCATGTGTCTTCCAATCTATGTCCCTTATCTAGATTCTTATTCTTTGGGGATAAACAGCTACCTGGACACTATCCAATAATGGGAGGCCTTGGCCTCCTCTCTGAAAAGGGCACTTAGTGAGCATTCTTACAATTAAGATATAGGAAAAGATGGCTATCAAGTATAAAGAATTGACAATTTTTGTTCTAAGTCCTTTAATTATCATGACCCCCCCTGTAAAACATTCTATGACCAAGAAAAAAGTCTTACCCTGGGCTGTGATTAATATTCATACTTCTTTGGAACAATTTTCCATGAAGTTGACAAGACTGATTTTGGTCATGGGATATCTATCCAATGACTTTGTTACTCACAGCCCGACCAATTACTGACAGACCAGGAGCCAGCTGAGGGCTGTCTTCTTCCCCTTCTCTACCTCTACCATGAGTGGACCTCTCAAGCCTATCCTCCATCACTCCAGATCTGCCAGCATCCAGGGTTGGGACCTCTCACCCAGCCATGCCCACCTCACTCTATTCTAGCCCCTGTGTTATCTGTGAGATTTCAGGACACTTGACCAACCCACAGCTAGTAGTTCTCTGCAGGCAGGACTCTAGCAATTGTCCAACATGGTGATATTTACCATTTAGGCTTTCCTACATTAGCAAAGACTTCAGGGATAAATATGAATCTGGCATTAGGGGTTTCTACCTAAGGCCACAAGAAAAACATCTGAGTGGTGGACAATATCTGAAGTTTTGAGGAGAATGCCTACTCTAATACTGACCAGTGTTAGAAGTTAGAAAAAGTGTCATACAACTGTCCTTTCCTAAGACAATGATCAGGAATTGAGATTTTCTATCAATATCCATAGGATAATCATATAATCCAGGCAGTGAATTTGTGTTTGCCAAACTGTAAGCTATGTAATCAAATGTAGAACTTTTTTACCATTGAATTCAAGGCCTTATTGCAAGCTTCTTTCAGTGAGTGCATTGAATATGTGTACTAGTTAGGTGTTCATGTATACATTATCACTAAAAATCTTACTTAAAATTTGTATTAGTGTTAATGTAATTAAGATAAATGTCTATCAACTATAAACCATATGATATGATTAGGTATGCTTTTAAAGAGGTTTCTAAAAAAAATAAATAAATAAAGAGGTTTCTACCACATGGTTCAAAATCTTAGTGGAAAAAGTGTTATGTCAGCAAGTAGAACTAAAGTGTATAGTGAGTTGCTTGAAGACATGTTGAAAAGCAAAAGGAAATCTTGGGATGGCTCTCAGCAATCCAGTGGTCATAGAGAGGGAGCAGTCACTCACCACCTGCAGGGACTCACCTTTCTGGGATTCAAAAAGGCAGTGTTTCTAAGCATCTTCCCAGACAAGTTGCATGTGACCAGACAGCATACCGTAATACAACAGTCATTCAGATTCAAACCCACGCCAGGCTGCACAACATGAGTACAGAACTTCATGGTACAAATCTCGAGACATAACAGGTGAAAAAATATTTTCAAAAATGCAAAAGGGAAGAAAGTGAGACAGTAATCAAAAGCCTTAAGAGCCAAGTTTAGAAACCCTTTTTCCCTGGGGGAACTCTCCTGGCCTCTGACCAAAGCCATCCAAATTCCATTTTCTAAAAATTGGAATGTCAATTTTGTCAACATCCACACTGTCTTCCCTTTGGAAGAACTACTGCAAAACACCCACTAATATTCTTAGGAAAGACCTATCACAGCTGTCCTCCACAGAAGTGATTTGCACCCTGCCCCTGAAGTTGGGTTTTTTTGTTTGTTTTTGTTTTGTTTTGTTTGTTTGTTTGTACCACATAGGGGTAAATGAGGCAATTTTTTGTAATTCTCCCTATAAGCTGCACAGACATACTCCTTCCAGCCAGAACACAGCATGAACATACACATCCCGCAAGAAGTCTTGGTTGGACACTGATACCAAGCAAAGTCCCAGTCTTTGCATGGACAGTGACAATAGGCTATGTCGTGTCTAACAGGGGGACTGCATGATTACGGATGGGCCTACGTGGTTTATTCTTACACTTTGATGTACAGATAAAGGCCACTGAGCTTTGTTCAAGGCACACATGGATTTTTTTCCCAGGCTTGATGATTTGGGGGTAAAGTCATGCTCTGATTTTATAGTTACATCAGCAATCTCCCAAATCACCCAGACTCAAAGTGAAGGTAGATAAGTATTCTTGAAACTGTTTTCCAAGATAATTTTAAAGACAAGATGGGAGTTCTGGGCCATTCTTCTGGAACACATGAGGTAAATAGAACCTTTCTCCAAATGGATGACCATGAAGTACTGTGCGTGGGATAGTTCCCAGGGAAGCAGCAAGGCTCACAGTGAGCATCATGTGTTCCTGGAGTTGGACTGATGCGTCGAGTCACTGCCC
Source organism: Eulemur rufifrons (assembly GCF_041146395.1). Classification (NCBI taxonomy): domain Eukaryota; kingdom Metazoa; phylum Chordata; class Mammalia; order Primates; family Lemuridae; genus Eulemur; species Eulemur rufifrons. Next base: position 9,847,282 of record NC_090986.1, on the reverse strand, counting down.
AGTTCATCTGATGTGGTCACTTAGGACATGGCAATGGGGGTGGGTCTCGCACAACTACAGAGAGCCCCCAAATGAGAGCAGGGTACTAGCAAAAACGATTGCAATATCTGTGGAAACATGACAGAGGTCCCCAAAAAATATCACTCAAGGAAGCCCCTCAACACACTCCTTCAGTACAACCAGCTCCATTGCTGCCAGCTGCTTCTGTCAATCTCACAAGGATAGCAGAACCAAGCCCAAAGGTCACCCAGGAACCTTGTTTCCAAGCTTGAAGCTCATACCCTGGGCTTCTCTTGGTAGGGATCTATGGTCCTGAACTGAAGAAGTAGTCAGTCCTGCAGGGATGCAAAGGAAACCACCAGATTAGGACAACAGACCCCAGGACAAGTGATCTCAAGCAAGTTCTGCCTGTTCCAAGAAGGACACATAATAAATCTCCTTCCTGCGACAGATGCTGCACCATACTCTGGTGATCCTGGGCCAGAAGCTCTGAGACTCCCCTTCCTCTCTGAAGGATGGCCCTCATCCCAACAGGAGATGCTTCAGCCAAGGTTGTGCTCCTTCTCTGGGAAAACCACATCCAACTAATAGTCTGAAGAGTACCAAGGCCCACCCAGGTAGTACAATTCAGGTTAGTTCTGGAGGGCTACCTTGGGCTAATTTAAGCTTCTTTTCCAAATACAGTTCAAGTCCTTCCTCTGCCTATTTTTGCTTTTCATTTTCTTCCAGGTGTTACTCCCAAACACACTGACCAGAAAACTTAATGCACAACGATTTCCATCTACAGGTCTACCTCTAAGGATCCTTGATTTTTCAGATACCTGAAAGTAAAAGAAACCTTTGTTCCTTGAGGAGTGCAGGAATAGGTTTGAGCCCCCTGGGGCTTTACTGGAACAGGTAAGATACATTTGCAACCAGGGATGTTATTCAGCTTATAACAAAAAATATATTGAGGAAAAAAATCAAGAAACCATCCACAGTGTTCCCTAGGAAACACCCTGTCTCACTGTGCCTTTTTCCACAATGCATGATTGTTATCATTTTACCTACTAAGTCTAAAGCACATTACAGAATTTGACAGTTCTTTCATATTCTGTGTCAACCTAAATCATAACTACTTATGCTTAAAAGGAAAAAAAACTTAAATGTGGACCTCAAGTGGACACTTCATAAGTAACTCAGTCTTTTGTGCTGACTTTAAGTGACAACTAAGGGACCATAGGTTGTAACTACAGGAATACCTTGTTTTGTGTTTTGCAGACATTTATTGCACTCTGCAATGCCCCACCAGGCTCAACAGGGCTTTGCCAGGCTTGGCATCCCAGTCCTACTTCTGTCCAATCCTGTTTCCTTCCCCTTTTTCACAGGTTTTAATCTGATAGATATTTTATACACCGATTCTTTTATAATCTTGACTCAGCATCTCCTTCCCAGAGAGTCAATGACACCACCACAAGGCATCTTCAGCCATAGACTCAGCCTGGCCCAGGGTGGGGCAAGGAGCCAGACTTGTGACACCCTCCTTCCATAACCCACGTGGATCCACCAGCAGTTTCAAAAGACAGTTTTCCAACAAAGGAACTAACAGGCACGGCAGCTCAAATGTACTATTTCAAACTAACAGCTGTTCCACAATGCTACTTCCCCAATATCTAGAATATGGGTCTGGCAGCCAAGAAGCAGAAGTTTCTCCCTTACTACCTCCAGTGCCCAACTGGGAAATGTGTGTCTTCCATCCCCACAAGTTTTTTTCTAGCAGGCCCAGACATGGTAGTTTTAGATACTTCCACCTTGGGACCCAAACAATGCTGCCAGGTCATTTAGCGCTCCTTTGGCTGGTAGACTAGCAAGAGTTCCTGCTACTTTGAAGGGAAAGGGAAGAACACAGACCTCAGGTGACTCACTGAGGCACTTCTTGGTGTTTCTATGCACAGTGTTAGGAGTAACTAGGTAGTTACAGCAAATGTTGCCTGATAAAAGAAAGGTCACTGGGGCTCAGTACCTTAAGGGATGAAAGTCAGCATCACCAAAATAAGCACCTTAAACCACTGGAAGCACTGGCTAGGTGTGAGGGACTCCAGGATTGATGGTAGGAGATAAACATCAACTACGGCTAATGATGGTCCTTATAGGCCAGCAGCAGGTGGAGGTTTGAGACTGGCTGCCTGTCACTGGTGGACATGACAACATGCCACATCTTCTCACTTCATGGAAGAACTTGCTGTCCAGCTGTGAGGGATATGGTTACCTACCTAAGGGTTCCAGCTATTAGTTCACATTCTTCCTGGGGTGGCCCCAAGCCAACACAGAATAAGCTTAGCCACATCCATCCAATGTGATATTCTTCACACTGGGTATATCTGACTCAGTCTCCTTGTTGGGCTAGCAGAAACTGTCAGATACACAGTATGGTCTGACAGCTTCCATCTGTATAATCCTAAGTCATTTGCAGTCCCGATTCTCTCGCCATCTGCTTCCTATTAGGGGCAGGTTCATGTTGGCATGTTGGCAGTGCTAACTCACAGGAAAAGAGGAAGTGGGCAAAAATTAGGAGACCGATGAGCATTTAGAACCAAACCCACAAAAGAAGGAACTTGAGGTTAGGGACTTTTCCTGGCCAGAAGCATGTGTAGAAACTAAGAGCTCATGTCCAAAGGTAACCTTTTCCCCATTATCATACATTACCATAGTAAAAGTCACACTCACCAGTGCCATGACAGTTTACAAATGTCATGATAACCCCTGGAAGTTACCCTATAAGAATAAAATTGGGAAGGGCCCTTGGCTTTAAGAACTCTCTACCCTTTTCCTAGGAATGTGATTATTCTGCCTGCCTTTTAGAATATCATAAGGTGTAGTCAAAAGCAGAAGTATGGTAAACCCTCAGTGTCTTCTCCACTCACAGAGACAGACCAATTTCCCCTCAGGAAATTTATGTTCACTTTGTATACTGAAAGCCTGCAATAAAAGCTGCTTGTGTAGAAGTGCTGTGTCTGTCATCACCCTATCATACAGGCCTTGCAATTCTTCCAAGCAAGGAGCCAAAGAACCAAGACAACACTCCTCAAAAAAAAATCAACCCTGACATTTTGGGGCTGAAACATGGGACCATGCTTTCAAGGTGAGATGACAGAATGCTTGTCTGCTGGAGGCTGCTTTGTCACATCAGCTCTGTTTATCTTCTGCCGCAGGGCTAGTCAGAAGAGATGTGTCAGGTAGTGCAGGTGTGGTATAGACCCCCAGGGCCCTTGTCCTTTTTGTTATAGCACTAGGGCTCAGAAGAGGGCCCAGTGGGCCACCAATCTTGCCACATGTTAAATGACAATAAAACTGGCCCATGATTTGTGTCACTGTTTCTGGGAGCCTGTAATTCATTGGGGCCTAAATTGCAGTTTGCATTCCACTACTGAAGGAAAACTGAGGAAATTTTTGGAAACCCTTAGGAATAACATGTCTCCTAGGCCACCCTGTCTTCGTCAATAGGCTGCAGTTTCTTTATGGGAGAACATTTGTTTGAAGGCTTAGGAGGCGGTAAAATGCTCATGGGGCTTGAGATACCCACAGTCATGCCTTCCACCCTAGCATAGGGGGCACATGGGTTGGGCATGGCCTTTATTGAGTGAAATCTAAAAGCAGGAAGGGGCCATAGTCTCAATAAGGGCAGAACTCCAGCTCTTGGGGACCCTGTGAATAAGGTAAAGATGTTGGGTGATGAATATTCCACTTCTATAGTTCCAGAAGCTGACTTTGTCTACCACTTTTCACACTTGTGGAAACCCAAGATACAAGATATTCTCTCCCTCTGGTGCCAGCCTAGAGGAGATATTCCCTCTGTTTTCTTACTCTTATCACTTGTTTATTCTTTCCAAAGACCTCCGTATTCATTGGACTTGTGGACCCTATTTTCACTGCCACCCTTGCCTACCTGGGACAGCCTGAAACGGAGTTCCTATGGCACCCAGTAAGGTAGGATGACAGAGCCTGTATGTTTGGATACTACATCCCTCCATCATAATCTCTTCCCATTCCTTCTTCCCCAGATGTGGACTTTGGCCCTCCCAGACAATGTCCATCTCTGGGTCAGGTCTGGAACACCTGACCCCTCCCTTCCAGTCCTTTCTGTTTTATGTCTTTCCAACAAACAGATGAAACTTTTACTTGAGACTTATCAGTTCATGGGTGTTCTTCTCAAACATCTATGGGCCTGCTCTGCAGTGGGTTTCAGGGGTGCTCTGCCTATACCCTTCTACAGGTGGAAAATGGGTGGTTTTAAATCTCTTCTTGAACTCCCTGAAACATCCCTGGGAGGGACTGCAAAATACTCTGAGGCTGAGTCAATAGGCAGCTCTCTTGCTTTGGTCACCAGGGCAGGGCTGGCTAGGGCAGACAGGGAAGCTATTTGAGCCAGGAGACTTAGAAGGGAAGGCTAAAAAGTGGCATCCCTAACCAAGATGAGTACTGGCCTGGAGAAAGGGGGGCAAGTCGGTGGCATGCACCTGCAAGGGGTAGTGGCCTAACTAAGCAAGTCATGTTGAGACAAGTGCAACTTCCAGGCTTCAAGGTCAGTTGAGGGACCCTAGAGGAAAATTTTGGAGCCCAAGGAGGGGCTCCAGGCACAAGAGATAGTCTCAATATCTCCACATGAGATTACTTTCTCACCATTCTTGACCAGGCTACCTTCCATAAACGTCATTGCTACATGACCCAATGGGAATGGCGATGCCCTTCCTGGCAGGTAGCCTACCCTCTTCTATTCCCATAGACAGCCATGGGACAAGGAGCATCAATTCCCACAAATTCACTCTTGGGATATTGGTTAAAAAATTGGAAGATCCTTGGATTTGACAGCCTTCAGAAAAAAAATAAAATAAAAAAACCTAGTATACTTTGCAGCACAGCCTGGCCCCAATATCAACTGCCAGATGGTGAATACTGTCCTGTAACTAGGAGTCTAAGTTACAATACAATCCTACAGTTAGACCACCTTTGTAGAGAGAAAGAGAAATGGTCAGAGGGTCAGAGGTCCCTTATTTGTAGGCTTGTACTTAAGGGAAAATCTTGTGTGAATCTTGTGTGTAGAGGTGCCAAATTAAAAGGCAGGAGAGAGTGTCAAACAAAACACAGGGACCCTTGACTGCTCTGAGTGAGCCCCAACCCCCACCTGGCTACTCTTCCCCCCTCCTTCAGGAAGGGAAGTCAGGGGCAAAAGAGGGAGCTATAGCTGTTGCCTCAGCCCCAGGTGGATCCCAAGAGGCCCCATCTAAATACAAATTCCCCATCTCTCTTTACCCTCCCCTTATCCCTCACCCACTTCCCAACCCACCTCCAGTATGCCTCTTGAAGGAAGTGTCAGGACCTGAAGGAAAGCCTGTGAGGGTCCATGTCCCATTTTCCATGAGAGATTTGAAAATATGCAAAGAAAAACTTGGAAGCCTTTCAGTTAACCCTGGGAGGCTTATAGAAGAATTTCAACACCTAGCAGTTGTCTTTGACCAAACTTGGAAAGATGTGTGGGTTTTACTTTCACAATGCTGTTCATTAGATGAAAGAAAGAATGTGAGCCACCAATCAAGTGTATGGGCATCAGCTCCATTCAGTAAATGAGCAACTTCCCCCAGGCTGTTCCCCAGGTGGACCCCAGATGGAACTATCAGCAGGGCCAGCCAGAAGGAGGGCTCTGCAATCATATGTCAATCTGTTTAATTGGTGGGATGAAGACTATACAGGTAAAATCTACTAACTTCTCCAAACTAGCAGAGCTGGTACAAGGAAAAGAAGAAAGCCCAGCAGTCTTCAGAGAAAGGCTCACTGAAGCCATAAGAAAGTATGCCAACGTGGATCCCACCTCCAGAGAGGCTATAACAGTAATTAATACTCACTTCATTAACCAACCATTCTTAATATCTACAGAAAACTCAAAGTTGTCCCTGTGACCGCCCCCCCCCCAACCAATAACTACCCAGCTGCCATCAGTGGCCTCCACTGTCTACAACAACCAGGATCTGGAGATAACACGGAGGGACTTCCAAAAGGCCAAATTATTGGGAGTGGCTATTGCCACACAGAAAGGCCCAGGAGGAGGCATCAAGACATGCTACCAATGTGGAAAGCCAGGAATAAGTGCCCAGGTATCAATAGAAATACTGGAGGCAGGGCAGGGAGACTTGTGCTACCTAAAAACCCCTATCCCAAGTGTGGACAGTCAGGCCATTGGGGTAAGGACTTCCCCTCGACCTCTGGAAACCAGGGGAAAGGCCAAGACTTCATGGTCCTCAATGATCATGCCTGAAGGGGCCTGGGTTTAGCACAGGCTCCCATACTATCAACATCACCCAGGAAGAACTCTGGGTTACCTTGGGAGCCACCTATTCACTCATACAAACCTTTGGCAGGTCTGTCACCCTCTTCCTCTGTGGTAGTAGGTATTGATGGACACCCCATTAAAGGGTATTATGCTCCTGCATTATTATGTAACTGGGAAGGACTATTGATTACTCACTAAATTCCTGGTTATTCCAGAAGTCCCCATTTCTTTATCAGAAAGAGACTTTTTAGTTAAACTTGGTCTCCAACTACAATTATTTCCCCATGCCACTGTGTGATGGGCAACCCTCAATTTGTTCCCTGGAAAGTCAAAGTACCAGGAAACAATTGAGAGAGTTTCTTGGAATGGCTGGATACTGTAGAGTGTGGATTCCCTGATTTGGGGAAATAGCCAAACCTCTATATGAGGCTTTGAAAGGCAATGAGAATGAAATCTTGCTGTAGGGAAAAGAACAAGAAGAGGTCTTCTAGAACCTAGAAATGGCTCTTACACACCGGCCCTGGGGATACCAAACTTATACAAGCCCTTTATTTTGTATGTTGATGAGAAAAAGAAATACTATGGGAGTACAAGAATTTGGAGGAGATTGGTGACTGGTGGGCTATTTTTCTAAAAACCTGGATCTGGTGGCCAAAAGATGGCCTCACTGCTTGAGGGTGCTATCAATAGGGACTATGATTAGATATCAAGGTATGAGCGCGAACCAAGTAGGACCATATCTAATCATAGTCCCTATGTATAGGGAGATGGTTTCAGGTCTGTTTCTCAGTGTCCTTGTAAGGTCTGGGCTGCCTGTGCTTGCTGTCCTGGAATGCTACCCTAAGGGTTCCACTACCTTTGCTGCTCAATTGGTTCATTCTCATACCTTGATATCTAAATAAAGGCCCTGGGGCCTGCCATAGGGTAATCCAGGCCACAGATGCTACTATCTTGAGGGCAGGCATCCTTAACCACCAGATGCCTAAGTATCACTCCCCCTTCCCAGCAAGGTAAGCCTCTCAGGGGCCACTATTTTATAGCCAAACATGAAGCATGTAGTATATTTATAAGCATTCCCTACAGAAGTAGACACTATGCAGCTTGTCCTTCATGATAGTCTGGGTCCTGCAGATTTCCCATGTGGTTGGTCTGCCCCTGCAACCACATGAGGCAGCTCTTTACAGTAAGTCTCCTGCTGGTTGTCTCTGGCGAAACACTGAATAATGCAGAAATTATGCCACCTCCAGTCCTGAGGATGGACAAGTCCTCAAGCTGGGTTGGCTCAAAAGTCCGTCCAGGGCCAGCCCTGTTGTCACTCATAGAAGTATCAGCAGGGCACACTAGTGTCCCACCCTCAGCACCTGCCCAGACCCAAGGACACAAAGGTCATTCAGAGCAGACCCGTGAGATATGCACAATGAGTACATCATGACATTGAACTACAAGTTTTTTAATAATTCAAATGGGGGGAAGGATCCTTAAAAGATAGAGGAAGAAGTAGCAAATCCCAGGTCATAGGACCTAAAACTGATGGAACCTTTCCAAGAAGGGAGAGTGTGAACTTTGATGGAGTAACTGCTTTCCCTAAAAATATTCTACTCTCACCTTTCTAAGTTCATGGGGAAAACACAAGCACCCAGCACTCTATCCATGAAGGCCCACAGGGGAGTTGCCACAAGATGCCCTCAAGCATTCCTTAAACCACTGATCTGAGTTCCTCACCCAGAGGAGATATTGCACTATCGTGAAATTACAGTGATGTCTAGGGACTGTTACAACTGGGGAGTGCTACTAGCATCTAGGAAGATTAGACCACAGATGCTATTAAACATCCTACAATGCGCAGGACAGCCCCAGACAATGAAGAATCATGCAGCCCAAAATGTCACTACTAGTGAGGTTGAAGATCCCTGACTTGGCTGGTAGCTTTGACAAAGAAGTCCAAATAATTTGAAGCCTTTGGAGGATGTGAAGGAATGAAGGTAACACTTTCACAATTTCTAATATTCTTACGCTGAAGAATGACAGAACTGCCACCCTGGTGGTCAAATTGTTCCTGGCTAAGAAGTGAGCCACGTGCCACTTATCTCTTCAGTTTTCCTGAAGATCCTACTCTGCCATGCACTATTGCCTTTGAGGGTGTGTATATGGACATTATAGGTGACAGTGAAAGTTTTTCGTTGCCCTGTTTCCCTCTGGGGATACTCACAATGCAGTGGCCACATTGGAACACCTTGAAAGCTATGACTAGGGGACCAACATGCCATCATGCTTTCTACCTGAGGCCAGACCTGATGGTTGGCGGACTCAGCCCACAAGACCCTAAGCTATGTGATCCTGACCAGGTGGCCCCTTCAGCACAGAGACTTGTATTCATATTCTGTATTCCCTCAACAAATAAGCAGACTGGCATGGACAAGGGCCATGCACTTGTGAATTCAGACCCCGAAGTTTCAGTAGTCTAAGGCACCCATGATATTAAACAGAACTTAGTTTCTCTGGCAGTTGGCAAAGATATTTATTTCATCATACAGGATGAAGTCAAGAACACCCTGGGTCCTGATAATTCAACAGTGGGACATGTATCTGTAGCCTGCACACTTGATGTTCTGAAAATGCTGTAGCAAGACTGCATCCAAAAATTGAAGGTCCAAATGGAATGACATTTTTCCACATGAAGTCAGACCCTTAAAGCCAGAAGAGCCACCTTCCAAAAAAAAAAAAAAAAAAAGAGAGAGAGAGAGAGAGAAATGATCCCTATCTGGCTTACAAGGTACAGATACCTCTGACTTCCTTGAAGCTCAAAGAATAGGATCTCAGAGCTGTCAGTCCCCAAATTAGTGGGGTCCTAGCAAGAGATTGGAGGCATCTCTGGAAACCCTGGAGTGGTCCCAAAAAGTCACCTAACAAAGGCCCTCAGGTTACCCCTTCAGTACAACCAGCTCTATCACTGCCAGCTGCTTCTGTCAATCTCACAAAGATGGCAGAACCAAGCCCAGAGTCACCCAGGAACCTTATTTCCTACTCTGCAGCTTATCCTCTTAATAGGGATCTGTGGTTCTGAACTAATGAAGAACTCAGCCCTGTAGAAATGCAAAGGAAACCACCAGATGAGGCTAACAGGTCCCTAGGTGAGGGGTGCTGCCTGTGCCCAGGACACCTGATGCACCTCCTTCCTGGGATGGATGCTGCACCATGCCCCAGTGATCCTGGACTAGAAGCTCAAAGATATTTGTCTCCTCTCTAAAGGATGGCCCTCATCCCAATGGGAGCTGTTTCAGCCAAGGTTATGCCCCTTCCCTGGGAAAGCCACATCCAGGGGCTTTTGTGAGAACAGGAACCCAGCCAGGGTGGTCAGTTCACAGCAGCTCTGGAGGGCTCCCTAGCTTCAGAGCTCCCCATGGGGCTGTTTGAAGGATCTGCTCCAAAAGCTCCACAGGTCAGCTTGTTTCCCCTGCCTACCATGCTTTCTTCCCTTCTTCTCTAGCATTCCCAGGAACACTCATCAGTAAGCCTGGTATTTGTAAGTGTCCATCTGTCGGTCTTCTTTTAGTGCACACAAACTAAGATGCTCAGCTTTCATATACCTATAGTTTTATTCTCAAGTTATAGAATGGCATAGAGAAAATGAAACATCCTCATTCCTTGAGGAGTACATAAACTGGTATAAACCCCTTGGGGTTTACCAAGACAAACTAGGGATACAATTATTTGCAGCTGAATTTAACAAACTAAGTTGAGAAAATTCTAAAGACTGCCCACAGCCTTCCTTAGGAGACACCATATCTCACTGTGTACCTTTCTTTTCACATTGCACAATTGGTGTCCTTTTACCTATTCAGTAAACCTAAAGTAGGTTACAAGATTTGATGGTTATTTCATATTCTTCAGCTTAAATCATAAGTGCTCTTGCTTTAAAGTGAAGGACTGAGAAGTGTAAATATTGGCCCCATGTAGAGACTTTGTTGCCACTTGAACTCAATCCTTTGTGCTGACATCAGTATAAAAACCATGTGAGCTGGCACTTTCCTGAAGACGTGTCTGTATAAGGAAGGAGGAATGGAGGGGCTGAGCCTCTGCAGTCAGTTTTATCCAGTTTCATCATTCAGCCCCTCCCCAGGACAATAGGGGAGGGGAAGAATTTTCTGGAGACATGGTATGTTTTTCCCAACCCTGACAGATGGAGAAGGAACAAGGGAGAGAGGAAGAGACACTGAATGATGCTGCTGATGGAGGGAACAATCCACAAATTTCTTTGGTCATTTGACCAAAAGTCAGCTTGCAATGTTCCCACCACCACTAAGCCTGTGGCACTGAGGTCTCCACCTCCTGTCCATTGGTAAACTTATTCTCATCTGTGATGACAAAGGACCTTACCATCACACCAATGAATGCATGTTCGTTACCCATCTACAAGTTAGTATTGCTTATTTTTTTATTTCAGCATATTATGGGGGTACAAACTTTTAGGTTACATATATTGCCCTTGCCCCACTAGAGTCAGAGCTTCAAGTGTGTCTATCCCCCACACAGTGCACACCACACCCATTAGATGTGTATATACCCATCCTCTCCTTCCTCCTCCCATCTGCCCAATGCCCGATGAATGTTATTACCATATGTGCACTTAAGTGTTGATCAGTTAAAACCAATCTGATGGTGAGTACACGTGGTGCTTGTTTTTCAATTCTTGGGATACTTCACTTAGTAGAATGGGTTCCAGCTCTATCCAGGATAATATGAGAGGTGCTATATCACCATTGATGTTTGTGGCTGAATAGAACTCGATGGTATACATATACCACATTTTATTAATCCACTCATGTATTGATGGACACTTGGGTTGTTTCCACATCTTTGCAATTGTGAATTGTGCTGTTATAAACATTCTAGTGCAGATGTCTTTTTTATAGACTGTCTTTTGTTCTTTTGGGTAGATGCCCAGTAATGGAATTGCTAGATCAAATGGTAGATCTACTTGTTTCTCTCTTTGAGGTATCTCCATATTGCTTTCCACAGAGGCTATACTAGTTTTCAGTCCCAACAGCAGTGTATGATTTTTCCTATCTCTCCACAACCACACCAAAATTTATTGTTTTGGGACTTTTTCAAAAAGGCCATTTCTCGCTGGAGATAAGTGATATCTCATGGTGGTTTAAGTTAGTATTGTTTAAAGAAGAGTTGAAGACTGGAGTCAGACACAGCTTCTTAGCATGGACAAGTAGGTAGTTATGCCTTGCTATGTGGATAAGGGCTCACTAAACCCAGGCCTGGGGTCTATTTTTACTCCCAGGCTATAAATTTCCCCCCTACTGGCTTAACAATTTGTAAATTTCTCTAGGATGTCTAGACTGGGTAGAAGGATCCATTTTTAGAAAGAGTCTCATGACTTGAGAAGGTGGATGATGGGGCATGTTTGGAAGGCAGCAGACTCCACAGGAGTGGGTCAGCCATTACTCACCCTCCCACAGGTGCCACTGTGACTTCTGATGCCCACAGCAATGGCTGACAAGTGAGTGTCACTATTCCACCAGTTCTCAAAAAAAAAACAAAGTCTTGCTTTCTAGATAAAGAATATGTCTGTTAGTAAAAATATCCTGCCCAAAGATATTGGAATCAATGATCCAAGGGTTCATGTTTTCAAGAAAATTAGAACTATTCTGAAATGTTCCAAAGCACAACTCTTCTACTCCAGTGAATAGGACTTGGAGCCAGGAAGGCTCCCCAGCACAGAAAACCTCACTATAGCCACTGGTTCAAGTTGACTAGTCAATAAGGAACTTCTTTCATCTATTCATCTGGCTAGTGAGGAAGAGAAGTCCCTTTGCCTTTGACCAGAGGTCTTTGTCATTTTGAGTCCCATATCAGATGGGAATGGATGACTTTAGCCTTTCACAGCCCTCATGCAGGATATGATATCTTTACTAACAACCACTCTTCCATACCTGTATATTAAATACCATATCTGGATAACACATTCTTACAATTCTCCACAATAAGGGTCAGTGTCAATCTTTTCCCTAGGTTATGTTAACTCTTCTGTTCTCTGTGCAATATGATTTGCAGAAATTTGATTATATGGTCGCTATACAGATTATATTTCTGGTCTACTTTTTTTTTTAGTGGCATTGACTGTGTCAGACCTGATGAACAGAAAGTAGCAAGTACTCTGGAAGACACCTGTGTACCAGAGTGAGGGATAATCCTATGGGCACCCAGGGGGCCTACTACACTGGTTATGCTTTTAGATATCTCAGACTCTCATCTCTAACCTCTGTTGTACCTACACCCCTCAGCTCACAGCTGTGACTTCATAGGAAGAGGTGAGACAAATCAGCAGAGGAGGAAAAATTAGAGTCATGGTTGATAGATGGATTTGGGTCAACATGTAAGAGCTAACTGAATACAGACTGTGACACTATGGCTTTTCAGAGGCTACCCTTTGAAACTGAGGGAAATTGATCTATTGGGTAGAAGTTCAATGTACTTGGTCATCTTTTATGAAACAGGAAAAGGGGTCTAAGGTAAGTATACTCGAGCATGTGTATTAGCAGATGGATTCGCTAGTTGGTCAGAGCCTGGAAGAAGTTCAGATGGGATTAGTTTCCATTTTCCTGATGATTAATAGCATTGAGCATTTTTTCATGTCTATTACAGCACAATTCATAATTGCAAAGATGTGGAATCAACCCAACTGCTGATCAATTCATGAGTGGATTAACAAAATGTGATGTATGCATACTGTGAAGTACTACTCAGCCATGAAGGATGACTTAATGCCTTTTGAAACAATTTGGATGCAAATGAAGATCACTCTAAGTGAAATATCTAAGTGTTGAGGGTGAGGGTCTAGAGACATGAGAACCCCAGGAGTGGGACAGGACTTTGCCAAAGAGCAATCTGTGGACATGTCAGTTCACAAAGCAAAAGCTGCTCGTCCTTTGGGGGACATTCCACCAATCAGGGATGTCTGCAAAGCGCCACTGCCTGGATGTCTGAAAGTGGACCCAGGCTTCGACCAAAGGCTAAGAGAATGACCAAAAGATGTCAGCCCAGCAGCTAAGAGCAGTTAACTATTCTAAGCTCAAAGTGATGTTCCTGCTTCTCTCCTGACCTCATGTCTCAGTTAATGAGGAGCTAGATAAAGCAAAAAGAATAATGCGGTCTCTTCATTCCTGTTTAGTTATATGCTGACTTATGAAGTTTATCTTTAACCAGTGTATGCTTAGCTAGTCTATTCTTACTTTAGGGCAAGTGCTTTTAATCTTGGAAAATCTTGTAACAATTTGCTCACGTAGGAAGAATTAAGTAGGAGGTCTTGTGATTCTTTCAGGGACCTTGAAACTAACACTCATGATTTGTATGCGTGAAAAAATAATCTACAATGATTGTTTCCTTTAAGAATAAATACTGATGTGGGACTTCACTTGTGGCCTCCTGGCTCATGGGAATGCTGAAGAACCCCCGATTTCCCCATCATCTTAATCTATACTTTGTTTCAGTCTCATTTATTTCCAGTCTTTTGTGACGTACCTGGCCCGGGACTGTTTTTGTTGGGAGAGTAGCTAACTCCTGGCATCTAAAGAATGTAAAAACACCACATATACTCACTATTAAATTGGAACTAACCACTGAGCACACATGTGCACAGAAGGAAGGTAAAACTCAGTGGAAATTAAGCCGGGGAGAGGGGGGAGGAGAGGATGGGTGAAAACCTACCTAACAGGTACAATGAACACTTTCTGAGTGATGGGCACACTTATAGCCCTGACTTAAAAATTACAAAAGTGATCCATATAACTAGAAACATTTTTACCCCCTTAGGTATTTTGAAATAGAAAGATTAGATGGGAGATAAGGAGGTCTGAGGAAGAGACACATAGCAGGACCTACAGAAGTAGTTCAGTGCCGAACATGGAGTATTCATCGCAGAGGATGTGCTCAACCAACCAAATAGGATGACTTCTCTAAAGCTCAGCCAGTTCTGCTCAGCCACTCAAGTGCTTCTTCTAGAACAGGGCCATTAACAGAATAGCTCCCCACTCTGGTCCTGACCTATGAGTAGCAGAAACTTTAAGCCCCCCACATATGGTACCATCCCTTAGACACAAATGCACCACCCAACCCCCATTCAAGGCAGGACATGCTGCTTGGTGGGGTACATTCAGCCAGCCTCTAGCCATCAGTCCCTGCAGGGGCAGCCCACAGCCAAGAACTAGCCAAGCCAGAGGAAGTCCTACCCATCTCAGTGTGACCTGAAGCAGCCATGAGATACTTGCTTTAGAGTTCCCCACCAGGCTCAACAAGACTTTGCCAGGCTTGCATCCCAGTCTAACTTCTGCTCAATCCTGCTTCCTTCCCCCTTTGACAGGTTTTAGTCTCTGACAAACATTTTATACACAAACTTTTGCAGTCTTGACTCAATTTCCTTCTGGGAGAGCTCAACAGCACCATTATGAGGCATCTATAGCAGTAGACTCAGCCTGGTCAAAGGAGGCAAGGAGCCACACTTGTGATGCCCTCCCTTCCACAGCCCACCTGGGTCCACCAGCAGTTTCTAGCTAAAACACCAACCTAGGAAAAGCATTCTAGTTGCAATGCCTGTTCTGAGCTAACAGCCTTTCTGTGTCATTTCCCCTATAGCTAGAACATGGGTCTGCAAATCAAGGACCAAAAGTTTCTCCCTTATTACCCACCCTGGACCCAACTGGGAAATATGTGCCTTCCATCCCCACAAGTTTAGGTCCATTAGGTCTGGCAGGCCTAGCTTAGACATGTCCACCATGGGACTCAAACAGTGCTGCCTGGTGGTTTTGAGATTCTTTGACAGGAGACCAGCAAGAGTTGTTGCTACATTAAAGAAGGAGAATAACATGGACTTCAGGTGATTCACTGAGGCACAACTTGGTGCTTCCATGGCTAATGTTAGGAGTAACTAAGCAGTTACAGCAAACACTGTCTAAAAATAGAAAGGTTACCAGGGCCTTAGACCTTAGGGATGAAAGCCTTGGTAATCAAAACAAGCAACTTAAACCAATGAAATCATTGCCAAGTGTGAGGGACTTGATACTTATTATCTCCTACCATCAATCCTCCAGTACAATTTATAATGATGGTCCTTACAGACCAGCCACAGTAGCAGTTGAAGGTTTCAGACTATGGGTGTCCATCACTGGTAGATATGGCAACATGTCACATGTTTACTGCCTCATACAACATGCTGTCCAGCTGTGAGTGTGGTTACCTAAGGGCTCCAGCTGTTAGCTCATTCCTGGGTGACCCCAAGCCAGCACAGAAATGAGCTTAGCCATTTCCATGCAGTGTGGGATTACTCAGACTGGGGGTATCTTCTCTAGAGCACCCTGTCGGGCTGGCAGAAACTGTCAGGTACTTATTATGGTCTGACAGTTTCCCTCTGCATAATCCTAAGTCTTTTCCATTCCCAATTCTCCAGGCACCTGAGACAAATCAACAGCACAACCACTATTACACATGCAGCCTCGCCCATGGGGTGGGAGAAGTTAGTTTAGGAGGAACTGATGGCAAGGTGTTCGGTGTCTGTTCCTCTGTAAATCTCAGTCAGTAGGCTCCCACTTCAAAGTTTAAGTCTTTGAGTCAGATTTCCCAAGAAGTTCATGAAATAACAAGAAACAAATCAACACTCAGAAGAAAAACCATCTCCACATTAGAGAAGCTGGGCAGAATTCTCTTGTTAACAGTTGGGATGATTTTTTGGTATGTAAAGGTAGTGTAATCAGGCATGTAATTAACACCTTGGGTTTTCACCAGTTAATGAGAACAAACAGGAGGGAAGCTAATAGGCACAGGTGAGGTATTTCCAAACATTATGTAAAGAGTATCTGAACCTTTTCTGCTTGTTCTTGTACATCCCTCGAGTAGGTCAGGACAATTTGCTGTCCCTACTTCTGCTGAGGATATATTTATATTACCCTCAGGCTGTCAGTGAGACAGATATCAGCTTACAACTATCTGCTAGGTTCTTGAAAGTGAGTGGTCTAATTCTTTGCCCCTCCTACTTCTATTATAACAAAGCCTGGCCCATGGAACCTTGACCTGGATCTCTGGTGTCAAGCTCCCACACCTCAGTCTAGTGTCCATAGAAAGACTCATCCAAACACAAGCAGTTGAGTGGCAAGTTGGACCATAAGCATCAGCAGAAATTTAGATCAGCAGTAGAGGACTCTAGATAGAAAGACTTCTAGACCCTCCTGAGAACCCAGGACGTGAAACCCAAGTGTGGGCCACTGGCTATGCTTAACCACTGTTTATATTTGTAATAGACACCAATAGAAGTTTTAGACTTTGTTCACATCACTAAAGGAAGATGGTGTGTATATATTCAGTCCTGAACTCAGGACTTCGTACTTTACATTTTAAATAAGATTCAACACCAAGTCAAAGTGTGGGGACTGCAACTTTAGGGATTACTGTAACCTATTCCTATCAGACCTTCAATTCATAGAGAAGGATGTAATTACTTGGCATCCCAACCCATGTCTTTACTGTATGAGGAATTTTCTGCTTTTGCCACATGAGATTTTCAAACTGTAGCTCCTAAGTCAAGGTTGTGAATTTATAATGTTCTAAGTAAACACATATGTTATTTAACACAGGAAAGAGACCCTCTAAAGGAAAGAGAGAAGAGAGGAAAGACTCCCCCAGGATAGTTCAAGAATCCTTGAGTCCCCAGAGAACCAGGGACATTCTTTCCCTCTTGGTCCCTGGCTGAGGGAGTCCTCTGGCACCACCTAGTGGCCTAGAGGCACAACAGCAGACAGGAGCTCTAGTCCCTCGGTGCTTAACATTCACGTCAACCCCCAGGAAGATCCTGTGCACCTGGGAACAATGGGACCTTAAAATCTTTACAAAAAGCCATCTCTCAGGTAGAGGGGACACAGACATCACCCTATTAGAGGAAAACAAGGAGCCAAAACTCGAGTTGAGTGTAAGATGGTGAGGCCACACAGAATCAGCACAGGAAGTAGGCTTCAGCGTGGGGGTCAGGGGACCAGCAGCAGGTGGATTTCAGCCACTGGGCATAAAGCCTCCAGGACAGATCACCAGGTACTCCCCTAAGCCTAGGAAGATTCTCATTATCATGGTCAAAGGGTCAGGAGAGAGGAATGCAGCCTCCCCAGAAGTCTCAAAGTTCACCATGCACAGAATCGCCTGATTTCCAAGACAGCACAGCACTGCCTACAGATTTATTTCTCAAATCACAACTTGGTAAGGTTATACTTGTGTCTGGGAAGGAACAACTGTTAAGTGAGAAAGTGGTCAGGTGTGAGAGAACACAGGCATTGGTTGAAATACACTGAAGAATTCCTGCCAAAGATCACATCCTAGGACAGCACTCTTGTCCCCAACTCAGAGGTAATGTGTTCCCATCACATCCATTTATCCTTAGGGTCCCAAGCACACCTCCAAGAACCCAGGGCTTCTGTCCACATTTCCAGGAAGCCAGGCAGACTCATTCACCAGCAAATGCAATCACAGCCATGAGCCATTTCAAGAACAGTACAAGTAGTATCTGCCAGTAACCAGACGCTGAACAAGTTTGGACCCCACTCTTCCCTCCATCCTCTACAGTTTGTTCCCCCTGCTCTCCCCATCAGCATTCATCCAGCACACTTGATGCTGGGTCCATCTCAGAATTGGTGAAATTGAGGATTCTAGCCTTTTGAGTTGGCCGTGTGGTACCTAAAATTTACTTTTGTTTGGGTTATTAAAAAAGCTCACTACATATGGATAGGTCTGAAGATGTTCCTCAAGTCTTAGTTCACCTTGTCATGCAAGAACAGGATAAATAAAAGATATGGCTCTAAAGTTCATACCCTTCCTTAGCAGGGAGAGTAAAGATTAGTGGGGATGGGAAACACAGAGGCACAGCAGCATTCATACTTTCCATTCCAAGGTATATAGACAAGCAGAGATGATCTAGTTCAAAAGCCAACAACCCTGTCATTATGATAACGCTGACAGTTGATGTTTTAAGAATGGCTTTGATGTTTTTTTAAAATGTTATGAATTTTATTCCCTAACAAACAGATGTCATAACCTAATATCCAGTTAAGGCTGCAGTCCCCAACCCCTGGGCCATAGCCTGGTACCGGTCCATGGCCTGTTAGGAAATGAACACCATGCATCACCACCTGAGCTCCCGCACCTGACATTCCCCCTTCCCGCCACTGGCCTGAGGCAGGGATGCAGGTCCTAGTTCTCCAAAAGGAGTGGGAATGTTTTAAGGAGACATAAGTCATTTTTGCCATTTTTAAAGCCATTTCTTCTGTTACAGTGCCAAGCCATGTGGCCTTAATAGATTTTGGGGAGACTTCATTTGAGAGGATCCTGTTTGCAACAGACTTTTGCAAACTTGCCTTAATGGATTTGGTGGGACCTCATTTGAGAGGACCCTGTTCACAACTGACTATGTGCTTGGGGTGGTCCAAGGACAGAAAGGTGACCCACTACATAGGGAGCCTAACATGTGTGAGTCCACCCTTTCAATGATTGACAGTTTCACCCAGATGCATAGACTTGTATCAGTAGATACCTTTTCAGGTAGGTTTGTCCTACCCAAATGGAGAGAATGTCTGAGGTTCTGAGATGGGTTCCTACCAGGAGCTGCTGGCCTGAGATAGGGCCTTCACTGAGTTCCTGTACACATGCACCAGCATGGAGTAGGAGCAGGCCTTGGAGGATAAGAGGATAAGGCCATCGGCAGTCCAGAGGTGGGAGGCCGAGTAGACAGAAAATGGCATGCTGGTGACAGGCACTGTGGATAGATAGCCACAGCGATGGCTCAACAGCTCTTCCTCCTACAGTGAGGACATTAGCAGGTACCTTATTGTCAAAAGGACCCAGGAACACATGCCACAGAACCCTGGGCATTTCACAAAAGTGATAATGGACCCCCCACTTTGTAGCAGAGGTTACCTAGTAAGTAAGCAAAACCCTACACTTAAAATGGAAATTGCATACATGCTGGAATTGATACAGGAAACTCATCTAAAGTGGGATCAGATATTACCACTTTCCCTCCTCTGGAAAAGGGTAGCACTTTAGAAGCAGGCTTAGGTTAAGCCCCTAACCTTGTTTGGTGTTGTATATAATTTCTGAATTTTCAGAAGTTCTCTCGGATCACCCACAAGGTGCAACCAGTAGCTCTGCACTCAGAGGTCCTATGTTTCTTTTCTAACCTAGCCCTGTAACGAACATTACAATGGCATATGGAAGTATAAACCTTTGATTTAAAACATCATCGCAATTCAGCAGGAAGTAGCTTGATGACTATGTCACTCCTCCTCCCATAGATATGGAAGGGTAATATTCACAGGGAGCTTTATACAACAGAAGAAATGGCTCAAAAACATGGCAAAAATGTTTTATGTCTCCTTAAAACATCCCCCACTCCTTTTGGGGAACTAGGACCTGCATCCCTACCTCAGGCCAGTTGTCAGCAGGGGCAGGAAATGTCTTTTGTTCTTTATGCCACAGGAAATGGCTCAAAGGAATTGTCTGGGCAGAGGTCACAAGACAATCTTAGCTGAAGGTGGGATTAACCTAGGCAGAGGTCACAAAATTGCCTTAGCTGAAAATGGGATTGATCAGAACCTTTAAAAGCTCTGGAGCAGGAATTTGGACTTTGAGATGATACTCTGCCATTTTCCTCCTTTGCTGGAAAAGTGATAAATTTCTTTCCTTCTCAGAAAAAGTCTCACAAATAACAAGACACTATTGGAAAGATTCAACATGTTCTCCAGTCTTTGCCAATAGGCAGTCATCTGGTTTATTAATAAGGCAGATCTATATACAAGCATTCATATCTGATTTGGGAACTGATTCCCAAGTCTGATTGATCCTTGAGTATCTGATCTTTGAGCTGTTCATTGACTATTAGCACCACTCAATGACCCAGAATTATCCTTGGTGTTCAGAATGTATCTGCAGAGTCTGGGTGAGGGAGCTGGGAGTATATGGGCTTCATGACCGAGAGACTTTGAGGCAGGTATGACTTTCTCCATTGTTTAATTTCAATCATGTAGCCACCACATTAAGTATGGATGTTGTTATCTAATAGGGAGTTTTGTTCCAGAAAAGACCCCAGGAGAAAGTTGTCTAGAAAAAATCACCTCCAGAAGCAGTTCATGGTTTGGCAGTGCCTCAGAAAACTAGACATAGAATTACCATATAACCCAGAAATTCCACTGTTAGGTTCACCCACAAGAATTGAAGACAAGGATTCAAGTAAACACCTGCATGCCAGTGTTCATCACACTATTTCAGTGAAAATGTGGAAACTACCTGAATGTTGATACCAAGAGATGAACAAGATTTGATACCCGAGTAATCATTGCAGACAGTTTACAAGGAATGAAGTTCTGACTCATGCAACATGGACGAGCCTTGAGAATATACAAAGTGAAATAAGCTGGACAAAAAGATGGACAAATATGATCCACTTATGAAATATCCAGAATAGGCAAATTTATGGAAACTAAAAGTGACCAGGGGCTGAGGAGAGGAAGAAAATCAGTTGCTTAATGGTTTCAGTTTCTTTGTGGAATGATGAAAAAGTTAGCAGTGAGGGGTGCACAACACTGTGAATGCAGTTAATGCCACTGGTGTACACTTAGATGGCTGAAATAACATTTGTGCTATGTTTAGCCACCATAAAAGGGGAAAAAAATAAGCATCTCACCTAACCTGGGGACAGGGCTGCTAAGGTGGAACCCCACCCAAGTGTGCAAGGCAGGAAGGTCCCACCAGATGAGGGTGGGTATCTGACATATAAAGAGCTTAGAAAGCATCTCCCACTTTAAGGAAAAAAAAAACTAAATCAACTCCTTAGATCCATAGAGGAACAGGGCAAACTCTTGCCAAACAACTGCAGAGCCAAACAAGAGTGTCACAGACTACAGGGCTGCAGCTCAGGAGAAGCCAAGGGGGGCCTAGTCTTAAAGGGACCCAGTCTCATGGAGACCCTTACAAATTTTACTTCCAGGAGCCCTACCTAGTCTCACTGATAGGAAAATCTCATGCCTCCAGCAAGCCAGAGAGACTTCTGTGATACACCCAGAGCTCTCCTTAAGGATCACAGACTACCAAAGCTAACTGACCCAGGGATGGAAAATACCTAGCTCCAGCCCTCTTTAGCTTTCCTGTATCCTCTAAATATTTGAATAATCACGAGTTGTAAAGATTAATGATAGACAGCAAACCAGATCCAGGAAGCTCAGCAATCCCAGAATACTAAGAAGCCTACACCTAGGCATACCGTAACTGCAAAAAGCCCAGGACAGAGCAAGTGTTGAGTTATATGGCAGGAGACAGCATATAGCAGGGCAGCTGTGAGTCTGTTTTTCACTAGGGCACGGCCAGGACTCTCCCCACTTCCACAGTATCCTGGCTTCCTTCCACAGTGTTCTTGAACTCCTCTCTCCAGCTTGTACAGCCTACAAAGCTGGCTATAGATGACTCTTCCGAAAGACTTCAAGATATGTTTTTAAGTACCATAAGAAAAGAGACCAGGAAACAGAAGTATTGAGTGACTAACAATGTGACAGACTTCAAGGTTATGGCCTTGACTCCTGTTACAGGTTCCTCCCCTAGGCCAGTCAGGCTCTATCTCCTGATGTGTGTACACAGCCATCTGCCCCCTTAAAGTCAGACCCCACCCACCTAGATCTGCCTGGAAGAGGTCTCTCCCAGAACCATGAGTTGACTTCCCACATCTTTCATGTGAAAGAGGCCAGCCCAGCCACAGACTCTGAGAAGTGTTGGAATTTGGGGGAACCCGATGTCTGCAAGTGCAGGGTCAAAAATCCTCTGGTTTCAGCCAATACCATGGTTGTGCTGCAGTTGCTCTGAATTGCGCCCCCCACCCCACCACCAGGCTCTAGAGAGTCTCACTTCAGAGAAGACAGGCACATGTGGGCAAAGTTCCACATCAACCAGGATACTACCCCCCAGACCACCTGCTTTAAGCCTCAGCACTCTCCACACCAAGCAGCTGGCCACTACCACCTGCAAGAAGGTCCCTTGCATTGGCATCAAGCAACCACATCATTGGTTGTGAGCTGTCACACTCCAGTAAATAAGGTAGATCCCATGAGCTTCTTAACCCTAATATGCCCCTTTCCAGGCAGGTCCAGGAAGCCCTTGAGGTTCAACAGCCACCCTTAGCTTCAGTGGGCAGCCATCAGGACTCTGCAAGAAGTGAAGATGCCCCTTATGGCTCATCTGAGAACTCCAGCGTGTGTGCACCACAAGGCCACAAGGCCTGAGTGCCCAGCTTAAGATTTTTCTCCTCCTCTCACCAGCAGCTGAATGCTGGGGGTTTTGTCCTGGGATAAGGTTCCCAAATGTATGCTAACAGGAAGATGAAGGGCCACATAGGACATCTTATTATGTGTTGTGCCCCATGGTCAACCAAGCTACTATGAAGTCATAGGGTCCCTAGAATGTGCTCACTGATGACCTCCCAATTCCATGGAGAAATATGATAGTTCCCATTATGCGTTAGGACTTAGCAGACTCTGTACCCAGTTATCAAGTTTCCAACTACCCCCACCAAGCAAATCCCTTCCACACATACCCTCAGACCTAGATCTTTGGCAGCACCCCCACTGTGGCCCTTTCGTGACTGTGGGGCACACCCAAAGAGCTCCTGGGTCCACCTGCCTCAGTCAGGCCTCTTAGTGCCACAATAATGCTGAATGTTCAGGTTTCAAACATCAAGTCGTGTCCCTCAGCAATTCTAAGATATCTTCCCTGTGAGAGGCCTGGTAAGGACACAGCTTGGCATCTGCTCAGACTTGGATTCACCGGTTCACATAGGGAGGGCTTAGCACAGGGCCTAACCCAGACACCTCAAGATCCCCGGGGGCAAGGATTGAGGTGTTGGGGGAGGGAAGCATTTCCAAAGTGACTTGTTGAAAGGAGCAGCTGGTGGCACTCCCTGGACAGGATTCTAACCGATTCCATCCCACCACACTTCAGATTCTGGTGCCTCCTCAAGGGAGGGGTCAGTGACCCACCCTGTTGTGCTCCTGTGCAGAACAGACCACTCCCCACCCACTCCCCAGCCTGGCTGTCTCCTCAGAGCCCTGGTCACATATGGGGCATCTCTTTTGCTGACTAGGACCTCTTGCCTGGAAAAATAAACTTCAAAGGTCAGGTGAGTCCAGCTAAAAGCCCCACCTATAGGAATGTTTGTTTTGAAAGTTGGGCAGGGGAAGGGTCCATGAGGTCGGGCTATGTGAGGTAGGATGAGAAGGTAGACTCTACCTTCAAGACATTTGTTCTTATTATTAAATAGTTCTTGAACTCAGCTCGACTATATTAATCTTATTCAGTGAGGTTGACTATGTCAAGCCTATCACAAGCTGGTATGACCCAGATTCCCATAGCCAACCCACTCAGAAGACAGAACACCCAGAAGCCTCAGGTTGGCAAGGCTCTGTGCTCCTAGAAGCTGCTCTGAGCAGAATAGATGTCCATCCAGCCTTGCATCTGAGTAGGTTTCTCTAGGTAAAGCCCTTCCCTCAGGTCACCAAGTCCACATCGCTAGGCTCAGCCTCTTGAGGGCTCCCTAAATGTCACTGTGCAGCCACACTGTGCTCCTGCACCATCTGTGCCCTCCACCTTACCCCCAAGCATGGCCCCAGGCAGAGTAGGCTATGTAAAGGCAGCACATATTCTTGGGTTTGCCCCCCAGTCAGCCAGGCTCCTCTCTGGGCCAAGAGCTCTGGGAATGTGTTCTCTGGCTTCCCTGTTTCCTCTTAAGTCTCTTCAGAGACCAGGGAGGCAGCTCTCAGCTCAAATCCTGAGGTCTGCTCAGACTGAGCAGAAAAACACATCTGCTTTAATGCTGAAGAAGTCCCTTTTCAAGCCCAGCTGGAGCCTCCTACCTGAGGCTCCAGTTAAAAGTCACGTGTGATACTCCAGCTGTTGCAACAGACCACATAACCATACAGGATAAAGCCCATTGTAGCCATAAGAGATGCTAACTTCAGCCAACACAGGCACATGAGTCTCCGCTTATGCAGCCCATGTTTGCTAAGAATGAGCAGAGAACAATGGCTCTGTAACCATACCAGATGGCTCACTCAACACATTGGCTTTGACTAGATCATTGAAACAATGCCTATGGTGGGCAAGTAGAAGCCATGCCAGCCTGGAGCCCAAGCTAAGTTCTCCCCATTAAGACCAAGGGAAAGGGGGTGAGGCACCAACCCTCCACTCTAACCTAAGCATGGGATGCTGTGGTCAGGGAGCTCCCATGAGAAGTGTACTGCAAGACACTTTAAGGGCAGCCACACAGACCCAACAGCAAGTCAGAAGCTAGGGCATCCAAGAACAGTGAGTTCATTACCCAGAGAAGCCTCCATTTCCTGTTGAGAACAATGAGGTTAAGAGGGAGAAAGGTCAAAGGTCAACACAGCTCCCTCCAAAAGGGTGAGGTAAACACTTGCTCCTCCCTTAGAAGGGGGAGGTGGGTAGTTTCTGCCCCTTCACCCCAGCACCCCTAAATAAGTTTGTCCATGACAGCAAAGAGCAGCTTTTCCTAGAGCTTAATACACGCCACCCATGACCCTGGCACTAGACTTCCAGAGAAACTTCAAGAAATACCCAGCCCTATCAGTCAGCTAGAATCAGCAAGAATCACCATTTCTCAAAGCCAGCATGGTCATGCTGAGAAACACCAGCTCTAATAATGCCAGATACAGCTGGGCTTTCTACAAGTGAACCATGATTACCAAATTTGGCAAAGCATTGATCTTTTAACTGCCTGCACAAAGCAGCAGGAAACACACACACACCACAAACCATGGTTGCATAAGAAATGAGAAACACTCTAGCAGCAAGACTTTCTGAAGATGACGGTTCAAGTTTGGAATTTCAAAATAATTTTGATTTGTGGTTCTAGTGGTACTAATTTGATGTTTTCCATTTGGGATCAAGAGTATTGTGTTAAATAGAAATGAATCACTTAAAGATGACAGAGTCAAAGTTTTGTGATACCCAGACTGGTCTGACTAGTTTCATTTCTAAACTGGAAACCACAGTGGTTAAGAGGACCAAATGCAAACTACCCAGCACATGGACACTCACTTAATCTAAGTACTTAGATCTGAAAAGCATAAGAATGTGCCTACAATTTTGAGAAGATTCTGGCCCCAATGATTGAGCGTGGCTATTGCTGCAACAGCAGAGCCATCCCTCAGCCTCATGATAGACTGCAGGAGGTTTTCCAGCAGATGCGTTTGTTGACAGCAGCCTCCACCCTTGCTTTTCTTCTTTGTCTGCATAGTCCAGCCAGAACAGCTGCCAGCTGTATGTCCCTAGGGGAGCAAGCACTGCCTAAGCTCTTTGCCTGTCCCTTGGGATGTAGGGGCCAGGCCCTCAAGCAGTGGTCCCTGTAGCACTTTCCCTGCTAAAAACTTAACTGCCTTTGCTTCCTTCCAAGGGGTGTAGCAAAGTGGTCTTCTAGTTTTTTCCCCACTTCATATGACTTGTAGGAATGGCCTCTTAGCTCTGAGTTGGGAAATAAATGTTCATTGCAGTGTTCCTTATAAAATCTAAAAATTGGAAACTACAAATGTTCAGTAATAGGTAGAGCTGACACATTCAGCCATTCGGTGTCTATTACAGTATTCCAAAACTTATTGGTGCATAAAATGCTTATTTCAAACTTCCAAGTGTTCTCCTAGTCACTCCACCCCACAATCAACCAAAAAGAGACTCCAGCTAAATGCTTTGAGTATCACACCCTTGACTATGGAAGAATCAAGCTAATGTACCAGGATATCTCAAACTACATGGACTACATCAACTTATGGGATAGAACTTTAGCACTAGATGAGAAATTATATACACCTCACATGCTGATGTGTACACTAAAAGGTCATACACAAATGCAATTCTAGAGCTTGGTGCCAGCTACATTTTATCCCTCTCTGAAGTTGTTTTAGTATACCTGAAGAGAAGCACACACTCTTGGGAAGACCTGGTTGTACTGGAAGTGCGCTCTTGGGAAGAACGTGAGTGCTATGCCTGTGCCAGGCTGGAGGCTACCAGGGTTAAGGTCAGGATCTCTTGTAGAAGAGGACTCCAACATTGAGATGTGAAGAACGAGAAAAGTGAGAATAAATGATGTGCTCAGCAGAGGAACTGAGTCTGCCTGAAGGAACATTCGTGTGGAACAGGGGTATGTGGCTGGGAATGGGAGCCAGCCAGAGAATGGCTGTGGTAGTTTCAAGGGGTCATCCACAAAGCTCTCTTAAATTCAGATGCTATCACTCATGGCAGGGAGGAAGTGTTTGGGAGGACAAATACAACACTGGTCAGACTGAGATTGGTTTACTCCTCTGACCTAATTGTGGACAGCGGATTTGGTGGACCAGTGGGACTCTGGCATAGGTCAACATGAGAAGGTGGTGGCCTGTGGAGGACAGTAGTATGACTGAGATGTGGAGGCAGGGGATGCAGCATTGTATTTGGTATCGGGGAGTGGGTAGGAATTGAGCCCAGGATGTCAAACTTCTGGCTTGGATGACTGGGTGGGTGATTCCAGTTACTTCAAAGCAGAGATACCAAGAATCAAGGGATCTGACTGACTACCTTGAACACACCAGTAAGAACTGACACTGCTGTATCATCAGCAGTGGCAACCTCATGTTCCCAGCAGCCCTGCCACACTGAGTGAAAACACAGGGTGGGTTTTTTTGGTAGTGCTTAAGACTTTTTTTCTAAAAACCACTTTGCACATTAAACACAGTGATACTTACTCTTCACTTTACAAGGGTTAATTTGGACCACGACTTCCAAGGAGTAGAGGAAGTCCTGCAGCCAAGCTATGACTGATATAAACCCACTGCATTTTGAGTTCCTCAGGTATACAGAGGAGTCACAAGTATCATGGATGTTCAGGGTTGTGTTCTCAATGCTGGGAGGGTTGAGGTTGTGGTCTAGGGGAAGGGGGATGACAGAGGCAAGGCCTGCCTTGGCTACCAATAGGTGCTGAGTTTCATCTGCCAGTTCATGTTGAAGTGCTCACTTTCAGTCTCAGAATGTGGCCTCATTTGGAAATAGTGTTGTTGCAGATACAATTAGTTAAGATGAGGTAAAACTGGAAAGGTTAGGTCCTGATCCAGTAACACTGGTGTCCTTGATAAAGGGCGAAAATGAAGACAGGCACACAGGGAGACCACGTGAAGATGAAGGCAGAACAGGGTGAAGCTCTCATGAGCTGGGACACACCAAGAATTGCCAGAAAACCTGCAGAAGCCAGGAGAGAGACCTGGAACATTCTCCATCAAGCCTCAGAAGGAGCCAACCCTGCCCACCTCTTGGTCTCAAGTTTCTTGACCTCAAAAACTGAGTTCAAGTCGCTGGGTTTGTGGTACTTTATGGCAACCAGCTCTAGCATAGTAATACAACTTTCCAGCCACGTGCAGACTCGGACAACTCCAGATCCTTGCCGATAGGCTGGGTGACGTCCACATGGAAACAGCTACTTTGAGGAAGATCATAACACCTGTTCTCAGCAGGCAGAGCTCTGAGTCCAAAGGAGGAAAGGGCTGACCTACATGCATCCACTTTCCTAGGCTCATCTACAAGTCAGGAGGCATGAGACTAGAGAAGCCAGGGTGTCAGCTCGCCAGCAACCTTCTCCATAGCAACAGAGGAGCTAGAGTCTGCTGCCAAAAATATGTCTGCATTGTGTTTTCTATGCTTTAGAAAGGAGCTGGGCCTTTGTGTGTTCAGAGAAAAGCAGACCAAAAAAGCTGGTAGTAGAAAAGGGTTTGGAAACATCCTGAGGCTACTACCAAGGGGTCAGGGCAGTGTTGAAGGTGCTGGCAGAACCCAGATGGACTTCTGGATGCAGCAGCACTCCCTGGGAAGGGGGCTGAATCCAGATCTGCAGAATGTTTTTTTAACACTCACATGGTGTGTGGATGGGCAAAGAAAGGCCGTGGGGTCTGTACAAGCAGACTTACTGCAGAAAGCAGAGCCCCCCCATGCTCAGAAGCTCCATGTTGTTAGCAACAGGCACTGGTGTGATCCTTAGACGAGACACCCCACAGCATGCCAACTGACCACATAGCCAAGCCCCTGTACCATGGGCACAACCAGGCCAGACACCAGCACAAAGCCAAGCAGCTTGCAGCTGACTACATGACTGGAGGCCAGCCAGGGTCTGGTAAGTCTCTGGCCTAAGTAAAGAGTAGAAAAAGGTAGAAGCTCTGGGAGTCTGAGTATTTGCCTAAAGGGACAAAACTTTCCAATTAAAGAGTGACTGACATCATCCTTGAACTTGGCTGAAAGAGCTACTGAATTCCACCACATTTACTGGAATAAAGTTGGATATTTAGGAGCACAACTAAGATTCACAAGTCTTGGCCCATTCATTTCAGCCATCTCATGTGTGAGGGACAACAGCCTATGCTGTGAAGACAGCAGATTCGAGTATAAATCCTGGTTATATCACCTGCTTTTGAATTTGGACAAGTCTCAATCCAAGTCCCCTCCCCCAATATAAGATGAGGGCCAAGGGAATCCACACAAGCCAGGGCCTGGCTCACAAGAGGTGCTCACCTGTAAGGGCAGAGAAAGCTATTGGTGTGGAAAGGGCCTCTGGGAAACAGACAGGAGGACAGACAAGAGGTGAGGTTGGGACTGTCACCTGGCCTTCCCACACCACTTCACCTCAGGCAGCAGGGAAAGGCAGGAGAAACAAGCTATGTTCGCTCATGGGAATTATCTGTGCAAGCAAGGGGCAGGGGAATAGTGTGACTGGCCCAGAGCCCCTTGCAGAAATCTGAAGCAGTGTAAAGGTACAGGTTTAGGCCCTTGTGTCTCCCAAATAAGATTCGACTCCAGCCAGTTAACCCACACCTGGACTTTGGAGGAATCAGATGTTTTAGGTAACTGCAAAATTACTTAAGAGGATAAGAAATTTGGGACAGTAGTATGTATTCCCTGAACTGGGTCTTCGTACTTTAAAACTACACCAGCGATGTTGAATTCTTAGAAGCCTATCTTAGATATCTCAAATAGGAAAGTAACATACGACTGAGGTTCCATAACATGCAGGGCTTTGAAAGCTGTTTAGCACTGGTTACAGGAGTCAGATGTTCACCTGCTTGCAAAACCCACTTCCCAACAGGCTACTCAATTGATAACAATGGGTATTTACAGATGGGCCCAAGAAGGGATCCAGTGACAAGCTCACTCAGGGTTGGGATAAGAACTCACTTCTTGCCTAAGAATTTTTACAACCCAGAGGTTAACACTTTTGAGTAGGTTTATGTAGGCAGATCAGGGTCTTTGTGTTATCAGCCATTTGAGAAAGGCATGGAGGACTAACGCATAGTGAGATTTGGGGGTGATGCCTGAGCTCTCAGTAGGTCTCCCTTCTAGAGACCTGGAAGCCCCAGGCCCCACCCCAGACTTTCAGAATCAAAGGTGGGTATATGTAGCTCCCTCACACAATTTCACCACCCATCCCCTGTCATAGCTATTAACAGCTGACTGCAGAGGGACTCTATCCAACTGGGGCTAGATTTGAGAATTAAGATCTGAAAGACCGACTGTGTAGCCAAAATGTTGCAGGCAGACTCAGTGGTAGTGGGCAGCCACTTCCTACCATGAGTCAGGCCTCTAGTGCACTGACTGGCAACCACTTGCAGAGTTAGCACCTGGCACAGGGCCCTTTCCTAGGGGCTCAGTGCAGTTGAAATAACAGGAAAGAGGAAGTCTCTTTCCTCCGAGTCTGGACATCACATGAGGTTCAAAGCCCAGAAGTAGCTTGATAAGCCTTGGACAGAAGTTCAAGACTGTCCCGTTGCTCCTTTTCCTCCCTGAGGCTTCCAAGAGCACAGGCCTTGCACATCTGTCGCATAGTCCCAGTTTATGGAGCCAGAAACAAGGGCTCAGAGAACAAGGTGAACTCCCGTGAAACAACATCCCTACATCTCGCTTCCACTCTGAACCAATCCTGAGCTCATTTCCCTCTGATAAGACGTTAAGCCCAACACGCCTGAGGCCAATTAAGCGCTGGCCTGAGTTCCCAACTCGAGTAATGGGAATTAGTTTACTCAAAGCTAGCCTAGGTGTTTTCCTAAAGAGTATTTGTTTGAAGAGTTGCTTCAAGCAGTATGTTTAAAAAGCATCCTAGTCCATGCTTTAGAATTACATGCAAATAAAGTGACATTTATGTTGCTTACTTCCTCACAAGAACACAAATCAGCTTCATTCAGATTTTCCAGAAGCATGGGGCCCACTGGACAAACAAGTGTGGTCCCTCCTCTCGTGTTTGGGGGACTGGAGGAAAGCAGAGGGACTAACAGATTTATCTCACAGTCTTAGTAAAGAACGTGCAACAACATAAAAGTATATAGCTTAAGACACATTAGGGAAGACATAAAAATAGCAGGTACAGCAGCCCCAAGGCAGGTGCCTGGCAGAGCAGGACAGCCCAGGGGACTAGCTGCTTGAGCCAGGCAGGGACTGGGCACTCCAGGGTCCTATAGGCCCAGGATGATGGTCCCTAAGATATAGGAGTGAAGGGTTGTGACCAGGTTTAAAGTTATTCTTACTGAAATGAGCAGCTCCAAGTAGATGCACCAAATAAAACCAGTCAGGAAGTGGGTAAGACAGCACAGGTGCAGTGAAGCTCGGAGCACGGCCAAGCTAGTAAGACAAGATGCAACAGATTCGAGAGACACAGACATTCAAAGTGACTGGATTTGGTGAAGGCTTGAGTGTAGGAGTGGGTGAGGTTTCTGACCAGTGGAGGTGGACATACAAGGATGGCACTGTGGGAAGCGACACCCCAGAAGGGTCTGCTGGGAAGGGGAGAGAAGGGGAAGGTGACTGTCCTGTCTCATTAGGGCTTGACTGGGCCTGAACAGGTGCTTACCAGACATTCCCATGGAGACACCAGGGAGGCAGCTGGTTACAGAAGTGAAGAGGGCAGAGAAGTGGTGGGCTGATAGAGATGTGAGCCCTGGACCATACAGACACACCAGGGTTCCCACTGTTAGAGGGTGTATTAATCAAGGTGG
This sequence comes from Eulemur rufifrons, assembly GCF_041146395.1. Classification (NCBI taxonomy): domain Eukaryota; kingdom Metazoa; phylum Chordata; class Mammalia; order Primates; family Lemuridae; genus Eulemur; species Eulemur rufifrons. The sequence goes on along the minus strand of NC_090986.1, from coordinate 9,815,884 downwards.
GGGGGGGGGACTAGAAATAAGTGTTACTAAGCTCCCACAGCTGAGACAAAACAGATCACACCACGGAAGGAACCAGGAGTATACACACCCCAGTGTCCCTCTCCTTCCAAACCCTGCAAATTATCAAGTTCATTGTCTTCACTTAGTTTTCTTAGCAAACAACTCCCCTACTCCATTATAGAACTTCAGGTTCCAACATCTAACTTCCTCCGAAGCTAAAATTAAGCCATGGAGGCCAGCAGCCAGAGGTTTTAGAATGGTCAATCAGTTGCTTTATAGTTTCATTTTCAGTCAGTTCCAACAAGGCTTCAGGCACATGCGTGGAGGTTACTATTAGCTTGCAAGAGTTTGAAGCTGGTGCCACAACTTTTCTCACAACAGTCCTTTTATGTAAATGCACTAGGAGTGGATGCAGATGTAGCACTTGCTCAAGCAGTTTCATTAAGGAAGTCTGATGATTAAATCCTGGTTTCTCAGAGCCAATACAGCCCCACTTGTAGGCCATGTGTCTCTGCTTCAGGAATCTTAACATTTACGCACAAAGACTTGACATCTTAGGGCCCTTCATTTCACAAAACTACCTCTCATATCCATTATTGCTTGAGCAGAGATTGTAGGTGGGGAGCGGGGTCATCTATCAGAGCATAGTCCACAACCCAGGGATACTGCTGACAACCAGTAGTATCATGAAGAAGAAGGAATAGGAGTGTTTGCATGGGAAAAGTTCACATTTAAAAAAAAAAAAAAAGGTGGTCAACACTCATTGAGAAAGTGACATTTGAGCAATGAAGTACTTTTGAAGGAGATAGTGTCAGCTAGATAGGTTTCTGGGAAGATAGTTTTAAGGCAGGCAACAGAAACTCTGGGGTCAAGTACATTCCTGGGGCATTCTTGGAGCACGGAGACCAGTACACTAGCGCAAAAAGGAGGGGGGGGTACAGATGACAGGGCAGTAGATGAAGAGTTTGAAGCAACCCTGAGACCGTCACACAGGGACTAGTAGGCCATGTAGAGGCCTTTAGCTTTTACTTTATGAAACTTGGAACCCCTGGAGGCTTTAAACTGAGGCATAGATTTCCACGTTAAGGACCACCCAACTGCTGTCTGAACACTGAGAAGGTGGGGGAGGGATAGGAGCCTAAGCCAAAGCCAGAAGGGAAACCCAAGTGAGCCAGGATAGGGGCTCTGCTCTGCAGGAGACAAGGGCCAAGGTGGCAAGTTATCAATGTAGGTACGTTTTGAAAGTAGGACAACAGGATTTCCAGCAGATTAGATAGAGGAAAGTCAAGGATAACTTAAAGGTTGGGTTTCTGAACGTTTGAAGTACCCACAGGTGCTTTACATCTTCCATTTTACCACCCTCCTCGCCCCCACAACCCCGAGAGAGGGGTTGTACCCACCCTACTGCAGGGCCAGCCTCAAAGTATCAACTCTTCACAGTCTTTCCTCCCCTCCTCCAGTGAGCTGCTACTCCAATTTTAGAGTTCTTTTAGCTTTCTTAGGAAATAACCCCTGGCTTTCTTAGAACCTGCACCCTCCCCCCCCCTTTGCTCTTCTTGGCTTAGCTTCTTAGAAGAAAACTTGAGAGAGAGAGAAAGAGAGAGAGAGAGAGAGAGCGCGCGCGCAGGAGCGCGAGCTAGTGAGCGCTCGGCCCAGCAAGGTACACCCCTGAAGTTCTCCCTACAGCAGTGCTTCGAGGGAGGGTGACTCAGCCTCAAGAAAAAAAAAAGAAAAAGCACCCCCCTTCCGTCGGCAAACCACGAGCAGCAGGACAGCAAGTGGCTGGGAAAGCCTGGCGCCTGCCACGCAAACACAGATACAAAAAGGGCTCCCGGAACCCCCACTGAAGAACGCCTCTGAAACCCCCATGGAGAGTAGCTTCTGGCAACCCGCCGGCTCCCACCTCGCTAACACCTCAACACCCTCCCGCTCCAGGGACGATTGTGCGTCCCCAGCCGCCTGCACCGCCTTTTCAGCCGCCCACTGCGCGGGCCGCGCAATGTCGTTTCCGGGGCGGGGCCGGTGGGGGAAGGGGCTCCCAGGGCCACAGGCGCCCAGCTGAGCGCATCAATGTACCATGAAAGCTGGGGGCGAGCCGCGCGCCGGGCCGCGCTTCCGGGTTGAGGGTGTCCGCAGCACCAGCGGCGCGCAGGGGAGGCGCCAGCTGGCGTCAGAGTCCGGGCCTCGGACCACGCCCCGCACGCCCAGAGCCGCCTTCCAGCGCAGTTTCCGGGCTTCGCCTTGGCGAGATCTGATTTGCGGCCCGGGCTGGTCCAGACGCTCTCTGTGAGCGCGTCGCGGTAGCAAGTGGGCGAGGATGCAGTATGAGATCTGTAAGTGCCACGGCTTGGGGCCCCCAAACGGGGGCTGCGCTGCCCAGGCCCCCTGGCCCTCGGCTTGGCGGCGGGGTTCCCAGTGCGTGGGAGGGTCGGGCGCTTGCGAGCGCCCAGCCCGTCCGCCCGCCCTCGGGTTGCCGGGTGGCGATGCCCCGCCCCAGGGGGCGCTGGAAATTTGGCGCTTTGGGCAGGGCTGTTGGAGCCTCAGTGCCCATGAAGAGCCCCGCAGGGAGCACGGACCAGGCAGTAGCGTAGTCCCCTGTGCTCCTGAAAGTGGCGGCTGCCCCTCCTGGCAGAGGCAACATGTGACCAGCTGAGACCGCTCCAGGGCCCTTCTCTCCTCGCCATTGGTCCCCTTGTCAACGGAAAAGCAGCCAAACTCTCTAAAGAGGTTTATTCTGAGCCAAATTTGAGGACCATGACCTGGAGCCACGCCCAAGAGTCTTGAGCAAGCGGACTCGCTGTGGTTGGGTTACAGTTTGGTTTTAAACATTTCTGGGAGACAGGGGTTACACGTAAAGCCATAAATCAATACTTGGAAGGCATACATTGGTTTGGCCCGAAAAGGTGGGACATCTCAAAGTGGGGGCTTACAGGTTATAGGTGGATTTAAAGACTCTTCGATTTGTAATTGGTTAAACAAATGAAGCTTTAAGATAAGGGAGCCTGTTAATCTAGTCGTAGACAAGTTACTGGCTGTATATTTGTTGTGTAAATTGACCACCTGTGGGTTTGTCTTGCCTACCCTTTAGCTTGTCAATGAGTTACTAAGGATAACTCCAAGAAGGGAGGGGGGCGCAATACACGTCTGACCTCCCTTCTCGTGGCAAGTCAGTTTTAGGGTATCTCCTTGGGCAAGAGGGGGTCCATTCAGTCAGCCGGTGGAGGGGGAGCCTTAAGATTTTCGTTTACATTGGGAATGACTGCCTGCCAGCTCGGAGACAACATTTCTCTTGGCGGTGGCCGGGCTCTATTCCCGGGCAACTCAATTCCCCCATAAATTTCCAACTTTACTCCCACCGAAGAAAATTAAGCTGTGAAGCTAGCCAGAAGCGGGAAGCGCACGGGGCGCGCCGGCTGAGCACGTAGGCAAGCTCAGCCGGGCACACCTGCCCCTCGGCTACTCCGGCTCCCGCTCCACCCGGTGCAGGCTCCGCCCTCAGCGGCACATCACGGGGCGCCCCTGGCCTGCGCAGTGCGGCGGGCAGCTGCGACTGAGCGTGGGGCTAAGTTCCAACCCACCCGCCTCAGCCGCGGGGGCGGAGAGGTGGGAGCGGATACTCTGCCGCCGTCCCCCCCTTCCCACTCCGCGATCAGCGTGCGCGGCTCCAGTTCCGGGCTATCAAATCCGGGCGGGCTGTTTTCCTTTGCTCTGCTCCGGGTCCGCCACCTCTCCGGTTTTCGCCGCGGCGGTCCGTGCTACCCCGACACACTGACCCGGCGCTTTGGGGGTCGCCTCCCTCGGGTTGTGGTTGCACGTTCCGCCAAGCGCTCCTGGAGTATCAACCCCGCCACGTCAACCCAGTTATATTTAGAATACAAATTAGTGAGGGATTCATGGGGCAGGCAGGATTCTGGTGCCCTTGGGAGTTTTACACACAGCCCTGACCATTTAGGGGAAGGAATTTTTAGGGGCAGAGCTTCCTCCGTGGTCTTGCCTGGTCACCTTCCATCTCTGGGATGCCTTCCCCACCCTTCGAAGGCAGTGCCTTCCGTGCAGAGGTCACCCAGGAGCCAGTGAAGGCTCCAGTGGGAGAGGCGTGCCCCCTGTGTGAGCAGAACACCCTCAGGCGGCCACGAGTGGGCAACAGAACAGTGCCGGGGGCGGGGGGGGGGGGTTGCCTGTTGATTTGACCGTTTTTGCCAGGTGTTTCTTGAAAACGTTGAAATATGAAGGACTAATCTGAGTAGGAGAGGAGTGGATTAGGCAGACATTTAATAGATAGCCAGCATCTTGGTTTTATTGACATATGATTTAGATACAAATAAAATCTGTCAGTGTTAAATCTACAACTTGAGTTGTGACTGATATATATAGTCCCATAACCACCATGCCAATCAACACAGAACATTCTGTCACTCCAGAAGGCACCCTCCACCCCAACCCCTAGCAACTGCTGATCCACTTTCTGTCATTGGGCTTGCTTTTTCCTGAATTTCTTTCGTATGAAGGGAATCATGCAATGTGTAGTCCTTCCTGCCTGGCTTTTTCTTTATCATAAGCTTTTCAGATTCCTTCCTGTTGTTGAGCATTTGCATTTTTTTTTTCCTTTCTGCTGCTGAGCAGTGTTGCATTGAATGAATGCACCACAGCGTGTTTCTCTGTTCACCTGTTGATGGACATTTGGGTGTTTCCAATTTGGGGTTATTGTGAAAAAAGCTTCTGTGAACACCATTCACTTGTCTCTGTGTGGACATGTGCTTTCATTTCTCCTGGGAGTGGGATTGCTGGTATTTTGTGTGGTAAGTGTATGTTTAACTTTGTAAATAACCTGCCAAACTATTTTCCAGCTGTATTGTTTTACATTTCCACCAGCAATGTATGAACATTGCAGTGTCCCCGGCCCTCCATCCTTGCCATCCTTGGTGACGTCAGTCTCTTAATCGTATCAATTCCAGTTGATTTGAAGTGGTATCTCATTGTAGTTTTGATTTGTATTTCCCAAAAGACTAGCGATGCCGAACACCTTTTCATGTGCTTATTTGCCATTCATAATATCTGCTTTGGGTAGATACTTGGTATCTTGTTATCTTCTAATTTCAGTAGCAAATGTTTATTCCAAAATGGATTAAATTATGAATCACATATCACAAGCGTCTACTGTATCACATAATGCTAAGTTTTAAGTTTTAGGGATGAAAGAGGACTATGAAAAATATTTTTTCCTCCCTACACCATTTATTGAGCACATGTTATTTGCTAAGTGCTGTGATGGCTAAAGAGATGAATGTCACCTTAAGCAGGTCACAGAAAAGTTTGTAGAGATGGGCAAGGACATTAGGGACTGTGATGTGTGTTGTGCCTGCCTTGGGGATGTGTTAAATGCTTTGGAAACACAGGAGAACAATAACAATAATGATAAAGGAGCCATCTTCAGAAGCTTTGTGGGAGAGGTGTCGTTCCAGGGAGGCCTGATGTGGGTGAGTTGGTGTCAGCAGGCAGGACAGGTGTTGGTGGCTGAGGGCTCGGCACTCACAGAGACGTGGAGCTTAGGGCCGCAGGACTCAGGTGTCAGTCTCATGGCATACGGCAGTGTGGGGATCCTGGGACCTAGAGGCTGAGGAGAGTGCAAGCCCTGGGCTCTTGTCGAGGCGGCGGGATGGTATCTGGTGGGTCAGGTTAGATGTGCCTGAGCAGCCTCCTGGAAGCTGGACAGCCTCACTGGGGCTCAGCCCTGAGCCTGTGGGAAGCTGCGTTTTCAAAAAGCACTTGGTTTATAGAAAGCTAACAGCAGGTATCAGAGAGATTAGATAGATGGCCATGTCTTTATTCCCTCCTGAGAGAAAGCTTTACTGTGGAGACACATTGAGAGCAGGGGTGTGTGTGTGTGTGTGTGTGTGTGTGTGCGTACACACGTGCTGCAAAAGGGATGGAATCAACATTTCATCCCAAACCCAGGTTTTTGACAAAGGGCTCCAGCTGCATGTCCCACTCTGCCCCTGTATGACACAGCCAGGAGCGGAGCTTTGTTTGGAGCATTCAGTCATCAATGGGCAGCCCAAGGAGGGCAGGTCCTGAGTGGGAGGGTGCTCAGCCTTGGGGAGTTGGGATGCCAGCCCTGGGATGTACACAGCCTTAACTGGCAGCTTCCCACAAGTAGGGGACAATCAGAGCCATGGAGGCTTTTAAATCAAACTTTCGTTTCATTTATATGTTTTACAACTATATGCTTGTTCTATATTACGGAAAGTACAGAAAAGCAGATAAGAAAAAACTCACTCTGGATTCTATAATCATAGACTAAAGAAAAAGAGTTAAAACTACCTAAAATTCTATCACCCAAAGATAGGTAGACAGATAGATATGCTTTTGGGGTTTTCTTTATGGAGGTTTTGATTTGATTGTTTGTGTGCATGTCATTTTTCCCCCCAAATGTGTTAATTTGGAGAGCTGGAATCAGCTTGGCTGCTTTTCCATTCCTTCTGTTCATTCTGGGGTCTCCTCCCTACAGAACCCAGCCATTGCCGACATCTACACGGAGCATGCCCATCAGGTAGTGGTGGCCAAGAACGTACTCAGCGGATTCTGCGTCGCCTCTGGAGATACGTGCTGTGGCTCAGGTGGCACTCAGGGCCCAAGGCTGGGAGGGGAGGGGCAGGGGACAGGGGTTAGTTGAGAGGTGAGAGACCAATGTACATATTTTCACTTGGGGCTGACAAGGAAAGTATAAACCACTGAAGTGCCCCATTCTAGGACTGGTCTTAGTTCTACAAAGTATACTTTGTAGTTCACAGTGTTCCAGTTGGTTCCAACTCAGAGGTCAGCAGAAATGGCTCCTGGGAGGTTGGCTAGAGACCTTCTGCGTGTAGCCACATGATGTATTGGAGTACATGTATGTGTCTGAATCGTAGTTTTGTTTTGTGTCATTCGGTCCTGCTTCCCCTTTCCTGGTACCTGACGCTATGCTGGCCTCAAAGCAAACACTCATGTTTTATTTGCGGACTGAGCTTTTGTTCTTTCCAGCCTGGGCTTTTGTGTGTCTCAGGGGGAGGCTGGGCAGAGGAGGGGTAGAAAGATCTTCACACTTTGCAGGAGCTGTATTCACTTAGCTCCTTGAGGTAGAGCTTTACCTTTACAGATGAGAACAGGAGGCACAGAAGCTAGAGTGGGGTCCCATTCATTCATTCACCCAATCATTCATTCATTCACATGCTCAACACACATTTATTTCCTGCCTTCCTTAGCCCTGTCTCCCAGCCCTATGGAGAGCCAAGTGAGTGAGCTGATGTGGGCCCTGTCAGCATCTCTGGAGTGTGACACTGTGACCAGATCACCAAAAGAGCTGTCTAGCCAGGAGGGGAGGGAGGGATTCGCACGTGCTGCTGGGTTCTGCCAGCACTTCCCTGCATGTGCATAGCCGCCTGTTCCTGAAGAGTGTGTGTCTGGGAGACGGCAGGCTTTGAGGTTGGGGAGGACCTGGGTTTAGCCCTGTCTTAGTCTATTTTGTGGTGCTACAACAGAATGCCACAGACTGGGTAATTTATAATGAATTGGCTTATGGTTCTGGGGGCTGGGAAGTTGGGGACTGAGGGATCAGCATGTGCTGAGGGCCTTGTTGCTGTGTCATCCCATGGCAGAAGTGCAAAGAGGGGTGAGAGTGCCAGAGGGGGCTGAGCTTGTCCTTTCATAAAGAATCCCCCCCGCATGATACAGCAGTAATCCATTCATGAGGGCAGAGCCCTCATGGCCTGACCACCTCTAGTTAGGCCCACCTCCTAGCAATTGAGATTAAGTTTCCAACACATGCTTTCTGGGGGGTTCAACCATAGCAGCCCCTTACTAGCTGTGTAGACTTAGAGGAAGAACTTCCTTTGCTGGGCCTTCATGTTGTCTTCCTGTGATCTGAGACTGCTGGCACCTGCCTCAAGGGGTTTGGGGAAGGAGTCAGTGTGCACAGCTCTTGCACCATTTAACACCTGGGTGACCACGCTATCTGCCACCAAAACGGGGGCTCTGCACTGATCCAACTGGGATAGCGGGTCAGCCATGGTCATAGTGAGGGCTGGGCCAGGAGTCTGGCATGTGGTAGGCACTTAATGGTTTTTTTATTTAGATCAACTCCACTCCATCTGTAAAACTTGCTCTGATTTATATCCCATGTTTTATTTTAGCCCTGTGATTTATTTTTTCCTCTGGCCCTGCTTGCCAGCAAAATGTCTCTTCATTTAAAGCCCCAAGATTTGGCCAGGATGTCTTTTAAATTGTGTTTAACACAGCCGTGTGCTCTGAGCAGTGTCTTCTCAGGAGAAGAGTGTGGTTGCAGGGTCTCTGCCCCCTGCCTGGCATAGCTTCTGGCTTCCCTGCTCTGTCAGGGTCAAGTCCAGAGCCCACGGGCCCAGGCCTGCCCTCTCCCGGTCCAGAGGGGTATTCAGCAAGACAGAAATCAACTCTCTCCAGGAGAACCAAAGAGATGTCGTATCATTGTTATTTCTTATAGCTGAGTCATACTCCATGGTATACATATACCATAATTTACTAATCCATTCATGAATTGATGGGCATTTGGGTTGTTTCCACGTCTTTGCGATTGTGAGTTGTGCTGCTATAAACATTAGGGTACAGGTGTCTTTGTCATAGAATGACTTTTGTTCCTTTGGGTAGATGCCCAATAATGGGATTGCTGGATCAAATGGTAGGTCTATTTGAATCTGTTTAAGGTATCTCCATAATGCTTTCCACAGGGGTTGCACTAGTTTGCAGTCCCACCAACAGTGTATGAGTGTTCCTGTCTCTCCGCATCCACGCCAACATGTGTTGTTTTGGGACTTTTTGATAAAGGCCATTCTCACTAGAGTTAAGTGATATCTCATTGTGGTTTTGATTTGCATTTCTCTGATGATTAGGGATGTTGAGCATTTTTTCATATATTTATTAGCCATTCTTATATCTTCTTTTGAAAAATTTCTATTCATGTCATTTGCCCACTTTTTGATAGGGTTGTTTGATTTTTTTCTTGCTGATTTTCCTGAGTTCTAAATAGATTCTTGTTATATTAAGTGAAGTATCCCAAGAATGGAAAAACAAGCATCACATGTACTCACCAGAAAATTGGTTTCCCTGATCATTGCCTAAATGCACATTTGGGAATGATACCAATTGAATATCAGACTGAGGTGGGGGGTGGGGCGAGGGGATGGGTGTATACCTACATGATGAGTGCAGTGCGCACTGTCTGGGGAATGGGCACGCTTGGAGCTCTGCCTTGGGGGGATAGGCGGTACATGGGCAACGTATGTAACCTGAACTTTTGTACCCCCATAATAAGCTGAAATAAAAAAAAAAAGCAACAGCCTTCAGATGTTGATGCAATGCAGAATCCACGAAGAAGGCTGTCTTGGAGACTGATGCAAAGGACAGTCCCCATAAATAAATGACTTTCAGTCTGATGTTCTCTCTTTTTAAAAGCACTCTGATTTGGTGGAGGAACCAGGGGAGTTTGGGGCCTTACTCAGGTCCAGGTATTCTTGGGTGGCAATCACATTTTCCATTTCTAATACATTTCTTTGTGTAGAGTGAAGTGATTGTTAAGGGTTACAGTGGAACATCTGCCGCAGAGATAGATTTGGGCTAAAATAGTGTGGTATGTAAGGTTTAGAGGCAAGAGGATGGCGGCTCCGGAAGTGCCGGCACACGAAGCGGGTTACTTTGTATCTGGTGTCCCCAGCTGGGTGGGAGGCTCCCAGTACCTCAGGAAGCCCAGAGCTCACTCCCAGGTGGGGTCCCAGCCCTCTAAGGGTTCTTTCGATCCTGCCAGTCTAACTGATCCACAACTGCTGAAGGATTGAACATTTTGCAAGGGCTCCACGCCCGGGAACTTCTTGCACTGAACAAGATGGTCAGTCTCTGCCCTGTAAGAGCCTGTGTTCCCACATGATGGTTCTCAAAATGCAGGGGTCATTTCTGGGGCAGGCCACATCCTCTTTTTTCTGAGATATTTCCATGCTAGTGGTCTGCCCCTTTTGCCCAGTCCCAGGCAGTGATTTCCAGCGGCCCTCAGGGTACAGAGAGTAGCAGACGTCTGGTTTGGCCACAGTCCCAGGGCGGGCTTCATCTGTTCTCAGGGATGAAGGCTGTGAGGTTGCTCAGGCGAGAGAAGACCAGGCTGCAGTTCCAGTATGAGCAGAGGCCTCCCTGGGACTAGAGGGCTGGCTCTCCCACCCGACTCCCCATCTGCTTTGCCCTGTGGGTTTGCTGAACAGCTCTGTGTGCTAGGTACATGGGGCGCAAGGATGATGCAGACGGCCCCGAGTGCAGTCATTCCCCTCTGCAGCCCCTTGTCCTGGTGGTGAGCAAGAGTGTGCAGAGGGAGGGAGCCTTCCCCATCCTCCTGCTAAGCTTTTCTTCCTGGTGCCGTGTTGACATGAAATGGAAGGTGTGCTTTTATTGTCTGCCTTCCCTCTAGACCCTTCTGCAGTGCAGGTGCTTGGTCTGTTAGGGTCACTGCTCTGCCTCCAGCATGGGACTTGGCCCCCAGCAGGCCCTCGGCCAGTGTTTGGTGACTGTGGCAGTATTGCGCTCATCAGATCAGGGCCTGAGCACCTGACTACCGAGCCCGTGCTGTCTCTTTCCTTCCCCAGCTGCCTCTGAAAAGAATTACATGAGCAAGCAGGGCCCGGTGGAGGAGGCTGATGGTCTGGCAGGTGAGACAGTGGGAGATGGCTGGGAAGGCAGGCCTGGACCAGAGGCTGTGCTGATGGGAGGAACAGGCAGTGGCTTGCTGAGCCCAGGGAGGCAGGAAGGCTGGGCCCTGTGCCGTGGGAGACGGTGGGATGCCCTCCACCTTGTCTTAGGGAGCATTGTCCTCTCCACAGGGCAGTGTGGCCCCTGAATGGGCCTGAGCACGGCAGACTACATGGCCGTGTGTGTGAGAGTGTGCAGGTTGTGTATTCATGAGTGCACACATGGGTGCATGCACACACGTGGGGGTGTGTGTACACGTGTGCATGTCCTTCCTACACACAGCACTCCTCTGAAGCTGCCAGCCTCTGCTGACTTCCTTTTCTTTCACCACTGACCTATTTGACTGGCAAAGAGACTTAACTAACCAAATCTCCAGGTTCTTTGGAACTCACCTCTGGCCACACACCAGGACCTTGCCCAGAGAACCCCAGGTTCTCTGGGACTCCCCCAGTTAGTGCTGTTCCTGTGGATTTGGCATCTTCTCTTGTCTCCCTACAGCTGAGCTGAGTGCCAGGGACAGTCCTTACGTGCGCTTCCCAAGTCTCAGGGCCTGGCCCAGTCTACGCTTGAGCTCTGTGTCTGCTCGTATGTGCAGGGTCTCTGGTGGCCTTAGTTCGTTCATGACTAGTCATGGCTGACACATATGGAGTGCTCACTGCGTACTGAGGACTAGTTGGAGACTGCACGTGTCAGCTCGTTGAACCCTACAGCAGCCCAGTAAGGTGGCTCAGTCATTTCCCCCTCTTATAGGGAAGGACATGGTGGCCACATAGTTTGGGGAAGCCCACAAAGCCTGGACATGGCAGAGGCTGGGCTGGAACCTGGGGCGCCAGCTCTGAGGCCCAGCTCTTGGCTGCTGCCCTCCCTTGCCTTGGCTTGACTAAGAAAACAGACGCTATTTTCACTGGAACCAGCTGGGGTTGTGTAGGGTGCTGAAGTGGCCTGGGGTCCTCTGGAAAAGCCAGGTGCCCTCACCTGCTCAGAGTCCTGGGCTGAGGTTCTGAGCCTTGAGAGTTTGTGTGAAATACTCCAATTTCTTCACACCGACACAGTGCTGATTTTTACTCACACTTCACTTCCTGCAAATTGTGGAAAAGAAATGCAGTAATAAAACTGAACTGCTTTACAGCATGTTGGAGTGTCACCGTTGTATGTCCTGTGCTTTTTCTGACACCTAAGCAGGGTTTGTCCCCCAGGTGATTTCTGGTAAAATGCAGAGACCCCAGGTAGCAGCCCTCGTGGCGGCAGCAGGCTCTGCTCGGAGAGTGGCTGAGTATTGTTTCCCTCCAGCAAGCCCGAGAAACCAGACATGGTGCTGAGTGGGCTGTGGCCACACAGCCCTGGCCCTGCGGTGGCTCTTGCCACCCCTGTTGTGTCCCACAGATGTGTCTTTGAAGCTGAGGATCTGGGACATGATGCAGTAGGAGCACCTGCTGAAGTGTTAGTATCAGCCCTTCACAGGGAAGATCAAAGACACTGCTTGAACTGATGACAGTAAAAGGATCACCATGCTTGGGGAAGGAAGGAAGAAGTGAGTCGCTCCCTTGGCCGCCCTGTCCCATCCCATGGCCTGTGCTCCACCTGCTGCACCCTGGTGAGAAGGGGACAGTGACGTCTGCCAGCTTGGGCTAGTGTGGATTGAGCTCCCAACAGGGGCCAGGCCCCTCTGAGCTCCTTCACAGGTGGTGACTAGCCACACGTAAGGGAGAGGTCCACATCACAGTGGGTCTGTCACTGGGACCTAGGTCTTCTCTCTCTCCTCCGACATCCTGAGCCTCTCGCCTCCCAGAACAGCTGTCACGCCCACCTTCTAAGAAGCAGGAGGGGACAAGGTAAAAGGGAGACACCTCTTTCATTGGGGTCCCTTCTGGTAGCTGCCATACGAACCTGCAAGGGAGGCTGCACTGTGCCCCCAGCTGGGTGTGTCACCTAAGGTTCCCTACCTAAGGAAGGAGGCCGGGTGGACGCTGTATCAGTGGCTGCTGCCTTGTGGGCCTTGCTGCTGGCAGGGTCAGTGCTGGAACCCAGGCTTCCTTATTCCAAGAGCAATCGGGGTTCCCTGCACAGCACTGTGGCTGCCCACAAGGGCTTGAAGTTGCCAGCTACATATCTTTATTTCCCTCCCTGAGAGGCACTTTTTAGTTCATGTACTGGTAGGTATTAATTTTTCCATGTTTTTGAAGTCATTCCTGTGGGTCTTAGTTCTTTTTTCATTTAGTAGCAAATAGTAACTACAACAATATGTGTTCTTTGAATGCCAGTTGAGAACAAGGTGTCTCTGATCCTGTAGGGGATAGTAACTGCTCTGCTTCCCAGCTCCTCCCCACAGAACCGTTACAAGAGTGATGATGCCATAGAGATTCTCCCCCAGCAGGTGCTTCTGAGGCACCTTCCATGCAAGAGGCACTTTTGTATGAGGACGTACAGATGCATACATGCAGTCCCTCCCCAAAGGCACTTGGGTTGCCCCTACCTGTCCTTCGATCTTTTGGACAAATACCCGTGGAGCCAGAATCACGGTGCTTTCATGTTTGTTTCTTTAACATCCTGAGCTGCCCTGCTAACATTCGCTCACATCTTTGGGAACTGAGGCCAGCAGAATTGAGGCCTGTTTAGATGCTGATGGCAGAATGGTCACAGAGCACATCATATGTGCCATGATGTGTAAACAGAAGTGTGCTCGTGGAAAAATGTATGCAGAGAGGGGAGGGCTCTGCAGTCCCAGCACTCGCTCTCCTGGGGCCTTGGCTGCACATGCGAAGTTGCAGCAGGGAGGGGCCCTGCCCTAGGACAATGTGCACATGTCAGCAGTAGGGGCAGGGGTGTCTCTGATGCTCATGTAACCAGGCAAGCATGCTGGACTGGAGGTGCCCTTTAGAAACGAGAGCTTGTGGAGCCCAGGGCAGTGTTAGCCAGCTCTTTAGTTATGCCAGCTTCATACCTGCTGAGCCCCCTCTCACCTGAGCCACCAAAGTGGCAGAGGAAATGGGCTTGCAGGACATCTGGATTGGTCTCTTAGGGGCTTCCTTAGAGAGGCAATGAGGGCAGAGGCATGCATATAAAATGATGTATGATTAGAAGAATTAGAGACACTTTGTGGAAGAAACATGCCAAAAATGCCCCAGTGGAGTAGCCAAACTAAGTTTCTGGCTTTTAATAATGGTTGAGTTGTTTGGTGAATTAACCCTAACAGATAACAGTTGATAAGGGGTGTGTGTGTGTGTGTGTGTGTGTGTGTGTATACAGTTATATATAAACACATATCTTTATGTAATAAATATATATGTGTATGTAAGAAGAAAATGAGGATTTTCCGTTTGCCCACTGTAAGGAGATGGAGATTGGAGTTTTAGTTCAGCCAAGTTAACTCTCTCCTACAAAGATAGTTAAACATATTCTTATTATATAACCCTGCTATCTCAGTCTTAAATATTTACTGCAGCACATTGAAAACTAATGTTAAAACAAAAACCTGTTTGTGGATGTTTAGATCTACTTCCTTCATAATTGCCAGAAACTAAAAATAAACCAGGTGTCTTTCTACAGGTGAATGGGTAAACAAACTATGGTACATCGATACAATAGAATACCACATGTCAATAAAAAGGAACAAAATATTGGTTCACCCTACAACATAAATGAATCTAAAATGCATTTCTATAAGTAAAGAAAGTCCAAAAGGCTATACAGTATATGATTTTAATTATATGACATTGTAGAACAAGCTAAATTAAAAGGATGTAAAATGATCAGTGGTTGTCAAATGATGACATGTGTAAAAAAGTTATCTCTAAAGGGGCAGCCTGAAAAAATGTTAGGGGTGATAAACCAGTTCTGTATAGTACTATGAAGGGGGATATGTGACCCTAGATAGTTGTCAAAACCCCATGAAATTGTATACCACAAAAATTGAATTACTGAATTATACTCTAGGCAAGTTTTAAAAATCAACAGAAATGTAGGAATGATTCAGGTGGAATGTAGAAAGTGAAAAATGCATCAAATATATTAAGTATATTAAAATATTTGACACAACCATGTCACAGTGGGTGGATATACAAGGACCTAAGTAATTTTAGAAAATGGTGTTTTGACTGGATATGGTTAGGACTCAATAACTATATATAATCACTGTGATCTAGTTGATAAGTTTGTTTCTCACAAGGGTATAGGTTAGCAATTTTGAAATAATTTTATATGTTAGTAAATAAATTACAGATAATTAGAGCACAGTTTCTTGCTGCAGGTGAAAGTTGTTACAAATAAACAAAAGAATACTAGAATGAATTCTGTGATACTGAATTTGAATTTGGAATATAAGTACAAACCTAGGTATATTTTAATATATCTGTTCAGATAGATATATGAATAGATATATGTGCATATCTAAGTTTATATTCATATGCACATTTCCAAGCTCTGTCTGTTGAGATGACTCAAAAGCAATGACACCCCAGTATCCATCAGCACACCTAGCCATCAGAGATATTGGTTTCTAAATACTGTCTTCAATAAAAGGATCCAGAGATTCTTGGGTAAATGGCTTATCCTAGGGCTGGAGATGGAAAATACAAGATGAGCCTAGAGTATCTGGAAGAGCCAGAAAGTCAGAAAGTGTTTTTTTTTTTTTTAAAAAAAAAAAAAAAAAAGATAGGGCCATGTGAATAGGAACCCACCTGAAAGACCTCCCAATGATCCAAGTTGGAATGATGTGTGTAACAAAATAAATGATAGTATTGAATTATAACCAAGAGAATAAAATAAATGTTTATGTGTCCATACTGATATAAAAAAGATTAAATAAAGAAGAAAAAGAAGAAGGAAAGCAAGAAGTTAGGACAAAAAGAAAGAAGGAAGAGAGGAAAGAATGTAGGGAAAACTTCCTGACAGAAGAATTCCAAATAATATGCAAACCTCATGGTAAATTCAAATTTAGATATAACAAACATTCATAGCACAAAAGGGGAGAAAGGGAGAATAAAGCTCTATAGAAGTAACATTTCTATCAAAAGAATATAGGGGTTCAATGTTGTTTCAATACATATATACATTGTGTAATAATCAAATCATGGTAATTAGCAGGTACAATAATTATATATCAATCAAAACTGAAACCAAAAAAAGAATATAGAGAAAAGTCATTATACAAAAAATATTGACTTAATGCAAAAGAAAAGAATAAAGGCAAAATAAGGAATAAAGAAAAGACATATAGAAAACAAGTAAAACAGCAGATGTAAATTCAAATATATATACTAACATTAAATATGAAATTATATATGTGTGTGTGTGTGTGTGTGTATATATATATATATATATATATCTCCACCCAACATCAGAATATATGCTGTTTTCAAATGCACATGGAACATTTCTGTAGGATAGACCAGCTGCTGAGCCATAAAATAAACATTAGTAAATCTAAAAGACTGAAATAATACAATGACTGTTTTCTAACACCAACCTAGATAATGAACAAAAAGAGTCTTTCTAAAGGAAAAGATCTTTATTTAGGAATAGAGCATTACAATGAGAATATTTATGCATACTTAACAGGGTAAAGGAATAAAAAATGTTTTTAAAGAAAACATGAGTATTACATAATTGTCTTGAAATAATTATCCTTAGCTACAGAGACCAATAACAAGGTCATGCCAATCCCAGGTTGGAATGAAAAATGTTGAGATGTCCTTGCAGAATTATTTTTTCTATAAAGTTGCAATGGCTTCTGTGAGGTTGTGGGGTTTTTTAGAGCTTATTTCATTAGGCATACAAGCAAGAGAACCCTTTCTTCATTGCCTTCCCTGGCTCTATTTGTCAGTGTTTTCTTAACATTACTGACCCAATTTTGATTCTGACAACTTTCACATTAATCATAATAAAAGAAAATTAGAGATCAATGAAAGCAAGGAATTTGGGAAACTCATAAATATGTGGACATTAAATGACACACTCCTAAATACCAGGTCCAAATAGAAATCACAAATAGTATTGGAAGATATTTTAAGATAAATTAAAAGGTAGTCAAAACATAACAAAATTTAGGGGATTCAGTGAAAGCAGTTTTCTGAGGGAAACTTATAGCAGTAATTCCTTCATTAAAAAGACAAAAAAAAATCTCAAATCAATAGCCAAATGTTGCAGGGGCTCCAGATCATCCAGGCTTCTGAGAGGTGCCTGAAGTCTGAGAAATACATCCCAGGCGACCATGGAGCATGGACCTCTCAGCCTGGACTCCCAGCACTTCCCACAAACCTGGCTTCTGGGAGGTACTTGAAGTTTCATGAATATATCTCAGGTGGGCATCACACTGTCCAACATAACTCACATCTCTTGTCCTTCTGCCTGCCAGCAGGCCTGAGGCTCCAAGCGTGAGGGAGGGCGCAGCGCCAGCTCCTCTTCCCCCGAGGCCTGGGCGGAGCAGCGCAGAGGGGTGGGCCTGGCTGGGCCACCAGGGCCATGGAGCTGCTAAGAGGCTGCAGGGGAGAGGCTGGGGGGACTCTGCCTTCCTCTGCCTGGCACCAGAACAGGACTGCAGCACCGGGGCCCCGGGTCCAGCAGATGACAGGGTGCGGCCTGATGCTTCTGGGGCTGCCAACCTCGCTGGCTCGCTCGCTCTCAGTCAGTGTCTCCTCCCTTGGCTGCGGTAGGAAATTGAACATCCACATGCAAAAATTTAAAATTGGACCCTCACCTTACACTATATATAAAAATCAACTCAATGGCTGGGCAAGGTAGCTCAGAGCTGTGATTCCAGCAATTAGGGAGGCGGAGGAAGGAGGATCGCTTGAAGCCAGGAGTTGGAAAGTAGCCTGGGCAACACAGTGAGACCTATCTCTACAAACAACTTTTTTTTAAAAAAGTTAGCCAGGCATGGTAACACACCCCTCATAGTCCTAGCTACCCTGGAGCCTGAGGCAGCCAAGTTGCTTGAGCCCAGGAGTAGTCTGCACTGCAGTGAGCTACAATCCTGCAGTAAGCCACTGCATTCAAGCCTGGCAACAGAGCAAGACCCTGTCTCTAAAGAAAGAAAGAAAGAAATACCCTGTCTCTAAAATAAATAAATAAATAAATACCAATTAACCCAAAATGAACTAACGGTTTACACATATGACCTGAAGACATAAAATTCCAAAAGAAAGCATAGGGGAAAACTTCTATGATATTGGTCTTAACAATCATTTTTTGGACATGACATCAAAACAGACAATGAAAGCAAAAATAAACAAACAGAACTATATCAAATGAGAAAGTTTCTGCACAGCAAAGGTAATAATGAACAGAATGAAAAGGAAACTAAAGGGATGGGAGACAATATTTGCAAGCCATATATCCCATATGGGAGCAATATCCAAAATATATAGGGAACTCATACAACTCAACTGGAAAAAAGCAAATAATACCATTTTAAAAAGTACAAAAGATTTGAACAGTTTTTCAAAAAAAAAAAAATACCAGTTGCCAACAGGAAATTGAAAATGTACTCAACCTCACTAATTAATCATCAGAGAAATGTAAATCAAAATCACAATGAGATATCATTTCACAACAGTTAAGGTGGCTATTCTCAAAAAACCAAAATGAAAAAATAAGTGTTGGCTAGGATGCGAGGAAAAGGGGGCACTTGTACACTGTTGGTGAGACTTTTACATTGGCAGAGGCATTAATGAAAACAGTATGGATGTTCCTCAACTAAAATTAAAAATAGAAGTACCATATGATCCAGAAACCCCCTTGTGGATATATATCCAAAGGAAATAAAATTACTATCATCTGAAAGAGATATCTGCATTCCCATGATCATTTTCAAAAATAGAAAATTTGGAAACAAGTGTATGTACGTTGGCTGATGGATAAAGAAAATGCGATACGCACAATGTTAATACAACTCAGCCTCTAAAAAGGATATCCTGCCATTTGTGATAACATGGATCTAAAAGGATAGACCTGGAAAACATTATGCTAAGTCAAATAAACCCGACACAGAAAGATAAATACCATATGACCTCAATTATATGCAGAATTTTTTTAAAAGTCAAACTCATGTAAGTAGAGTGTAGAATGGTGCTTGCCAGAGGCTGGGGATAACGAAAATGAGGAGATGTTGGTCAAACAGTACAAACTTGCAGTTATCACATAAATTAAGTTCTGAAAATGGATATACAGCATGGTGACTATAGTTACCAATACTGTATTGTATATTTGCAATTTGTTAAGAGAGTAGATCTTAAGTATTCTCACCACTCACACACACAAAAGCTAACTACATGAGATGATGGATATGTTAATTAGCTTGATTGTACTAATTGCTTCATAGTACGTAAGTGTATTAAAACATTAAGTTGTACACCTTGAATATGTACAATTTTGTCAGTTATACTGCAAAAAGCATGAAAAATAAGCAAAAATAGGTTATGTTAAAAATAAATCTATGAAACTAGACTTATATCCTGAGGATTGGGAAACTTTCATGGAACAAAAATAATTTTTAAAACATTCATGTATTTGACTAGTTTAAATACAAAATATTTTGTATTTCAAAAAGTTAAAAGATAGATGGCAGCCCATGGAGTGAATATACAAGAGCTAAGAAGATAATATCCATGCAGCGAATTAGAATCTCTCCCAAAATGAAAATCCAAAAACATAGGAAGTATCCCACTAATTTATAAAAGGATGTGCAGGTAACAAGAACAAGAAAAATGAACACTTAAATTGAAATAAAATACCATTTTTCTCAACAGGGAGTTGAACTAGTTTTTAGTTTTCAAAGATCCATGGTGTGTTCATGTAGGAATTCATGTATTATAGGTGGTTGTAAATTAACCTGACCAATCTATTGAAATGAAGATGTAGGGCCAGCTTCATGGGTGTGTGGCCAGCAAAATTTTACTGGGCCCCATGCTAAGAACAGGAGTGTCATACTTGGGGCTTAATGTTCTGTGGCTGTTTTCTTAAAATTCTTATTAAATTTAACTTGGGTTTGCATTTGGTAAGTGAAGTCCAAAGAGACAATTTAGCAGGTTCGAGGACTTGGAGCCAGGGCTCATGCAGTTTGATCTCTCACTGCCTCCCTGGCATGGGTCCCAGCCACTGGCTCCTCTGTGACCTGGCCCTAAAAGGCCTTCCTTTTCCCTCCCTCACCTCTGGGGAAGGTTGGGTGTGGGTATTGTGTTTGGCGGTTATATCTATGTGCATTCACAGTGGCATCGTGGCAGAGACCATGGGGGTTTCTCAGCTAAGCCCAATCTAGATTCCCAGTATTTCCATAATTAAATGCTTTATAATTTGTAAATATGTTCTGTATATTCATTTTGTACTGGGCCTCATAAATTATGCCGATAGTCCTGTGGATATGAAAAAATCAATTGTAAAATTTAGAGAAAAAATATATTAACCAGCTTGAGACAGCATATACCCAAATCAGAAAACAAAGCAAAACACAGGAAAACAAAATGCCAAAAACAAACTAAGCCGTCACCCCAAAAACAGAATCTGTGAGGCCTTACCTATGACAGAAAGGACAGTGGAGCTCAGCAGGAGCAATCTTATCACGAGTGGTGTGGCTTCTGCTGGGCAGCAGGGGCTGTTCTCGCGAGACTCTCTCGGGCCTTGGCTCCAACTCCACGATGAACATGCAGTTCTCTGTCTCCCAATCAGGGTGATCTGTTGCCCTAAACCATAAACACTGGGACCACAATAGATCCCATGAAGTATTTCGCTGGAAAAGTGTAGCAGCCATTAGCACTTGTCATATTTTTAGCACTTAGAAGTTACCTCTAAGAATCTCAATAACCTTAGATTCCCTAGTAATCACCTAGATTTTGGACCTGCAGAGCAGAGGGCCACATTTCTCTGAAGACAGGTCTCATTAAACAAACTGTCTCTCTCTATGACACTAATATCTCAGCAACTACAGAGTCACCATGAGACAAAATAAAGCAATGTTCTTGATTGGGGTGAGAAGTGTCACCCAAATGTTAAGAACTCAGTAAGTATTTGTTGAATTAGTCAATATATAGCTTTTACAAAGTTAATATTGCATGTGTGTGTCTGTGTGTGTGTGTATATATATATATATATGTATACATGTATATAAACATACATCATTTGATACACATTTGAAACTTAACATTATACATATGAACATTTTCTCACATAATTTAAATGTTTTAAAAATAGCTCTATTTCATGCAGGGATTTACTTGACAACATGTCTGTTCTCTCACTAGAACAATACTAAGTTCTCAAATATTAATATTCGCCACTTTGAACTGAAGTTCATAGTTCACTTGCCCACTTTTATATTTTGAGATTTATACTGTTTACTAAGTCACTATTATTGACAAAATGAACCTGTCTATGTGTAACTCTCCATCTACCTCTAAGTTTTCCCATGACACTGATCCCCAAAGGTAGATGCCTGGGTAAAAAAGATGCTTGGTACAAAATACTAAAATATTTTACAAAAAAGTATGTACAGTTTAACTTCCTACCACCATTTCACTGTGTTTGTTTAGTGTCCATAGTTGTTAAAAGTCATGATAAGAAAAGGTGGAGAAAAGGTAATGGAAAAACAAAAGAAGCACATGTCAGTTTGTCTATGAGCAATTAGTGGAATATTTTACTGATACAGAACATCAGGGGACATTTTTTTCTTGTTGGTTTTTGTTGTTGGAATTTTTGTTTGGTTTTATTTTTGTTGAGGAAGGCAGCATTATAGTTTTCAGCAGACAAGTTTAATATAACCAGCTGAGAAGAGAATCTCGGGAGTTGTAGGAGGAGTTCTGGACGAAGACAGGAGAAAACCCAGAAACCTGAAACTCTGGGCAGGGGTAAGGTCAGGAACAGACACCAAGTCTCAACATAGGGTCATTTAAGATTTCAGATCTGAACCCACAAAAGGGACCAAAAGGAAGGGGAAAGGGGGCTAAAGAGAAACCAGGACATCAGTGTTGACTTAAACCATGGAGGAGTTTCTATAGCTACTGAAAGTTACGTGGTAAGATGAAAATTAATGTGTAACACTTGTATGGAGCCACAAAGTTATTGCTGACCGGAATGAGCTAAAGTTTAGTTCCTCCCACCCCTAGGAAGAGAATGCCATAGAGCTAACCAAATCTTGACATTGTCTTGTTAATTTAATCAAAATATGGATAGGGTTTGATTGCATTTGATAGTAGTATTGCATTAGTTATATGCCATACATTGTGCATACAATGGTGAAAAACACTACTGGTCCTGTCTCACACTTAACATGGACCTAAAAATATTATATTTAAAACTATTTCAAAATTATACAAATATATTTTAAAATACACATAAAACAAGTATTGAGGCATCCAAAGGATTACATATTACAAAGGTCTGTAGCAAAATCCACAGCAAGTGACATCATTAATACTAATTTTTTTCCAACAGTCCTAATAAAATGAGAATTAACACAGGTTACACCTAGGATAAATAGGCAATAACACAATCCTGGTTTACCTAAGCAGAGTGGTATAAAAAATGTGATGTCCAAGGTATTATATGTGACAGTTAACTTATTACAATAAACACACTAATGAATATTATGAAAAAACAGATGAGTCAAATGAAATATGCTCCTCAAAAAATAACTAAAACAGGTAAGGAAAAAAGTCTATAAAACAACCACAAACAAACCACAAATCTACACGAACACACACACACACACACACACGAACACACGAACATACAGGCACCCAGACACTTCCTGATACAGCAGGGAACGGGAACACGCCAAGAGGGGCTCGTGGGTACAGAGGGGCACATGGGAGGTCCAGCCTTGCCACTGAAGGGCGAGATGACTTTGCGCTACACAGGAGACTCACCTACAAAGCCAGAAGGAGGGCCTCAGGCAGAGATCTACCATCCATTCCTAGATGACATGGAGCTTCCCAGCGCCGCAACGCAGCCTTCTTCAGCCCGCTGGGCCCTCCTCCTCCTTGTCCTGCGAACCGAGGACTACCTCCTGCCTGGGATCCTGCAGAGGACGGGCCAGAGCCTGACAGGGAAGCGCCTGCCCAGACAGACACAGCTCCCGCCATAGGGACACCCCCAATAGGCAAAGGTCGCTGTCACCCTGACAGAGACAGGCGCATGCGCAGTTGTAAGGTCGGCCCTCGCTCCTGGCAATTCTGTCAGGCTGCTGCTTTGGAGCCTAGGACAGCTTTGGTCCGCAATCTGACAATCAGGGAGGTCAGGGTCATGCCTGGACAGCGGTAGCTTGCATGAAGGGTGAGACTGCACTGGCTGAGGCGTCTGGGACGGCGGAAGAACGCAGCACGACCCGGACCCAGACCTGGACTGGGAACATGACATGGGGGCACAGCCTCCCCGTCCTGTTCTCAGGACCCCTTTGAGCAGAGGACTGGGTGGCATCCCAGCTCCCGGGGGAGGGCCGGCCTCAGGGCGAGAGGCGAACATTCTGATCCCTCCCGTGGGATCTGAGCTGGCATGAAATACGGGGGAGAGGCGTGGCGGCCATGGCGGGGGGGATGAAGTCTGGTGAGTGGCGATGGGGCCTGCGGGGCACAGGGAGTTACCTGAGGCCCCGAGGGAAGGTGCCAGGTGACAGTTCACCGACTTAGGTGTCCTGTGCCTCCATGGACCCGTGCCCACCAGGTACTGCTCCAGTCTTAATCGCCAGGGGCTGCTGCCTGTGTCTCCACTGCTCTTCCGGGTAGGCCCAAAGGCGGAGCCACGGAAATCCCAGGGACAGCCAATTTGAATAGTGGGTGCCTGGCTAAGACCTGACATGCCAGTAGGGTGCTGTGAGGGAGAGGGTTATTTCATGATCCCCTCTAAGACCGACCCTGAGGAGAAGGCACTCTTCCCAGGGATCCTGAGGACCCCAAGACAGCCAGGACAAAGCAGAGCCTACCTAGGACCACAAGCACAGGCCCTCTTCTGGAGGCCTGGGCAAGCCTGGTTATTCTTGCCAGAACAGAACAGGGTTACCCCAGCAAGTGCACTCACCCCACCCCATCTTTGGCCAAGCAGAACACTGCCAACACCCCCTCTGCACCCACACAAACCCCAGTCCCTCCTCCTCCTCCCCTATACCCTGAGTGCAAAGTGGCAGGCAATGGCTCCTGCCAGGCCTGCCCCTGTCCCACACTTCTCCAGGAACAGGCCAAACGTGTATCCCCCCAACCACCCCCAAGAACCACACGGAAGCAAAGTGGATGCCAAGTGAAACAGCGTCTTCTTCCTTAGAAGGCAAAGGCCAGGCAAGGTGTGCTACCGCTCAGCCCATGGGAATCATGGGGAACGACCGATGGCGCACTGACACCAAGACTTGACTCCCTTGCTGGCAGACGAAATGGCTGGGAGGATGGGCACGGACATCAGGCCTACCCAGTCACTAAGAAGGCACTGTGGAGAAGGAAAGACTCATGCAGTGGATGCCTCACAATGCTGTCCTTGATGGAGTGGGAAAGTTTCCTGGTGCAGAAGGTTCATCCAGAAGAAGAAAGGTCCAGGCTCTCTGAAACCGTGGAGGATGAGAAGAGATGGGGGGTTCGGGGGCAAGGTGTCCGTCTACAAGCTGGCACCCAGCCAGGACAAAGCCACTGCCAACCGCCAAGAGGATGCTACCTTGGATGGCTGAGCTGGCCAGAAAGGCCCCTGCGGAGGGCAAGATGGTCTGTCACCATAGTCTCTGCTTCCCCGCCATCGGCCTCAGTCAGAGAAGGAAGGCGTGACCGTGGGTAGGGCAGGAGTCCGAAAGGTGGTAGACTCTGCTTCCTGGGCTTCTGCACACATCTGCCTGGCATCCAGACTTCCCAGTGAGGTGGTGGTGGTCTCCAGTTTGGGTGTCGTCCTTTTCCAAAGGGAAGGGTGGCTCATCTCCTGTCCACGAAGTCATTCCCACACTTGCCCGTCTCAGCTGACCACCTGCTCCCCCCACGACGGAAACAGACCGTGCCAACCCTAAGCACTCACCCCACGGAAAACGAATGGCACCCGGCCACACAGCCCCAGCGGAACTGCACCGAGGGGCTCAGCACCGGGAAAGGTGACTTCAAGCAGCCCCGAGACCCACGGGGCACACGAGTTGCTCAAAACAGGCAACACACATACACACGCTCTCTGTCTCTATCTCTCTCTCTCTCTCTCTCTCTCTCTCACAAGCCACGGACACACAGGCACGTCCTCATACTGCGGGGCTCGGCGGCTGGCGAGGAAGGATCCCTTGGTAAAGAGGAGCACATGGGCACACGGGCAGTCCAGCCTTGCGGGTCGCAGGCAGGCGACTCAGGACCCTCGGGGAGACTAATGTACGCAGCCATCAGGCAGGTATGAGGCGGCGACCGGTGACCTGTCCATGGATCCGGCGCTGCTTCCTGGACGCTGTGATGGAGGGTTCTTCAGCCCTCTGGGCCCTGGTCCTCCACTCCGAGAAACCGCGGACGCTCCCCTTGGCTGGCACCGTGGAGACGGCAGGCCAGAGCCTGACAAGAGCCTGACACGGACGCAGCTGACCTGGGCACAGAGGGCTCCCGCCATAGAGGCGCCCCGCTAGGCAATGGTCGCTGTCGTTGTGACAGCGACCTGCGCATGTGCAATTGTAAGCTCGGCCCGCGCTCCTGGCAAAGCTGAAAGGCTGCTGCCTTCCTAGCTCTGAGGGTGGTGGCAGCGCCATCTGGTGAACCTGGAGATCGGGGTCATGCTTCCATGGCGGCAATGGCGGGAAAAGTGATCAAAGGCGACCCTGGGTTGGCTGGAGTGTCCCGGGGTGCAACAGGAGGCTGCACGGGACCTGCACCAGGACCAGGACAGGGACTGGGATCCGGTCGTAGGGGCACAGCCTCCCCGTACTGTTATCAGGACACTTTTGAGCAGAGGGCTGGCAGGGATCCCAGCTCCCAACGGAGGACCGGCCTCAGGGATAAAGGGGAAAATTAAGATCCCTCCCCTGGGATCTGAGTTGGCATGAAACACAGGGGAGAGGCGGGGCGGGGGCAACTGATATGAAGACTACAGAGTGGGGATAGGGCCTACAGGGCCCCAAGAGAGCACGGAGAAACCAGAGCCTACCTAGCACCACATGCACAGGCCCGCTTCTGCAGGCCTGGGCAAGACTGGCCATTCTTGCCCAAAGAGAAAACAGTTACCCAGGCAGTGCACTCAGACAGCAACCTCAGCGAAGGGGAACAGGGCCACCACTATCCTATAGCCACACAAAACCCAGTCCCTCCTCCTCCTGCCTCACCCCCTCTGTGCAAACAGTGGCGGGCAATGGCCCCTGCCAGCCATTGCCCACCCCTGCCCACACTTCCCCAGGAACAAGCCAAGCATAGATCTCCCTGGAAGAAAAGAAAGGATGCAGAGCTGACGCCAAGTGAAACAGCCTCTTCCTCAGAAGGCAAAGGCCAGGCAAGGGATGCTGGCGCTCAGCCCATGGGAATCATGGGGAACGACCGATGGGGCACTGACACCAAGACTTGACTCCCTTGCTGGCAGAACAAAAGGCTGGGCGGATGTTCACGGACGTCAGGCCTACCCAGTCACTAAGAAGGCACTGTGCAGAAGGAAAGCCTCACGCAGTGGATGCCCCCAGTGCTGACCTTGATGGAGTGGGAATGTTTTCTGGCACACACGGTTCATCCAGATGAAGAAGGGTCCAGGCCCTCGGAAACCATGGAGGAAGAGAAACGATGTGCGGGAACGGTGTCGGTGAACGAGCTGGCACCCCGGCAGGAGAAAGCGCTGCCAACCGTCACAGGGATGCCGCCTTGGTGGCTGAGCTAGCCAGAAAGGCCCCTTTGGAGGGACAGATGTTCTCCCTCCATAGTCTCTGCTTCTCTGCCCTCCGGCCTCCGTCAGAGAAGGTAGGCGTGAGCCTAGCTAGGTCATGAGGCCCAAAGGTGGCAGAATATCCTTCCTGGCCTTCCCTGCACACCTCTCCCTGGCCTCCAGAGTTCCTGTTGCAGTGGTGGTCGTCGTCGTCGGCTTGGCTGTCGTCCTCCATGGATGGGAAAGCTGGTTCACCTCCTGTCGGCCTGGACGTTCCTAGTCTTGCTGGTCTCAGGAGGCGCCCCCCTGCGCCCCTCCCGGACCACGACGGAACCACACCCTCCCACCCCCAAGCAGGAACCCCACGGAAAACGAATGGCACCCGGCTCCCTAGCCCGAGCGGAACTGAACCAAGGGGCTGACCACAGCGAAACGTGACTTCAAGGAGCCCCGAGGCAAAAGGCGAACCCGACAGACGATTTACTCCCACTTGGGAACACACATACATATAATCTCCCTCTCTCGCGCTCTCTCTCTCTCTCTCTCTCTCTCTGTCCCGCTCTCTCTCAGAGCCACAGGTACTCAGGCAGGTCCCGACAGGACCAGGCTACACGGCCAGCGAAGGAGGACCCCTGAGGACAGAGGGACACACGGGCATGCGGGTAGTCGAGCCTTCCGAGGCACGGGCGTGAAGACTCTGGACTCTCGGGGAGACTCACATACACAGCCAGCAGGCGGCTGTGAGGTGGCGATGGGAGACCGGTCCATGGATCCCGCTGCTGCTTCCTGCAGGCTGCGACGACAGAGCCTTCTTCAGCCCGCTGAGCCCTCCTCCTCCTTCTCCTCGGAACCGCGGACGATCCCCTGGCAGGCATCCTGGAGAGGACAGGCCAGAGCCTGACAAGGATGCTCCCGGCCTGGCCACAGAGGGCTCCCGCCATAGGGACGCGCCCCTAGGCAAGGGCTGCTGGCATTATGACAGCGACTTGCGCATGCGCCGTTGTAAGGCCGGCTCCCGCGCCCGCCAAGGCTGGCAGCAGGCCATGGCGGCTTTGGCCTCGCGATCCGGCGATGGCTACCCGGATGCCCACCTGCGGCGGCGGTGGAGGGCGAGACGGTGCTGCCTAGGGTGTCTGGGAGCGCGGAAGGACGCTGGGAGGGAACGAGACCCGAGACACGGAACGGACGGGGCCCACGGTGGGGCCGGGGGACACAGCCTCCCGGTCCTCCTCTCAGGACCCCTTTGCGCAGAGCTCTGGTTAGGATCCCAGCTCCCAGTGGAAGGCCGGCCTCAGGGTGAGAGGCGAACATGGCGATCCCTCCTCCTGGGATCTGAGCTGGCATGAGACCCACTGGGGACAGGCGTGGCTGCCCGCGGTGGAGGCGATAAACTCTGGTGAGCTGGGACCGGGCCTGTGGGGCACAAGGAGTTACCTGAGGCCCAAGGGAAGGCTCCAGGTAACATTGCACCTATTTTGCTACTTCTAATGCTGCTTTTGTAGGGGAACCATTGGAGAACTAATGTCTTGGTTCATAGTTCAAATTGCTTTCTCTAGCAAGGAAATTAGTTCCCGGGGTGCCGTCAGATATACAGATAATTGTGAATCGTGTTATTTGGACTGTGGTATTGGTTATCCAGATGTCAAAGTGGGATCATATATGGGTTGGATTTCTCGTTTCGTTTTACCTTGGAAGCCTGAGTACTGTCGCTGGTGCACAGATATATGTTCAATATGTACTCAGGATAATAATGTGTAGCCTGTGCTGAGATCTAAACTGTGGGCCTGGTGGTCTGGTATGTGTGAACACACCTGGATTAACCATTGGGAGTCCAAGAGGAAAGAGAATTTAATAATAAAGTCCTTTGAGGGAGCAGTTAAACAGAATTCCTCCTGCTTCCATTGGAGTACATGGAGAAGTTGTGGGGAAGATGGTGGTAACAGCACTGGAGACTTAGGGGATGAAGTCACACCCAGGTTTGCAAGACTGTCCTCATTTCTCTTGACTCTGCTCCTTACACCAAGTGAGCTTTCTCAGATTCCGGTTTCTCTAAATAGCAGAATCTCATTCAGGAGATTTCTGCCATTTTTTATAGCTTTAAAATTCTTTCAATTGACACCCTTACAAATACGTTGTGAAAACTTTTACTGCCTATTGATTGGATAAAATTTGCTAAATATACACTTAAACCTGTATCTCATCACACTTTTGAAATTATTAATGGGTTTCACATTTTTAGTTTTAGTCAATATTTGTTTCTATTTCAACTAATTTGAGTATTTCATGAGTTTTTCTCTGTTGGAGAATTACTTAAAATGAATTTTCCCCTTACAAAATAATATAAGATTCTCACTATCATATGTGTTTGATTAATTTCAAAGTAGAGTTATAACTAACAAGCAAATGATTGAACAGCCCTTTAAACACCCCTCCAAAGAATAAGCACTCCATTTGCATACACAATTAAATTCTTGTGCATCAGGGATGGGTGTATTCTAAATTTCAGGGGTATTTATTTAGTTTTTTGGAATGGGGCCGCACTATGTGTCCCTGGCTGGTGTGCAGTGGCTATTCACAATCAGGCACAGTCACAGTGCACATCACCCTCTAATTCCTGGATTCAAATAGTCCCCCCATCTTAGCCTCCTGAGCAGCTGGGATTACAGTCATGTACCACCACAACTGGCTTTGGGGTTTTTTTAATAAATCCCCTTTCAAGTGCACAAGGTAATAGCAAGTGCACAAGGTGTTACAAATGTCAGATCTTATAAAACAATTTAGGTAACAGCCATCACCAATCATGTTCTCATGTGTTCTTCTATGCTTCAGATATATGTTTTTGCATAGGGTGGCCGTAGGATAGAATTCTGATCAATGTGACTTAGAAGTGCCTGGGAGAATGGCCTTCTTTGAAGTAAAAATCAATGACTTCCAATCTAATTCCCAGTGTCCTATCAGATTCACATTTTCTCCTTGTTACTGTTTGGATTGTGGATTGATGCCTGGAGGTGGGGAAGCCAGCTTGTGGCCCACAAGGAGTAAAGATGAGCAAAGTGCCTAAGTATAGATGATATCAGAGAGAGTAAATAGAAACAAACTAGTACCTCATAAGATCACTGCACAATTTCATCACTTTTGTGCTTCTACGTATCCATCATGTTCATGACACAAAATACATACATTATCTTTTGATACTATAGATACTAATACAGTGGTCTTTTCTTAGTATACCTGAATGCAAACTAATAGCTGCAGAATGGGATGCAATATTATATTTCAATGGCACCAATGTTAAATGTGTGAGCATAATCTAATATCCAACTTCATCGTATTTATTTTCACAATTGACACTCCAATTTCCACTCTGCACAGATTGGGTAGAAAGAAAGCATGGGCTGTGAAAGAACTTAGAGACTTCTAGACTAACAGCCGGGTGTAAATTTTGAGGCTGAAATGCTCACTGCCTCTGACTGGCAAGCTGCTGGCTCACCTTTCCCAGTGCCTCTCACAGAGCCAGAACCACATGACAAGACTGACCAATGGGCTGAGCGGAAGTGAAGGTGGTCCCAGCCACATGTGATTCAGCTTCCATGGAAGGACACCCATCTACAGTTGATGTAACCTAAATTGGGGTTATGCTTTTGTTTGCTCCCTGAGATACTGGGGCTGTGGGTAACCACAGCACACACCCTGATTCTGCCTAGTACACTCTCCCAAAGGCATCTTCATCTCAAACATCTAGACTGACAACCTGACATTTAACCTCATCTCCTGCCCACTGCTGGTAACCTAGGCCTCAAAAAGTACAACAATCTCTGTCTCCCCACAGTAGTTGCTCTGCACCATGGCCCAGTAATTCCTCTATATTGTAGAAACAGCATCCCCTTCCCTGATGCTCAGACTGCATTCCCCAAGTCCCCATCTCATCTCCATCATATTGGTCTATAAAGTGACACCACCTGTAGCTACTCTGAGACCTCAGAGTCATTAAAGTGGGCGTATTTCCAATACTCTCCCCACATTTCAAAACTGTTTTCCATATTTTCTTTCAGCAGGTCCCATCAACCTAAGAAAGATCCCACCATCATGTCTTATCTGTCTCCACATCTGCCACCATGCTGACTGCCTGGCTTAATGGTCTGGACCATGGGACTACTTTCCTCTTGTCTGAATTAAGTGGTCAGACTTTTGTATTTAAAACTAAAGGACTGATAATAAGAATCTATTTAGAACTCAGGAAAATCAGTAAGAAAAAATCGAACCACCCTATCAAAAAGTGGGCAAAGGACATGAATAGAAATTTTTCAAAAGAAGATAGAAGAATGGCTAACAAACATATGAAAAAATGCTCCACGTCTCTAATCATAAGGGAAATGCAAATCAAAACCACAATGAGATATCACTTAACTCCAGTGAGAATGGCCTTTATCAAAAAGTCCCAAAACAACACATGTTGGCGTGGATGCGGAGAGACAGGAACACTCATACACTGCTGGTGGGACTGCAAACTAGTGCAACCCCCATGGAAAGCATTATGAAGATATCTTAAACAGATTCAAGTAGACCTACCATTCGATCCAGCAATCCCATTATTGGGCATCTACCCAAAAGAACAAAAGTCATTCTATAAAAAAGACACCTGTACCCAAATGTTTATAGCAGCACAATTCACAATTGCAAAGATGTGGAAACAACCCAAATGCCCATCAATTCATGAGTGGATTGGTAAAATGTGGTATATGTATACCATGGAATATTACTCAGCTATAAGAAATAACAGTGATATGGAATCCCTTTTGTTCTCCTGGAGAGAGTTGGAACCCATTCTATTAAGTGAAGTATCTCAAGAACGGAAAAATAAGTGCCACATGTACTCACCAGCAAATTGGTTTCCCTGATCATCACCTAAGTGCACATTTAGGAATAACACCAATTGGGTTTCAGACTGAGGGGGGGTGGGGGGGAGGGAATGGGTGTACACCTACATGATGAGTGGATTGCTCACTGTCTGGGGAATGGACACGCTTGAATGTTCTGACTCGGGTGGATGGGGGTGGGGGAGGGGATGGGGGTATAGCTACATGATGAGTGCGATGCACACTGTCTGTGGAATGGACACGCTTGAAGCTCTGACTCGGGAGGATGGGTGGGACATGGGCAATATATATAACCTGAACTTTTGTAACCCCATGATAAGCTGAAATAAATAAATTTAAAAAAAGAATATAAGTTCCTAAGGGTAGGTATTGTGCTTGATGTATTCACAACTGTACCCCCATACCAGTGCCTGGTAAAGCATAGCGCTCAATAAATATATGCTATTTGAATGAATGCAAAAAAAAAAATTGTAAACGGACTCAAATGCTCCATTTAAAAACTATTTCTCATTGCATTAAAAATATTCCAAACTACTCCTCAGAACCGATAGAATTGTGTGAGGCAGCATGGGGTGGGGAGAGCAGTGAGGAAGCTGCAGCCATACAGAGCACAGGCAGAGGAGGGGGAGGGCTGGGATGCACGTGTAGCTGGGGATGAAAGTTAAGAGCAAGTGAGGAACAGGAGATCGTTAGGATATAAAACAAGAATTTCTTTTCCTAAAGTCAGAGAGTCGGTTGTGATGCCTGCAAAGTACTCTCCCTGCATGCAGAATTAATTTTGTCTCACCTTGGATGTTTCATTATTTTATCCAGAAGTACAAACTCACTCTAATAAAAATATTTTACTACTAATTTTACAGCATATATTACACACCCTGCTCTATCCTGTGTATTTATTCACTTCATATAAATGTCAAAACAACTCCTTGCCTTGCAAGGCCTCCCCATTTTTCATTCAAATGATCTGTCCGAGAATAGTCCAAACAGATGATGGTACTTATAAAAAGGGAAAAGGACAACTTTTAAGTGGCTTAAATAGTGTTCTTTAATTGAGAAGAAAAAATGAAATGTAGCAATTAAATTAAATGTAACTTAATACACTCACTGTGGAATTACACCTTTAAATATCTGAATATCATGAAATTTTATAAAAGCATTATTAAAATCCATGAGCAGGTTATACTTTCTGAATGCTGAAACAAGTAAATCATGACAGTTCTTGCAATGAGTAACAGGCAAAAAACACACACACAGTATTTGCAGTAGGAAATTCTGGACAAGGAGCCATTTTTGAGAAATGAATTCAGTGTAGAGAAAATATATTTTCTTTCAGAATCTGTGAGGTTTCTAGTTTCTAGTTTGCTAGTATACCATCAGCTCTTTTAAAATTATATGTTTTGTTTCAATATTTTCGTTTTCCTCCCTTTTTCTCCCTCTCCCTCTCCATTTCTCTCTCCCTCTCTTTCTTTCTTTCTCTCTCACACACATTCACACATACAAATAACTTCCTCCATAGTTCTTGTACTCCTAAAATTTATCTTTAGATTGATATATTTGTATTTTGTTAATGTAAATCAAAACCAAAAGTCTGTGTGTGTTTTGTAGGCCTAGAGGGTTGGCATGCAAAAAGGAAATTATGAGATAAAATGTTGTAAATAGTCATACCTGATTAATAAAGATACCAATTATTATTTCACTCATAAAATTTGTGTTATAACCATCGTTATGCCACACAAGTTACAAAAAACGTAAAAGAATTTAAAAAACTTATGAGATAAATGTTCTCCAAATTATTTGGAGTTTAATACCACTGGGAATAAGGATTGCTAGAAATATCACTGGACTGTGTTACCCAATAGTAATTATTGCTGTATAATAATACTACCTAAAACTTTGAGCAAGGTGGAACACGCTAATATTTGTGGCAGGATAATATGTTATTCTACATACAACAGTGTTAAAACATCAAAAACCATTCAGTTTTATTATAACAAAGTTCACACATAGACTGAAGAAAGCATTTTAAAATGCACTGTATCTTCAATGGCTAGTCTAGAGATTACAAACGCTCAAGAAGCATTCTTGTTCTCCTGATACAATGATATATGTGAAAAGTGTGCTTCCTTTATTTTTTAAACTAAGGCTAAGTATTCAGAAAATTGGATTCACAATAACGCCATGTCCAACCAGAGGAGTTTTCTGTACCTATTTCTGATATTTGTAAAGATTTCTTTATTGCTACCATATCAACAAATACTTATTACTTCTAATTATTGCTACTATGAATATATATTAATATCTATATATTAAAGCAATGGCTAGACTCTTCTCCTAAATGAATAATTGGTAAAAGCATTTATTTCTAAAACTCAGTGTTCCTATCTGATACTTCAGTGAAGAAGAATGATACCGTGAACACCTAACTTATACATTACTTACAACACTGTTATAAGTCAAAGTAAAAGAGCTTCTCTATTCAGATTTTCATCTTACACCCTATGTTTCAGTGCTCTTAATCTTCCACGAGAGAGTTGATGTAAATGATGCCCACCTAATATAGAATAACCTCTCATAGCTCAGAGGTATCAATAATCAACCACATGCCTTTACATAAATAGTAGAAATGAAAGAATGGCATCAAATTTAATTACATCAATAGTATTTGTTCAAATTTCAAATACTGTCATTACAAAAAATATACATTGAATATAGTTATACCCACTGAAACATCAATCTCTTTGTTCCTTTGACACATACAATTAAATTATCTAATTGTTTTGACTTTGGATTATTCTTTATAATAAACATTCCAATTTAGAGTAATTTGTAAGAGTGTTAGTGTTTTAGTCCTTTCTAGGGTGATTCCTCTGATTTTTATTTAGACATAATTTTTTATTAAATAAGTTCCCACATACATTGCACCTATAAAATTGCTTCCGAGTATAAAGTCTCTGCTGTTTTCTAAGGTGTATATTTTGTACAAAGGTTGTTCCATATTTATAACTTTTTTTTTTTTTTTTTTGAGACAGAGTCTCACTTTGTTGCCCGGGCTAGAGTGAGTGCCGTGGCGTCAGCCTAGCTCACAGCAACCTCAAACTCCTGGGCTTAAGCGATCCTCCTGCCTCAGACTCCCAAGTAGCTGGGACTACAGGCATGCGTCACCATGCCTGGTTAATTTTTTCTATATATATTTTTGGTTGGCCAGATAATTTCTTTCTAATTTTAGTAGAGACGGGGTCTCGCTCTTGCTCAGGCTGGTCTCTAACTCCTGACCTCGACTGATCGACCTGCCTCGGCCTCCCAGAGTGCTAGGATTACAGGCGTGAGCCACCACACCTGGCCTCATATTTATAACATTTTTAAGAGTTCTCTTCTACAGGAACATCTGTCAAATAAGGTATGAGCAAGAGTTAAAGATTTTGCTATCTGCTTTACATTTGTAATTTTTTTCTCCAGTATAAATACTGTGGTATTATCTGAGGTATATATTTTGGACAAAGATAAATTATTACATGTATAGGGCTCCTATCCGGTATTAATTCTTTGATGTTGAGTAAGGTATGAGCAACATTTAAGGGTTTTGACATTTTCTTTATACTTGCAGGGTTTGTAAGTGGTATGAATTCTCCTGTGCTTAGTAAGGTCGGATCCAAAATTAAGGCTCTGTCACATTTTTTTACACTTGTAGGGTTTATCTCCAGTATGGATTGTCTGATGTTGTTTAAGGTGTGTGCACTGCCTAAAGCCTTTGCCATATTCTTGAAATTTAAAACAAATCTCTTATGTTGTGTAAGATTTGAGTGCCAGTGAAAGGCTTTCACACATTCTTTACAGCAGTAGGGTTTCTCACCAGTATGGATTTTATGACATGTATAAGGGTTTCATACTAGTTAAAGGCTTTGCCACATTCTCTACATTTGAATGAGTTCTCTCCAGTATAGATATTCTTATGTCTATGTAGATGTGATGACTGATTAAAGATTTTTCCTCACTTATTACATCTGTATGAATTTTCTCCAATATGAATTCTCTGACGTTGAGTAAGTATTGGGGACTGATTAAAAGTTTTACTACATTCATTGCATTTGCAAGTCCTCTCTTGAATATGGATATTTCTTCAATCTAGACAACAGTTTGACGAAAGCATTTAAAAACATATTTATCAAATGCTATCTTCTTGGTAGAATGTGGACATGTTCTTGCCTTGTAGACTTTGCTAACTTTTTTATTCTAGGGTAAAAGCAGCTCACTAGGCTCAACCCTAAAAGCTTTAATGACAGCAGAGTAGGAGGACCCCACCCCTTTTTGGGGCAACCTCTCTCAAGAGTGGAAAATCCCTGGCATTCTTGTGGAACCCTAGGATTTAAAAAAGAAGTCTGCAAAGCACCACATCAAAAACCCACAAACAAAAACAAACCTGAGTCTGCAAATATCTACAGTAGGGACCTTGTGCCCCATGTCTGAGTTCTCAGGGGTCACCTTCTCTTGAAATCACTTTAATGTAGGGAAAATCAAAAGGACTTACCCTCTTTGACAATAAAATAGGTGCTTTCTACTTCTCATTCTCTTGTACCTTCTCTGTTACTGGTCCTGCAGTTTTCTCTGTGGTTACAGATCAAGTTCTGTCAAGAAGCCAGTTACAAATGTAGAGGATGCAGGCTGGCTGATCAGACGTGAGAGGATAGGATCATACCATCTAGAAAAAGTAAATTGTTAAAAGTTTCTCTAGCATCCAAAGGGGATAAACAACATGGGGTGAAGGCAAAATATAGATAGTAGAAAGGTAACCAGGATGTGGTCATGGAAAAGGGGTTCTCTAGCTCACTGAGGCTTAATGTTAGTTTGCCATCATCTTGCATTTCTTGTGTCCACCAGATCAGGCTGCTGGGAATCCGCAGTTCTGGCTGTTATGAACAGCACCAGAACCGTCCCCGTAGTAGGGAAACCATCTCTCCAGGATGTGATTTGTGAATCATCAGCTGTCATTGGGGGTGGGTACTGGAATAAGTGGACTAGAAAGCAGGGCTGGGAGGAGAAGGACAGGCATAAATAATGAAGTAAGAGGAATGCGGTGGCTGAAAACCATGGCAGCATCAAATGGACAATAATCTGGAAGGAAGAGAGGAAGAACTGGGCAGGGGGATCTTCAAGGTAGAGTAGTGGGAAGGAAGGACAGAGAAGGTAAACAGGTAGGGTAGAAAACAGAAGAAGTTGGACAAATATGGAGGCTAGACTGAAGGCCAGAAGATTGAGATGAAAGGGGAGGAAGGAGGGCTTGGTAATAAAAACATAAAGAAACAGAATAAGGCAGATGCTGGGGTTGAGAAAGAGATGCAGAATGTAGCTTTCTTGCTGTTTTTTCCAATATGAGCTCTAGTTACTCACTTGTCCAAAGGAGTCAAAAGAGTAGTGGTATATGCTCACACTTACTTCAGCATTTCTCTCACACCCAGCCCTCATGTCATCCCATGACTGAACACCCATTAGGACATGTACGTTTCCCTCCCTCAGGTCTGGTGAGTAGGACCCAACAGCCAGGAAAATGGTTCCAGTTTCTAGGTTTAAGTTCTGTCAAGAAGCCAGTTACAAATGTAGAGAATGCAGTATGATAAATAGCAATGAGAAGAAATGGGGCTATAATGTTACTCTCTCTTTCTTAACTACCATGTAGCTTTGCCCTCATGAGGCAAAGGTTGATCAAAGGGCTAGGAGAGAGTTAGAGGCTGGGTGCCTAAGGGAATGGTTCTGAAGCAGCAATTGGAAAAATGGGTGAAAGCAGGTGGCCCAGTTCTTCAACTTACTACATTTTTCAGAGCCCTTCACATCATGTTATCATTGTGTAAATATGCATGATTAGAGAAGAGATGTTATATCAACTTTATCAACGAAAACACTGAAGACCCAAGGAGGATCTATTATAGGCAAGGCAGTGGGTGACATAGCAGGTAGGATTAAAACTTGGGTCAAAAGGAGGGAGCAGATAGAAAGGAGAGCAAAATGGCACAAAGTGCTGACCAGAAGCATTTCCTCCTCCGATCCCTCCAGGCAAGATCCTGTAGGGGATTCTCCAGAGCAAAATTTTACTTTTTGTAGCTTACTTCTTGGTCCCTGTTGTCTTTGGTAGATGCTTTACTTTGAACTGGAACAAAAACCATAGGGCCAAAGCTGGTAACCTGAATGCTCACTCCTGAGTGTCTAATGACTAGATTTGGACTTCTTGCTCACTACCTGAGATACCTAACTTCATGTCAGAAGATGAAGGAGGCTACTGCATTCTCCTCCTTTCTTTCATCTCATGTAGCAACCCTTTCTGCTTAACACTCCTGGTTTCTTTGATCACAATCCAAATCATAAGCCCCTTTTGTATCAAATTCTCTCCTGTATTATTACTATAATATTCTGATTTTTCTCCCTTAACCTAACATCCTTCTCCTCTCATATGACACAGAACTTTCTGTTGTAGTCTCTGGAAATCAAGCTACATGATTAGGAGACTTCTCCATTTTGTTAGATTCCTTCTTTATTGACAGTTTCTTCCATCTACTGGTTT
Source organism: Eulemur rufifrons (assembly GCF_041146395.1). Taxonomy (NCBI): domain Eukaryota; kingdom Metazoa; phylum Chordata; class Mammalia; order Primates; family Lemuridae; genus Eulemur; species Eulemur rufifrons. The sequence continues at coordinate 9,777,955 of NC_090986.1, read as the reverse complement.
TAAGTGTAATCTGGATTTCCCTTGAGGACATTGCTGCCTTGTATCTCAAGTAAAGAGTACTCATTCTCTCAAACTCTAAAGCACTAAGGTGGAAATGTGCTTTATAGACTCTCCTTGTTCCTTCTGATTTCTTGAAGATCACTATTCCTCTCTTCCTGTTAAAATATATCTTGCTGCTTAGAAGTTCATACTACCCACCACCGTTTCCCTGGCACTGCCACCTTCAGAGCTCCTGGATGCTCTCCTGTGAAAACTTTCACACTTGTCTCAAAGTTTTATTCTTGAATCCATCATCCTCAGTCACTTCAATATCCATTTAGATGGCATCATTCAATTCTCTGGGTTCACTGTGAATCCTACCCAAACCCGATCTGTTGACTTTTGGAATTTTTTATTTATGTGCTTGCTTTTGTTTATTTTCTTCTCTATGGAAACACAGAATAAGGAGTTTACACAATTTCTAAGACAGGAGAATGCAAGGGATCAGAGGAGGGTACAATATGTGTGTGTAAGGGAAAGGATCAGGACACGGGAAGGTGTTATTCTCTTTAAGATTGTCACCCTAAAGTCTGAGCTTTCCTCTTACCTTTGTACCTTCCTATATTTGGAGATCATTCAGGACCAGAAGCTTCTATCTTTGCAGCCATGCTTCACCCCACTGTCCTTGGCATTTTCACCCACCTTTATTACGTACTGTTCCTGCCCAGGGCACACAGAAGACAGTGACTTGGGCACTTGTATGAAACAGAACTATAAAATTTTGAGTTGCTCCTTCCAAAAAAAACCTCCCAATTAGATTCAAATTTTTCCATAAAGCTGCTAAAAATGGAGCATGTGTGGAGGGAGGGATCAGTGGGTACAGGGAGAGAGTGACTCCCTGCTAGTAGGCAAAATACCAAATGCAACATTTCCTTAGAGTTTACTGCTGTCAGCAAAACCACAACACTTAAAATATTTTTGATTTACCCAAAGTGCTATATCAGCTGTGAGGACTCCTTGTCCTTTCCTCCTCCTGACACGAGGAGAATAAGCAACAAATGAAGCATGCTCAGATGGCTCATTTCAATCCTCCCCCTCACACAGCCTTCATATCAGGTCAGAGGGTGGATGGGTTACTTTCACTTCACTTTCACTTGGGTGAGAGACTTTGCTACTTGTTCCAGGGAGCTTTCTCATATCCCCTAAGCATGCCTCTGAAGAATCTTTCTACTTTCCTTTTACACAACGTTATATTACAATAAATAGGAAATGTCTAGTTTTGACTCAAAAGTTGAGTTTACTATATTTCATGCAAGAAGCAGTACAGTTAATCAAAGTATGCACCTAAACTATCAACACAGTTTTGCCATCCTGTTTTACCACTTGTTTATGCCAGCAGCAAAGAAGCCTGGAGAGCTAGTGGTGATGAAATCACGAAAGGTGTTTTCCACAGCTTGTTGAGAATTGAATATTTTTCCTTGCAACAAGTGGTCCAAAGCCTGGAAGAAGTGGTAGTGAGTCGGTGCAAGGTCTGGGGAATACAGTGGATGACAGAGAGTTTGAGCAGCATTGTTTGTGTCACATGTGCTCAAGCATTGTCTTGCAAGAGGATTGGCTTGTATCTATTGACCAATCTCAGCTGCTTAATTGCAAGCATCCTCATCATTTCATCCAGTTGGTCGCAGCAGACATCCTCTATAATCGATTGACCAGATTTCATGAAGCTGTAGTGGATTATACCAGTGCTGGGCCACCAAACAGACACTATTAGCTTTTTCTTAATGAATATTTGGTTTTAGACTGTGTTTTGGCACTTCATCTTTATCCAACCATTGTGCCAAATGCTTGTCATTGTCAAAAAGTACCCATTTTTCATCACACATAACAATACGGTATAGAAATGGTTTGCCTTTATTTATCTTGTGACAACAATGAAAGGAAAGCTTTGAGATGATTGCTCTTCTGATGTTCATTTAATTCATGTGGTACCCATCTATCCATTGTGTTTACCTTGCTGATTTGTTTCAAATGGTCCAATATTGTTGGAATAGTAATGTCAAACTTTGCTGCTAATTCACATGTGGGTTGAGATAAATTCGCTTCCACTACAGCTTTCAGCTCATCCCTATCAGTCTTGGTCTCAGGTTGCCCACTTGGCTCATTTTCAAGATTAAAGTCACCAGAATGGAACTTCTCAAACCATAAACATACTGTGCATTCATTAGCCACATCCTTCCCAAACTCTTTGTTGATATTTTGAGCTGTTTGCACTGCATTGGTCCCACAACAGAACCCATATGTGAAAATAACACAAATTTTGGACTTATCCATGGTTTCACAAAAATTGTTCCAAAAAAATTTTAAAAGACTACCACAAGCCAAACTGTACCTTTGAAAGAATGAAGATGTACCTTCATAATAAAAATAAAACAAGGAGTGTCAAAGTGAAATGTCAGAGATGTCAACTATCAAACTTAGTATTTAAGGAAATCAGACATTTCATACTTTATAACCTTAATATCTTAGAAATCCACCTTCATCACCAAAATTGTCAAAAATGTGAAGCTCTTAGATTTTTTCCTATTTGCAAGCCAACAAGTTATACTATCAGTGCTATAGAAAAGCCAGCTCCAAGAGAGAGGTGAGGTTAAATTGGGTGAGGCAATGACAGGTGACAGCAAATAAAAAGAACCATAAGACAACATTTGAAGAATAAACTGAATTTTATTATCCTACTGGAAAAAAATTAAATCATTAGCCACACAACATCAATTCTGAATGGACTGTGAAAGCAAATTTTATATTTTATTTTTTATTTCAGCATATTATGAGGGTACAAAAGTTTAGGCTATGTATATTTCCCATGCCCCCCTACCCTCCCTCCCAAATCAGAGCTTCAAGCGTGTCCATTCCCCAGACAGTGCACATCGCACTCATTATGTAGGTATACAGTCATCCCCTCCCCCACCCCACATCTGGGCAAATTTTAAAATGTCTTTTAAAAAAAGAACATCTCTATGGTCATAGAAAAAAATCATTAAATGAAAGAAAAGATATTTAATATATTGGGGTGAATAACAAATGAGATTTTATTAAATTTTAGAACTTCCCCTTGAAAGAGAAAGAGAGGGAGAGAGAGAGAGAAGGGAGAGGGCAAAGAAAGGACTCCTATCCAGCATATATAAAAAACTCCTACAAACCCATACAAAAACTATGGCTAAAACAATGGAGGATGGTTAAAATAAAACAGCATAGTCCTTCAAAAAGAGGTAATTTAATATCTTAAGAAATGTAAAAAATGTTCAACTTGTTTAGTAATCAGAGAAATGTAAATAAAGCCTGATATAATCACACAGCAACCAGGAGACAAAGTATAAATAACAGAAAATACCATGTTAACAAGGATGTAGATACACCAGGAAACTTATATACGGTTGGTGGGTGTGAAAAGTGGTACAAACATTTTGGAAAACTGTTTGGCATATTATTTACAGATAAGGAGATGTAAACATATGATGCCAAAATTTTACTTTACATATGTTCCCAACAGAAATTTTTACATGTGTCACCAATACCTTTTCTAGAATTTATATACTGGCACTGCTCCTAACAGCCCCAACTAAAGCACACTCACATGTGCACAGCAGTGGAGTAATTATGTTAGTTGTCTGATATTTACACAACAGAATTCAATGCTAACAAATGACCCATAACAACATGCAAAAATACAGATAATCTTAAAACAACCTATGCAATTTAAAAAGTCACGTACTAAAGAGTTTCTGCTTCATAATATTTATATAAAGTATAAAAGAGGTAAAAGTGACCTCTGCCATTAGATGTCACTATAGTGCTTACTGTTGAGTACAGTGACTGGTTGAGATCATAAGAATATATCTGTGGCTAAGATGTCCTAAAAAAAGCCTCTTACATAATTATGCCAGAGACGGTTTAATATTTCATTGTGCTTTGCACTTATGACCTGTGTATTTGCCTTTAAATATTTTAAACACTTGAGAATTTTTTAAAAGTTGAAGAAAGGTAAATAGATTAATGTAATATTGTTCATAGGGCATAGGTATTGTCACTTGACACCGTGATTAGTGTTTCAAACAAAGCTTCAATTTCTAGGTTTCAAACTAAGAAATAATAAAAAATGAGAAAATAGAGCAGGTTATCATGAAGAACACACCCCAAATATACCACTATATTTAACAAAAAACAAACTAATAATTCATATTAAAGACAACATACTTTGGTTATATTTAGCTGGAAAATTTAAAGATAAGTTAACAATCACCACTGTGATGTAACTATCAAATGTAATAGACTTTATGGCAAAGCATTTGCCATTATTGTAATTGGTATTATTTTTACATTCTTCATGTGTAATTTCCAATGTTATTGCTTGATAGATAAGAATAATCTGATTGTCACCAACACATGCAAATACATACTCATATACACACACATTTACACTAACACAAATGCATTTATCTGTGTGTACAGTTTCTTCACGTGAGAATATTTCACAGTTGTGTTTACAATTCTATGAAGATGAGTCAATAAACAACTGAATGTTGAAAAAACACACACAATTCACATATTTCTGAGAAGATCAGGGGTTTGTATTACTTACCCAAGCAATGCAAAGCTTTGATACATTGGAGTCCCTGCTCCTGAGAACAAACGGCTGACAGTTGGGAAACCTTCACTGGTTAGCAGGGAGATGTGCACCATCAACTGACCAGGATTATTACAAAGAGCCAAACAAACTTGAATGATGAAGGAGAGAGTGTAAAATGATACAAAAGTGCTCACCAGAAGAAGTTTTAGTAGCTCTGGACTCAGAGAAGGATCTAGGGGAGAAATTAGTCATATGTATGAATTTGACCTGTTACTTTTACCTATACAGAATAAAAATCATGGAGCCACTCACTCAGGGCATGGTCCCCAAACATAAAGCACCAGGGAAGGATAACAATGCTGCATGCAGTATCTCCAGCTTTGCTGGGATGAACAATAGAACAGTATCCCAAATCTTCTGTCTTTGTGATTTTCTGTTACTTCCTTTGTCAGTCACAGACATGGAAAAAATAATGTTTACCAGAATTTGGAGGACCCATCACAGGAATATGGAGGGAGGAGCTCCTCCATATGGAATATGGAGGAGCTAATATAATTGGTAGTTTTCACTGTAAACTCTGCCCACCTGGAATTCCTCAGACTGACTGTGACTCCTTGGAAGACACTCAAGAGGAAGGTGGTACCAGTGAACACACCCCTGCCCACTCTGTGAACATAGAAAAGTAGTTTTTATCTAAAATCACTCAGGGAATGTTTCCACCCCAAAGCTACCATTGTCAGTAGAACTCCTCCAGAGACAGGGAACAAGGATTTGGCTATAATAATAAGGTGCTTAATAATCAACTCTGTGGACCTTAATGAGTGAAGTAAGCCTTTACTGAGTGAAGTAAAAAAAAAAAAAAAAATGGTAAAAAAGACAAAAATTTTCCAGGATTCCAAGTATGGCATGTGTTAGGACAGTCATTCCCATGGCCAAATCCCTGACAGCCATTCTTCAGGTCCACAGACTGGTATTTGCCTTCAGAGCCAGAGGACTTGCAGGGGAACATGAGGCATGGGCTACATTGAAAATATCAACTAACATGCAACATTCTCCACTGACCATTAGTGCCTACTCAGAAATATTACTTAAATTTTCTCTAGTATTAACAGGTTTCCAATATGTACGTGTGTACCATTTAAAGTGTACTTGCGATGTACACTTGCATTGTCGTCAAGGGAAGGCATGTGGTAACTTTGTTAGTTTTCACTAATGTATGAGGCATGTGCTGCCATCATAATGATGGGGAGGATTTAAGCACAGAGAGGGCAAGTGCTTTGTCTAAATTCAGACACTGGACAGGGGTAAAGTGGAAACTTGACCCTGTCTGGGCTGATTTCAAGGAGTGGTTTTACCCACCATGCTCTACTATCAAAGCTAGCTACCTGAATCCTTTCAATTGTCTAGATACATATTTAGTTTTGATTTTACATCTTGTCATTATATCTCACATTGGGGATATTTAATTTTATATTACTGGGTTGAACAAGTTTCTATGAATGTGTAAAAAAGTATTCCAATGATAAATATTAATTATGAATAAACCTTTAAAATTTTAGATAAAATGTAGATACACTGATGGCAATATAATATCCCAAGAACCTGTACCATGATTAAGTTGGATTTAAACACTACAAGATTGGTTTTGTTTTAGGATGGCCACAGAAAGACTCATTGTGTCTTATGCCAGGAACAAAAAGACAACAGCAACTACTATAAGAACTATTAAACAATCTCATATCATGTCCTAAACAATGGGACATAAAACACTAGTATATGATAAAATAGTGTAGGGTAGAAACTAAATTATTACCATTTAAGTTTATATACTCATCATTTGATTAATATGTAAGTAAAACAATTTGCAAAGAGGTGAGGCTTGTGAACAATATTAATATTAGACAAATACGGAAAATGAAATCTGTGAGGCATGGAAATGTGTGTGTTTTATAAATTGACATGGTAGATTTGGGAATTGATATTAGAAGTTTTTAATCTAGACAAATAATCACTTGATACATTGAGTCTAGAAAATGCTGTCTGAAACCCATTATTATAAAGTTACCTCTGCTTTCAATGCTGCCTCCCTAACTTCAAGACTGAAAATAGTCTCACCATAATCGACATGCCACTATGTTTTCAGTAGAGATATAACTACTGTCTACTGGCACTTTGTACACCAGAACTTGAGAAAATATTCTATTCCAACAATTGCCATTCAAATACATTGATTCTGCACAGAGAATCCAATAGTTATTATGGATTTATACTATTCTTTATCAGCAGCATGGAAGTGATATAGGTGCAACTATAGGAATTCTAACAATTGTGTCTATGATTAGTGTAAAGATTCCAGAGTTATAGTTTTCAAGCACCTTAACACTCAGAGTTTATTATCACATGGATAAAATATCAACAATCCCATCAGTGAGGATTATATTAAATTACATATCTAAGAAGGACATTTCAAAAGTTGCAAGTAAAAGGAAAAACATAATATCAATAGTATGCATTAGAAATTATTGGACTCATGCACAAGCTTAGGCCGGGCGCGGTGGCTCACGCCTGTAATCCTAGCACTCTGGGAGGCCGAGGCGGGTGGATTGCTCAAGGTCAGGAGTTCGAGACCAGCCTGAGCGAGACCCCGTCTCTACTAAAAATAGAAAGACATTATATGGACAACTAAAAATCTATATAGAAAAAATTAGCCGGGCATAGTGGCGCATGCCTGTAGTCCCAGCTACTCGGGAGGCTGAGGCAGTAGGATCGCTTAAGCCGAGGAGTCTGAGGTTGCTGTGAGCTAAGCTGACGCCACGGCACTCACTCTAGCCTGGGCAACAAAGTGAGATTCTGTCTCAACAAAAAAAAAAAAAAGAAAGAAAGAAATTATTGGACTCATGCACAAGCTCAATCTCTGTTAACATAGAAATTTTGTAGGAAACTATACTCTACCAATACTTACATAAATAGTACTGTATTAACATATTAAATATATAAAATGTAGTGTTACCAATTAAAGGGATAGAAATTATTAAAAAACAAGGAGAGATACTGGAGTTGGAAAAGGCAATAAATACATTGAAACATTTACTACAGGTATGCAACTGTTGACTTGAATAAGTAGAAGAAACAATCAGAAACCTGGAATAGGCTGGGCGCGGTGGCTCACGCCAGTAATCCTAGCACTCTGGAAGGCCGAGGCAGGAGGATTGCTCAAGGTCAGGAGTTCGAGACCAGCCTGAACAAGAGCAAGACCCTGTCTCTACTAAAAATAGGAAGAAATTATCTGGATAGCTAAAAATATATATAGAAAAAAAATTAGCCAGGCATGGTGGCACATGCCTGTAGTCCCAGCTACTCGGGAGGCTGAGACAGGAGGATTGGTTAAGTCCAGGAGTCTGAGGTTGCTGTGAGCTAGGCTGACGCCACAGCATTCTAGTTGGGGCAACAGAGTGAGACTCTGTCTCAAAAATAAATAAATAAATAAAATAAAAAAATAGCAAAAGAAAAAAGAAAACTGAAATAGAGATAATTTGAAATTATTGGATCTGAGGAACAAAATGATTTAAAAAGAATAAAGGAAAAGATTGAACAAAGTCTAAGGGACTTTAAGGACATCATCCAATGGGCCAATACAGGCTTTATGGTGTCCCAGTATGCGAAGAGAGATTTAAAGAGGAAGAATATTGATTTAAAGTAATAATGGATGAAAACTTTTCAAATTTCAGGAAGAACATGAATAAACAAGTACAAGTTTCATAATTACCAATAAGGAAAACCCTGAGATGCACACCAAGACACATAAAAATCAAACAGTTAAAAGGCAAATATAAAAAGAATATTAAATCTAACAAGAGAAAAGTGATTCATAACATGCACGGATTCATAGAAAAGACTGAAAGATTTGTCAGTAGAAATATTGCAGGCAGAAGGTAGTGCAATGATATACCTAAAGGGATGAAGGGAAACAAACAAACAAAAGGCAAACAGAAAACAGCAAAAAAAGAAAAATCAATCAAGAATTCTATATCTGGTGAAATTATCCTTCAAAAATGAGGGCAAATTAAGACATTTCCAGACAAACAAAAGTTGAGAGGTTGTTTCCTACCCCTAGACCTACCCTACAATAATGCTAAAGAGAGTTGTTTAGGTTGAAATAATGGCTGGCAAAAAGTATCTCAAAGCCATATAAAAAATAAAGTTATACAGTAAAGTTAAATACACAAGCAAATATTTTAAAAACTATTATAGTCATTTTGGTTGGTAACTTGATTTTTATTTCCTGAAGTATTTTAAAAGAAAAATAACAAATAATATACATAAGTCTATGTTAATGACTATATAATATATAAAGGTGTAATTTTTTTCCAGTAAAATTTTATTTATGGACACTGAAATTTGAATTTCATATAGTTTTTGTATGTCAAGAACTAATTCTTTTGATTCTTTTCCAACCATTTAAAAATATAAAAAACATTCTTAGCTCTCAGGCTATACAAAACCATGGCTGTAGCATGTCAACCCTGCCCTAGACCCTGGATGGCATTTCTGAATTAGTAACATTCCAGGTGCCCCCAAAACCAGGTTTAGGATATGCTGTGTGTTAAGGTGCCCCTAAAAAAGTCACAGTACTACTTAGTATAATAAAGGCTCTTAGTCTTGGGTTTGAGAAAGCAAGCTTTACTTCCTTTAGCTCAGATAGCCCTTTCCTTTTTCCTACTATTAAGTTGCAAAAGTTTGAAGACTATTGATTTAAATAAGAATAGTCATCAGATCAAACTTGGCAATCACCTTCCTGGGATGACTAATATAATAGCTAGGGTTTAAAACAGATGTCCAAATTCCTGAAACTAATAAAGCCACAACATGACTTCAGCTATACCACCAGAAGAAACTATGAGAACAAAGATAACTGTATACATGCTCTGAAAAAAATTCACTTCAGTACTCTAGTTCTAAAGTATTTAAATTATATTTGAACTCATGGAAGTGAGAGGAAAATAGAGGTTCCTACAGAGTTCTAGTCAATCTCAATTTGGTAAGCCATGGTCCCCTTCCACTCCTAGCTACTTATTTCAGCTAAGGATATATGGGTATTCACTCAAGTGAAGTTTAAGAATCACCAGCGTTAAAATATCAATAGGAATCTAAAAATTAGGTGCTTGAGAAAATTATTTCCAAGTCTGCTAACATGAAAACTGGGAAGCTCTTTGATTACCTGCACAACACCGCAGCTCCCATTTTGACAATATTATTACAAAAACTATACAGGAGCACACCCCAAACTGGCCATATAAACAAACACAAAGCCAAATTAAATTACATTTAGGATATCATCCAAAATCACAGGTTAAAAATGTACATTTTAGCAAGTCAAAACCAGCAATTACAGTTGGTTTTCAAGTCAACTTTTTATGTTAATATTCAAATTAGTTGAAATAACGTTTAGCAGACTCAAAATCACTTAGGATGTGATTTTAGGGTTCAGGATATGATCAAAGGTCTCAAGTTAAAAAAACACCTGGAAGAACAGAAGACAGCAATATTTCAGAAAATGTGAATGTGAAGCAGCTGGCTTAAACAATTCGAGTAATTCCAGTCATTTTACTATTATAGTCCACTTAATTGAAACTTGGGATAATGTGGAGCCAATTGCTTTAACCCATGCTACAAATGTATCAAGGAAATGACAAGTTTACAAGGGATGATAACAATTCCTTCTGAATAAATTCCTTTTAAAGTGGGGGAGCATGTTATAGTCCCATGCTGGTTTACATACATGCTCAAGACTATTTTAGCAATGAGATGTAGTACTTTAATTCCCAAACCTAGCACTGTATTAATTCACTCCCTTCACTGAAATTTACTGCTACAGCTATTTTGAAACGGCCTTATTAGTTAAATGCAGATTCTATGATACCATTTCAGTTTTTAATGATACCATTTCACTGAAGGACAAACTCTGAAAATGTCAACCACCAGTAGCTCCTTCTTGACACTGGTTGTTTCCTTTTTTTTTTTGTTTTGTTTGTTTTTTTTTTTTTTTTTTGAGACAGAGTCTCACTCTGTTGCCCAGGCTAGAGTGAGTGCCGTGGCGTCAGCCTAGCTCACAGCAACCTCAGACTCCTGAGCTCAAGGGATCCTCCTGTCTCAGCCTCCCGAGTAGCTGGGACTACAGGCATGCACCACCATGCCCGGCTAATTTTTTCTATATATATTTTTAGCTGTCCATATAATTTCTTTCTATTTTTAGTAGAGATGGGGTCTCGCTCTTGCTCAGGCTGGTCTCGAACTCCTGAGCTCAAACGATCCGCCCACCTCGGCCTCCCAGAGTGCTAGGATTACAGGCGTGAGCCACCGCGCCCGGCCTGTTTCCTTTTTTTTTTTAAAAAAAAAAGTCTAACAATCAATCAACAAATGCCGTTATTTAAAGGCAGTTTAGATATGATATTAAACAAAATTATCTGAGAATTCCTGTGAAAACTTGCTACAACTCCAAGACAGTAAGTCAGATCACATATTTAACAGCAAAAATGGTAGCCTGGGTATTTTAGGGTCTCCCCCCATGGATTTAGGAAAAGATATTTTAAAATCTTATATTAAAAAAAAAAAACACTAAGTCAATTTCAAATGGAAGTTAATAAATACAGTGGTACGTATTTCCAACTTTTTAAGCTAATGATAATGAGATATTTAAATCAAGCTATGAAAAAAGGCTTTGTCTAAGGGTGATATTACCAAAGGCTCACACAGAAACGTTTGCATGCTACACACAAAGGAAACAGATTTACACTTCAAGTCCACAAAAGCCTATCCTAGGACTGCGCCAGGAGCACACAAGGATTTCAAAGTTCTGAAAAAAACTGGGCATAGACATGCTATACAAAGCAGCCAAAAGACATTCCCCATAGACTCCTTCAGGAAATGTTTCAAGATGAAAAGCAAGAGTCTGAAGTCAACTTGAAATCTTGGGTTGATTTCTAGTTCTCAAGGCTACATTGTTTTCTCCCAACATACTTTGTTGGGCAGAAAGAAAGCATTTCCAAATAAAAGCAACTACTCAGCCCCAATTTTCAATACAACTTGCTTTTCATTGAAAGTTCAAGATTTCTCTAGGTCTAGACATATAGTGTGATCATATTACAGTACTCGAGAAGAGCATTTTCTTTGTTGTTGACCCTGATAGGGAAACAGGTCTTGACTCAGCCAAAGTGGCATTCCTGTGGGTGATTAATGACAGGCCATATCTCACCCAGTGACATCCATCCTCACCCCCAACCCCTCTATACTAAAATCAACCATGTCTGAACTGGAAGAAGGGCTGTCGCCTCGTCTCAAACCACCCAGTCCCAGAGTTAATAGCTGCAACCAATCGATTAAGGCAAAAAGACATCGAGATTCGGGTGAAATGTGACCTTTCTCTCGCCTAAATTTATGAATAATATCGCCCTCTCTGACCATTCCCGCTGGGGCTCTACCGCTACGGAAATACTCAATTCCCATCACTGGGCCCAAAGGAAAGGATGTTCCTCTTTCCCACAATAGGCCCCTACCCACCTTACCTCCAGACCGCCCTCCCCCCTTGACATCAGGCCATTTCTATTGTGTCTCCGTAGCCCAAAGAGCTAATAAAAAGAAATGTGGTAGCCCAGTTATTTTGCAAAGAACGAGAACCACAGCCCGGCACCCGCACCCCGCTGCCGCATCCCACGCCCAGGGACCCCAATTCTCTCGCCCACCCCGGAAGCCGCGGGGCCCAGTCCCACCTGTGGTGAGGCGGGAGAAGGACGTCGCCGAAGGGGGACGGCTCCATTCGGAGATACTTCTGTGGCTGGGCGGCCGCAGCCAGCCCAGAAGGCGGCGGCGGCGGTGGGCTCCGACAATGGCGCCTCCGCTTCGGGGACGCCGGGCTCAACAGCGGGTCGGAATCCCGAGTGCTTTTTACAGTGGCTCCGCACGCCATGGCCGGGGGGCAGCCGAGGCCCCGGGCTCGGGTGGGGTCGGGGAAGGGTGACGGGAAGAGGGCGAGGGGAGAGGCGAAGAGCAGAGAGTCGAGGAGAGCCTAAGCGACCGGCTCAGAGAGCCAGGCGGGTCGCCGAGCGCCCGCTGAGGGAAGGAGAGCGGCGCCGCCGCTGCCTCCGCGGCAGGGGCAGTGGCCAGGGCCGGCCGGGGCGAGAGCGGGAGGGGCGGTGGCGGCAGCTCACGCCAGCCCGCCGCGTCAGGGGGCTCTTCCGCCTCCTCAGGCGCGGCTCCCCCGGGAGAGGCTCCGGCCACCCCCGCCGTCCGTCCGAGCTTTCCGCCGCGCCTGAGGCGCTCCTGTGCAGAGACCGGCTCCCTCCGGAAGTCGAC